>NW_006442107.1:4552807-4587364 GCF_000325575.1 Pteropus alecto
AAGAGATGGACTCTTCTTGCTAAATGCCGGTTTGTCACCCCCTTCCTTCAACTGAACAATCAGATGACCCAGTCCTCTCATAGATAGGTATTGTATTGTATGTTTGCATTTATTCTTCATGAAGCCTAATATTTTTTTGCATCTATGAGACAGGCCGTCAATAAAAATTTTGAATGACTGATGGAATAAATTTAAGTGTTTATTGAGCACTTATTAAACCCTCATAGTCTTATGCTATATGTTGTGAGGCATCTGAGAAAAAGAGTAGACATGGTTCTATCCTTAGGTTATGGTGTCCCCCATACTCTCCTGAGGGAGTATGTCAGATCTCCTTATGCACCACTGTAGATCTCATATAAGCCTCATTGCTTCTTACTCTTACTGGTCTAAGGAGCTTCGATCAGCCTCCTATGGGACCAACCTAAGAGTGTGTCACCTCAGACTATGCCCAACAACCAGTATCACCCTTAGATCCAAGCAAGTGTGACCCATGCCTTTGATCCAAGCCTCAGGGTCGGCCTATTCCTCCCCATTCCAGTGAAATTTTCTAAGTAGTCCTAAACCTGGATAACAAGGCAGCCCTCTGGGGATGGCCCTTCCTATCTCCTCCAAAGACTTTCAGGACCCTTGCTTTCAATGCCAATGGGCCCGTCTGATTGATGTAGTAACATGATATGCTTCAGGTCAGTTGGAAGCCTTGCTGATTGAGGGATGGACATTCCTGTGGAAATGCTTCACTCTTCTTACTTTCCCCATAGGCCTCTCACCTATCCTCCCTTTTGATGGTGATATATGGAAGGCAAGAGTGAAATCAACATTGAAAGAGATTACATTCTGGATGCAGAGATTAGGGCCAAAGCGTTCAAGGGAAGACATGGTTGAAATTTTATAATTTTACATTATAAAATTTAGAAGGGTAAATGTAACATGCACGTCCAGAAAACAAATTATCATTCACATTTCCCTGCATACTCTGAGTAAGATTCGAATTTGTGGTCATCTCAATAAAACATTTTAGCAGACTTTAAGAGGGTCATTGGAAGCCAGTATTCACAGGTGGTTCCGCGGATGGGGCAGCATTATGAGTAATGATGTAAACAGCTGTAAATACAAGGTATTAGCGAGCAGCAGAGGCAAGAAGATCTCTATTGTTTCAGTACAAACGGGTTCTAAAGAGTCATGACATTGTGAGTAATAACAGCATTGCTACCTTTTTCTGAGGATGATGATTGGCTAAGAATGGTGCACTGATAGTAACAAACAGGACTAGACACTTTAGGGTCCTGAATAGGAAGAGATGGTGCTTGGACACTACAAAAGTCTTCACAGGTATTGATAGGACAATAAACAAACACGTAAGTACCTATATCCTCTGCCAATATTCTAAATTCTTATCAACAAATCACTATATCTTATATAGGCTGGTGAAATTTGTAATAGATTTTTAAATCAAATTGTTCATGTATATGGCAGCCTACAAAAATATCTTTCCAAGGCCCTGTATACCCTAAGGACAGCCCTGCTCATATGTCTTACTTCATGTCCTAAGGTTTCTCTGACACAGCCACATGGGACTCATGGGATCTACCAGGTTCTTGAGTATACACAATTGGAAGGTTCAGGCAAGTTAGCATCCACTCCATAGAACAAAAATGTGACTAGTGGTGGCTAGGAGCCAGCAACCAAATGCTTTCTTTTTTCTTTCACCAGAGGGATGATCCTGACCATATTTCATATGGCTTTTCAGATGGATTCATGGGGCCAGGCAACTAACACCCAGGAAAGTGAGCAAACCCATAGTGCAGCCCTGCTCTGCTTTTCCTCCTGCCCCTCACCGCTACGTCCTGGGATCACGTTCTCCAATCAGATGCCTGCACACACACCTTTGTCTCAGGCTCTGCTTTCTGGGAACCCAGGTTAAAACAGGGAGACACAATTTCTCATGCAAACAAATAGAACGGAAGATAAAGAAGTGTATAACAAGGGCATAACTGTTTGTTTGAGACTGCATAGCAACAATTTTCAAATTGAAACTAATGAATCAATCTGATTTAGGGAGCTTTGTCAAAGCGCACGCACCCTCTCGATCTGATATATGCCTCCCTGCTTTGGGAGCCATTTGTATGGGAGCGTGTGGGACGAAACTTTCTGACGTGGGTTTCCAGAAGAATGGAGTCATTTTCTAATGTGAGGGAGATGTTTGTATGGGAGTATGCCAGGAAAAAGTTTAGGGACCACTGCTATGTAATATAGGGTTTTATAAAACATAGAGACCCATCATAATAATAACCAAATTCAATAAGTGAAAAAAGATTTCATAGAGGAAACAGGGTTTCTATTAGTTTGCTAGGGCTGCCACAGACTACGCGGCATAAACAACAGAAACTTCTTTTCTCACAGGAGGCTGGAAGTCCAAGATCATGACATCCACGGGGTTGTTTTCTTTCTGAGGTCTCTCTCCTCGACTTGTCTTCCAACGTCCTCTTCCTATGTTTTCCCAGTGTGTGTGTCCCTTCTTATAAGGATACCAGTCATATTGGATTAGGGCACAGCTTAATGACCTCATTTTCCCTTGATTACCTCTTTAAAAGCCCTTTCTCCAAATAGGGTCACATTCTGAAATCCTAGAGGTCAGGACTTGAACTTACGAATGTGGGGGAACACAACTCAGCCCAGAAGAGAGTTTGACCCTTGAAAGGTGAGCGGCCTGTAAGGAGGGCAAAGGGCAGGGGCTCCCCGCACCTCCCTAGTATCCTCGCTGTGGTGAATGCAGGCTCCCTTATGGAGATGAAACTGCTTTTTCTTTCTTCTTTAGTGAGAAAAGTGCAGAGAATCACCCTGGTTGACCCAAGGAGGCTGAATCACCCCTGAGACGGGGAAGTGCCCCATTTCCCCAGTTAGATCTTTGGGTTGTACTGGTCTGGATGCCTCTGAGCATTCACATGCTGCTCCTCAATGAGGGTAAATCATACTTTTATGCTTAAGAATCCAAAGGTGAAGCTACCAGTTGAGTAACTCGGGCCCTGAGGACAATCCAGCTTGTGTGTTTTGCGGGGGTGATTCCAGGCCATTCCAGCCTGATTCCAAAAAGCTGAATTGAGTTTTGGTCCTAGAGTATGTAAAAGAGGAAAGAATGGTGGGAGGGAGACCTCGGGACCAGGCCAGGAGAAATAGCTGGAATTAGAGATCCAGCCTGGCATTTACCACTCCACCCTGGGTCATGGGTTGAGCTGCCTCTCAGTAATTACCCTGGACATCTGGAGTTGGAGGCTAGGGCTTGAGAGCCCATCTGCTGGGGATCCGTCAGGGACAGGCTGATATACCCAAAGCTGAAGGGAAGACAGCACTCGTTACAATGCCATCATTTCCACGTGTCCACATTCCCCACCTTAATATGAAATGATTGCATCCTCACAATCGTGATTGCCCTCTGTCCCCTGCCCCTCTCTTCCCTCCCCCTCATCCCAGTCAACTTCCTGGTTTTAGCCAAAGTGTGACATGTGGCACAAAAAACTTTTTGCAGTGGCTTCCAGAAAGAATGGGGTCATTTTCCTAAGTGATAGAAGAAGCACTGCCTTCCCATCAGACTCAGCTCTGACAGCCTTTTGTCTGCTGCTTACGTTTCTGCCAAGTGTTTGCCATGTCCTGCTGGGCCTGATGAACAAATCTGGGCCCACTTTTCTGTTTCTGACCAATAGAGAACGAGCTGACAGCCAGTGAGGAGGGCGATGTTTCCTTGCCAATGGTGGGGGTGGCAGAGGCAGAGAATTCTCCAGCTGGGCAGTTTGGACTGGCACACAGCATCACACTGGGCCAGCTGCAGGTGTTCCAGATGGCTAGCCTCGGGTCTGTTTGTTTCCATTGCCAGCTTCTGTTTATGTCCCACCATCATCACTATCCCCATCAAGTGCATGTTGAGCGCCCTGGCACACCTGGAACTGCAGCAGGAGGCTTCTTGATGGAGGTGACATTTTCAGGCACATTTCTCTTAAAAGGAAGACAGATGAGAGAACTTTATTGTGAGAAGCATTGCAGGCCAAAGGGAATTGGACTATAGAATGTCTGTCGACAGCATCTGAGTACGTCAATTAGGAGACAAATATTCTAGAAAATAAGAATGTGTTTTTATAACTACAGCCTATTTGAAATGAAGGCTAACCTTAAAAATCTGGATTGGATGGCTACAGTTCCTAGAAATCATTACTTGGTTAAAATGTTGAGTGTCATATGTTTTCTTTATATGAAGTTCAAGAACAGGCAAAATAATTGAGGTGAGAAAAGTCAAGAATAGTGGTTTCCTACGGGAAGAGTTTCCTAGGAAGGGACAGGAAGGAACCTTCTGCAGTAGGGGAAATGGTGTGCATTTTGACCTGGGTGGTAGTTACATAGGTGTATTTATATGTGAAAATTCATTGAGTTATATATACATTTATAATTAGAGCACTCATGTACATGTGATAAACCTCAATATAAAAAGTACTTAGTGCTCAGGATACACATTCTTGTAACAAGAATAGACAACCAGACAATTATAATATGGTGTATTAAGTGTGGTTGGCAGGAACTACCTGTTTCCTATCCATATACATTTTCTCCTTCAGTAGTAACAGAATCCTGACTTGTAGCTGGGAACAGTGTTACCATGATAAAGATTATATCTCCCAGGCTCCGTAACCAACGTGTAGCCCCTGGATTAGCTTCTGGCCAATGTGATGCAAGTGGAAATGCCATGTGGGACATGTGATAAGACTGCTTAACGGGAGGGCCACCTTTGGTACATTGGCCCCAACTGATGTCTGCGATGTGGACCAGAAAGCTGCATTTCCAACTGCCATTTTGGATCATGTGGTGACCATGACGATGAAAATTATGCAGTGAGGATGTTGGAGCAGAAAGAGAAGAGAGCGGATGACTCTACGGAGCTGCTATGCCAGCCTCATACTGTCTACCTTCAAATGCTTTTTCATATGAGTGAATAAACTCGTGTGTGTTTAAGTCACTATGTTTAAGGTCTCTAATTCCTCACAGCCTAACTAAGCACAAGTTAAGATAATGATAAACCCAAGGTGCCATGGGAGACATAGTGAGGCTCTATCTCAGTGTGGATGGCAGCTTGTCATTAGATAATTCTGAGAGAAGGTGCCACTTGAGTTGAGTCTTGAAGGATACATAAGATTTGGTTAAGAGATATAATGCCTCTCGTAAATGCTTTTATGAGAGTTCCATCTGGACAGGAAAATCTGGTAAGGGTTGTTCAAATCCAGCCATAGAGGCACTTTCTTGCCTTTGAAGAGTTAAAAATCTGCCTCTTAGTTAAGTAGCAACTAACAGTGTCTTATTTTAGTGGTTATTCGAACATTTGTTAATAAAATGAGTAAGTGAAGCTTTATTTCTTTATTTGATTTGGAATATACCCTTAATAAAAATAAAAGCTCTGTTTTATGCTCAAATGGCATTTCTTCTTTTGTAAACTCAAAACTTTATGGTGAAAGACATGCAAGACCGCTATTCTAAAAATTACAAAACATTACTGAGCTGTATAAAAGAAGACCTAAATAAATGTACTGGGATGTTCAGTATTGTTAAGATAGTCATTTCCTTCAAACTGAGACTTTTCTTCATTTTCTAATGTGATCATTTAATGATATAATTTTCCAATAAGTACTGCTTTAGGTGCATTCCACAAATTTGATATCTTTTGTTTTCATTTTCATTCTATTCAAAATATTTTCTAATTCACATGTGGCTCTTTTGACTTGTGGCTTACTTGGAAGTAGTACACTGCAGATATTTGGGGACTGTCCAGATATCTTTCTGTTATCTATTTCAAGTGTAATTCCGTTTTGGTCTGAGATCATACTTTCTACGACTTCAATTATTTCAAATTAGTTGAAGTTTGTTTTATGGGATATCTTGGTGAATACTCCACATGCACTTGTAAAGAATGTATATTCTGATGTCATTGTTTGGAATGTTGCATAAATCCAATTAGGTCAAGATGGTTGATAGTGCTGTGCAGGTCTGCTTGTTTCATTGATTAGCATCACCATGTGCTAAGAAGGATTTTTCTCAATGTTCCTTCTTTAACCTCAGCTTCCCTGTGTGCCTGCACCACACAGGAGTCTCCCTATCCTGTGGAAGACACTGTTGATTGTTACCTGGTGGGTATGGAAGGGTGGGAATGGGATCATCTGTTGTTCTGATTCAGCCCCAGCCTTGGGCAGGCACTGGTCTCTGTCTTGGAAGTGGGGTTTTCTCAGTGAACCTGAACTTCGTCCAATAACAGGAGACCTAATGTTGTGGGTCCAGGACCATGTCCTTCCCCTCCTCTTGGAGTAGAGTTTTTTTCTCTTTCCTTCCTCTAGTTGTGTCTTCCTCCATCTATGTCTTAGGGGCCATAGGGTTGTTGTCCTTCTCCCAGTGGCTTAATGCCTTTCATAGTGGAGAAAGATATAGGTGTGGTCTCATGCCTTTCCTACAGCTATGTCCATTCCCCTCTTCCAGTCCTGAAGCATGGAGGAAGGTTTTCTCTGGTCTCCCATCCTGTCCCAAATCTTTCATGGGTCCCTGGTGGCGGGCCATAGAGAAGAGGTGCTGAGTGGTAAGAGCTACCTTGTGTATGCAATTCCCAGGGGCATGTGGTCTCACACTAGCCCACACTCTGCCTCCGTGATTCTTCAAACATTTTAGTTGAAATCTTCTTGCTGACTTGTGCGGGGGCCCTGTCTTCCTCCTTTGCTCTGTTATAGATGAGCTAGTGCTCATGTCCTATCTATCTTTAGAGGAGCCCATCTTCCCTTAGATTTCATGCTAATTGTGTTGCCCTGTGACATCAATTTTTTGCTGGGCTCAAGAGAAGTTGTGTGTAGGTAGATTTTTCGACTTTTTCTTTTTGTTAAGTCAAGAGTGACACTTTTCAGCTTTCTACCTTCTAGGTGGAAGCCAGAGTCAAAATATATTTTTAGATGATTCATTTTTATCCTGAATCACTTTGGTTTCTTTTCAAAAATCATGCTTATCCTCTATGGATAAAAAGTCAGTACCATATTCCTGATTCTCAAGAATATGTGCCTCATGATCCAAAAGCACAATTCCAAATATGTGTGTAGTAATGAGCACCATTTGATAGCTCTAAAGTTTCTCAGGATGTATTCTCAATAAGGATATTCATTTGAATATTCAGGTTGTAATGGTGTTTTACAGTTTCATTACTATGTGGTTACATGAAAACTAAAACATTGTCCCGTAGATTCTGGTAAAATTAATTAACTTCTCCAAACCTCAGTTTTCTCATCTGTCAAATGGGGGATAATAATAATTTCTACACTATCGGATTATAGTGAGTGTATAAAAAACTGAGCACAGTTTAACAGTAAATGTTGAACAAATGTTATAATATTTATTATTGTGGTATATGCTGTTGAGTCAGCTCTAACTCCTGGTGACCCTATGAATGAGTGATGTCCACAATGTCCTGTGTTCAGCAATCCTACTCAGCTTCTGCAGACTCTTGCTATGGCTTCTTTTGTGGAGTCAGTCCATCTCATACTTGGTCTTCCTCTTTTCCTGCTGCCTTCTATTTTTCCCAGCATTACTGTCTTTTCCAAATAACCCTGCCCTCTCATGATGCGCCAAAGGTAGAACAGCTTCGGTTTTGTCATTTTTGCCTCCAGCGATGTTTTGGGGTTAATTTTCTGTAGGGCCTACTTGTTTGTCTTTCTCGTGGTCCCAGGTATCCAAAGAGCTCTCCTCCAAAACCATATTTCAAATGAATCAATTCCTTTTCTATTGGTCTTTTTCACTGTCCAACTTTTGCATCCGTACATGGTAACGGATTTGGAGGGTACGGATAATCTTAGCCTTGGTCTCTAATAACACATCTTTACTCTTGATGATCTTCCTCATTCTTCCATTGCTGCCCTTCCGAGTCTCAGCCTTCTTATTATTAATTATCATGTGCTACGAAAAATATAAGCTTTTATCATTTCGCTTGAGAGGAATCACCATACATTTGCATTGCCCTTGTGCATTAATCACATCCGCTTTCACTTTCGAAAGTGTCCTGGTTTGGACAGTAAATTATATATCACCCCACAGCAAGATCACACAGCAAGTAAGTTGGGGCAGCAAGGATTTGAACCCTATGGGAATTACAAGGTTAAAAGTAAAAAGACTCTCTAGGGCGGCAGCCAGGCATTCTCTCTTTCTCTCCAGCCTTCTGCCCAGGATACATTCCAGGATGTTCCCCAGACCAGGAATAAAGCATCCAGTATATTCTGTATGCAGAAGGTCTCCTCTTCTTATCGACTTCCTATCCTGTTTTGTCTTGTTTTCCTTGCACTTTCTAATCTGAATAGTTCTCATTTTGATCCTTTCACAAAGTTCTCATTTAGGATTTCACGATTAGCATTTAAAGGCAATTTTCCTTCAGTTCAAAGTAGTTCCCTTGCATTTTGTAACATAAAAAAAATACTTAAGATCCATTTAGTGCATTTTCATCTAGAAACTTCAGATCACTGTAGGGACTCCAGGGACGTAGGGATTGGTTCCTCTCGGGGTGGGAAAAGGCAGGCAGTTGATGTCTATTGAGAAGCATTCTCAGTGTCTTCTCTCTCTCTTTTGGTAACAAAATGGGGATCTTCCTCTTGGTCGGCACATCCTTCTTCGGTCAGGAATGGAGCTGTGGCTCAGATTTGGTCGATCAGTGACTGCAAGGACCTATGAGGTACGCCTGTGGATATCACCTGAGCCAGTGGAAGTCATTCCAGGGCTTTTCTTAAGATGTTAGGATAGAGACATTTTCTTTCAGGCAGGAGGTTAAATGGGGGAGAGTGGGATCCTGGAGCTGCTTGAGGTCATTTCTGCCACCTCGTAGGAACATGAGAAGATGCCATCCCAGAGAAAATGAGAGCCAAAGATGGAAACACATTCCCGATGAGTTGTGTTTCTGCCCCTCTCCCCTCCCTGTAGCTGAAAGAGTCCAGATTACTACAAGAAAGTCTCGAGGGAATGTAGTAACAGCAGGGCCATTACCTGGATTCGTCTGATGGATATTGCCCCCAAAAGTCGAGTGCCTGTTCATCGAATGCCTGTGGGGATAGATAGATTGCTCCGTCAATAACCTCCCTGTATCTCACCCTCTCGTGTGTCTTTTGCAGCACCTCTTCACAGGAAGTGGATCCTATTTCCCTACTTCTTGAACCTAAGCTGATTTATGACTTACTTTGAACAGAAGAATGTTGCAGAAGTGACAGTGTGCCAGTTCCAAGTATAGGTCTCTGCCATGGGAAAAAGCCCAGGCTGGCCTCCTGGAGGATGAGAGACCATGTGGAGGAGGGCTGTGGCCCCCCAGTCAACTCACGTAAGCAGAGCCACTTACCACCCTGCCACTGACCGCAGATGCACGCGAGAATCCAGGAAAAAGAGAAGAACCACCCAAGCGAGCCTACCCAAAGTTACCGGCCTACAGAATTGTGGGCGAAACAAATGCTGGCTGTCTTAGGCCACTAAGTTTTGAGGTGATCTGTTTCCTAATAGTTAGATAACGGATACTCTTATTATATTGGAAGTACGTTATAAACATTAATTGAGCACACTAGTTTTGGAGATAGACAAATATGATTTTGAATCCTGGCTCTATAACTTACTCGCCATATGACCTTGGGCAAGTGTTTTGTTTTTTGGTTTTTTTTAACTGTCTCTGTTCAGATTTCTCATGTCTAATAACAGTACTTATAGAATTTTGTTAAGATAAATGGGATGATGCATGTGAAGTACTTAGCACAGTGCCTGTAGCTTATAATGCATCTTTATATGCAGAGTCTTTCTGAGGAAGTAGCAGTTGTTACACGCATTTACCGCTGTGAGACCAAAGCTCAGAAAGCTAACTTGATAAAAATGGCCACTAGATATGAAGGATCCATGATGCCCTGATATTTTCCTAAGCTACGTCTTCCAGAATTGGAGGCACAGGATTTGTAGGTGCAGCACAGTCCAGGTGAGCCCAGGTGAGCTGAGCCTGGCTAGGGCCAGGATGGGGAGAAAATTCTCACCTCCTGGAGACAGAGTGACAACTGGACCTGCAGAGTCTCTAGGCGGAGGCTCTCTCAAGGAGGAGCTGAGCTTAAGAACAGGAGAGTGAGGAAGGCCTCTGAGATCCCAGCGAGGTGCCACTTCATCCTTATTTCAACTTTTACCAAGTGCTGAGAGGGAAGGGGTCCTGACAGGTGCAGTAACCCGGTCACTTTCTCATTCTGCTTCCCACAATTGGGTCATCTTCCACTGAGCCCCATGGGGCACCTTGTCGAGACTCTCTCCCAGCCCCAGTCCAGATAATACTAGAACAATGAATCATAGAATAAGTAGGTCTTGGACTCTATGTTCTTCCAAGAATCAGAACAATTCCATCCCAATTCTTACCACCAAATTATACTTACATACACACTTCTACGCAAATACTTACATGGTACTTTTACCTTTAATTCCTGGCTCCCCCTTCCTTCCCAATCCTTCTCCCTCTGCATGCTCCATCTCAACACACACACACGCACACACACACACACACACACACAATCTTTTACCAGAGTAGTATTTAGACTTAGGGTTTTACACAATATATTTTATTTTTCTCTATATTATTTATCACCACTTGACATGTTTTCTATTTATTTATTTGTTTGTTTGTTTGTTTGTTTGTTTGTTATCTATCTTCTCCCACTAAAATATAAGCTCCAAGAATATTTTGTACCTCATATAGCCCAGAGCCTAGAACAGTGCCTAGCACATAGTGGGTAATAAAAACAAATTATTGAATGAGTGAATGAATAAATAAACGATTGAATTGTGTGTCTGTATGCCAGAGTGGAAGTCATAGTTTGGGGGAGGAAGGGGTGATGAGTGAAAAATCAACAATATCATGTGTTTTTAAAGCACTTTTAACTTTTTGAAGCACTGTATGGATGGTAACCTCATGGAGTGCTCACAACCACTCAGGAAGTAGTTGGACCTGCCATATTATAAAGAAACTGAGATCCAGACGGGCTGAGTGTCTAAGATTCCAGAACCTGTTAGTGAGAAGCTGGGACTACTCCCTATGTTCTCTTGAAGTGCAAATGAAGAGCCCGAGCATATAGATGGAAAGCGAAGTCGAAAACCAAAGCAGTGGAGAAATGTGCCACCATTTTGATTTTGTTGATCATTTTTGTCCTGGTCCCTCATTTCTCGCAGGCAAACACCAATCCCCAAACTAACTTGCTCAACTGTCCTGAAGAGCTTTTTTTGGCACCAGATTTAGGAAGGGATCCTCTGTGTCTGCGCTGCCATACAAATCAAGGTGATGTGTTCTGTCTCCCCCAAAATTCTTAGAATGATGACAGCACAAGACCTCTAGTTCATTTTCACATTCGAACAACTTTGAATGATGTGGCTTGACCGGAGCTATTTTTAGAAACACTGAGAATAATGCTCTTTCCTCCTTTCCCCACTTTGCTGTTAAACTAACCTTCCTCCTTCCTTCCTCCTCTTCCTCCTCCGAAAGTGTTAGTTTCAGTCTCCACCCCGGTATTTATGGGAGCCTCAGCAGGGAGTGGGGAGCGATGTTCTGAAAATGTGAGGTCAGAGCATTCCGCGGACTCGGGCTTCTGAAAACTGACCGGTGCCCGAGAACTTTCAAGAGAGCATGCAGACCCAGTTACTGTGTTTCCTTCAGTCGGATATGCTGGCACTTGTGGCTAATTTAGGAGCTGGGATATAGGATTTTTTTCCTGTGACCCTGAGGGACATCACATATCTATCTCTTTGATCCAAGGCTTAATCGTCTACCTGGAGAGCTGTAGGATTTATCCCAATTCTCGTATTATTCCAATTCAATTACATTCCTGTTAATTGAGCAATCTGTAAAGGAAAACTCTAATTTGGCCAAGGAGTAACTTCGTTAGAACAGTTAAATAACAAAACAATTTGGCATACACCCCTCTTGTCCTCAGTACTAATTCTCAATGCTTAAAATATTGCATGACCCATGTTAGGGGCTTGATAAATATTTGTTGAACAAAAGAATATTCTAAATGCTTGAAGGGGCAGTGCCTCAGTTCTGGCTTTCTTATTGTCTACCTGGATTACCTAAAATGCTTTCCCTGATCATCTCCTTACCTCCAGTCCTCTCCCTCCCTAATCCATTCTCCACTCACTGCCACTGTAATCTTTATAAAGGGCCATTTGCTTGTGCCATGCCCAAGTCTAAAACAAGACTTAGGGCATGACACTATAGGATCCTTTTTGGCTCTCTAGAGCCCTCAGGATAAAGTTTTTTATGTCATTTATTTATTCACTGAACTAAAGGCTTCCAAGCTAAGGCTGTTTCCTGAACTGTGCTTGAATATCTTCAGTGACAGGGAGCTTACTAGGAACTCATCACATATTTAGGCAACTCTGGTTATTAAAAAATGAATGAAAGAACTAGGACTGGATACTAGAACTCTTGTATATTAGGATTCTACAGAGAAACAGAATCAATAGGATATATATATACATACATACATACATACATACATACATACATACATATATACATACATACATATAATAGGAATTGACTCAAACAGTTATGGAGGCTGAGAAGTCCAATTTGTCATTTTCGAGCTGGAGAACCAGAAAAGCCAGTGTTGTAATTCAGTCTGAGTCTAAGGCCTGAGAACCAGGGGGCTGATGCTGTCTGTCCTGCTCTGAGTCCAAAAGCCCAAGAACCAAGAGCACCAATGTCTGAGAGCAGGAGAAGACGGGTGTCCCAGCTCAAGCAGAGAGAACAAATTCACCCTTCCTCCGCCTTTTTGTTCTGTTCGGGCCCTTAATGGGTTAGATGTGCCCACTCACATTGGGAAGGGCCATCTGCTTTACTCACCAACTCAAATGCTCATCTCTTCCAGAAACACCCTCACAGACAAACCCAGAAATAACGTTTCACCAGCTCTCTAAGCATCCCCTAACCCAGTCAAGCTGACACATAAAACTAATCATTATCCTGAATGTTTTTCTAATACTCTATCCATTCTCTCAGGCTGCTGCTCACTTCTTATGTGGAACCCTAAGGAGCTGAGGTGTGAAAGAGATCTCTCTCCTTTTCTGGGGAAAGATGCGGGAAAACCCAGAAGACCTTCAAGCTCAGAGAGGGAGTCCCCTGTAATCTCCGATTCTGCTGGGGTGTGGTTTTCCTAAAGGAGGAGAGAAGCGAAAGGAAGAGAAGCAAAGAAAGTAGAGTGGAAACTCCATTTAAATCATTCCTTTACTAGTGGCACCTTAGAACGTAAGGAGGGATGCTCTTTTAGCACCCATTTGAGATATCGTTTGTGTGGTACTTCAGACTAGATTGAGAGAGAAGCTGCAAAGCCCGAGGTTCTTAGGAAAGAATGTGGCAACTTTCCTCCTCTGGTAGTGGAAAGAAATAAATGACCAAATGGATATACATCGAGTGTCTAATGAGTCCAGACTCTGCCTCTGCTAAATACACATTCTCTCAGGGCATCGCACTCCTCACAATTACTTTGTGATGTGGGGACCATGACTCCTTCTTCACAGATGGAGAAACTGAGACTCCGAATCTAAGTACTTCGCTTAAGTTTCATAGTAAGTGATGGGGAAAGAAATAAGGGAGCAAGTTAGAGCAGTAGATGTTTCAGGGGATGCAGGGTTTTTAGGACCTAGCTTTGGCCGTCCCAGAATATCATATCTACCTCACTCTATTGGCCAAGCAAGTTACTGTGATCAGCTCAGATTCGAGGTCAGGAACATTAGACTCCACTTCTCGATGTGAGAACCGTGTATGTACCAGAAAGCTGTATTGTTTGGGACCATCTTTGGAGATTAGCTAGTACAGATTTTTTTCTTCTTCTTTTTCCCTCCAGTAAAGCTCCAGTTTTCCCAAAGTCCTGACTCTACGCAAACTCACACTAAGGTGATAATGGTTGACTATTAAATTAACGTGCCCTGCCAGTGTGTCAGTCAGGATGGACTTGATCATACTATTGTTACAAACACACCAGAATCTTACAGGGTAATCCCACAGAGGTATTTCTCACTCACACCGCATGTCCACCGGGGATGGTGTCTTCCCGTCGAGGGCTCAGGCTGCTGGAGCTGACACTGTCTAGAGCACTGCTGGTCACTGTGGCAGAGGGCAGAAGAGAGTGTGAACTGTGCACCGGTTGGCAAAGCTTCCAGCTGGAAGTGACTTACATCATGCCCGCTCATGTTTCATTGTCCAGTGAGTCACATGACCACACTCAACTCCATAGGGACAGGGTGTGCTATCCTACCGTGGGCCTTGATGGAAAACTAGGAATATTTGGTGAATGGCATTATGACTCCCACAAATGGTATCTGTATTTAAATTGAGGCCAACGCCTTAAGCCAAATAAATATATCTCTAAAGGGGAGATTTCAGGCAGCAGTTAACAGCTGGGTAAAGGGAGCAATTTTGAAGCTTTCTATAGGTTCCCTGAGAATCCCACCTGACAGCACCCTGCGTTAGCGCTGACCTGGAACCCTCTCCTTCTAAGCAGTGCTCCGTCCTCCTCCCGAGTTGGGATGGACACATGCTTCTCTCTGCACACACCGAAGAGTTTGCATTTGCAGGTAAGATGATAGGCTTTGTTGCTCCTCTATTTCCTTTTAAGCAATTCCTGAAATAGTTCGGAAGAGCTGCAGTGAAGGGTGGGCTGCACAACGCTTTCTGGTGTCCACAAGCCTGTGTATGTGACCATGTGAGGCTGAGGACACTGGACCCTCCCTGTGAACTAGTCTTCTCTCCCTTGCAGGGAAGGGACCAGATCTTATATTTTATCCTGGATCAGGAAGACCTAGATTTAAATCAGGTAGACCATCCTGACTGACACACTGGCAGGGCACGTTAATTGTCAGGTAGACCTAGATTTAAATTCTGCTTCTGCCATTGTCTAGCTGTGCAACCTTGGGCCTCTTAAATTTTCTGAGCCCGGTTTCCTCATCTACAAAATACGGCTGGCAATACCAACTCTACAGGATTGCCGTGAGGATGAAATGATTCAAATGATCATACCACTTACTAGCTGTGCGACCCTGGACAAGTTACTTAACCTCTCTGGGTTGTTGTGAAACTTAAGTGAGCTAATATTTGTAATGAGCCTACAACAGGGCCTTGCGCATACCAAATATTTTTTAAGTGTTGGCTATTATTAACATTAAGGTATGCAAACTGGCTGACATGCAGAGGGCCTCCAATAAATGTGAGTTCTCTCCTCTCTCTCATGCTCACAGTTTTAGCTGCTGGAGTCTAGTTTCTTTGAAGGCCACAGAATTCCAGGCAGCCCATTTAACTGGCTTTGAATAATTTTACTAGGCTTTGGTTTGCCTTCAGACACCAGAAAAATAAAGTAACAGAGACACCTAGTGGGACCTGGTAGCAAATGCTCAGGGAGGTCTGAGTGCCTATGACTGATGACAGTTTGAGACCTGGTGGACAGTACAGCTACAGCCCATGCCCCCACACTGAGGGCCAAAGGGCCCAAGGGCCACGTTAGTGCAGCCTTCACGAGTAGGATGCCTGCTCATCTGCACTGCAGCTAGTCTTGTCACTATGCCCAGTCCCATCAGAACAACAGTCCCTGGGCAGAGTTTGTCACTGCATCAGTTGGCACTGTTGGATCTAGCCTCAAGTTGCTGTGGGAGGCACAAAGAGGACCTTTGAAGAGCTGGCAAAAAATGGACAGGCTTGGCACCTTTTCACTGTGTCATCTTGAGCGAGTCATTTAGCATCTCTGAGCTCTAGTTTCCTGGTTTGCAAAATAGTGTGAATCCTAACGTTTAGGGTTGCTGGGAGGTTGGTTTAAAACAATGGATGTAGAGAGTTAGGTGCAGATTGGCACACACACAGAGCACCCAAGAAATGATAGGTCCTGTGATTATTGTTATTGTTTTATGGTAGACGAGTGTACATGAAATAATTAGGGAATAAATCTACACAATATTGGGCCAGGTGGAAGCAACCATAGCTTATAGAAGCTGAGAGAGAAGCTCATCCGAGAGCCCCAGTGATTAGGTGGGGCCTCATGGGGGAGACCTAATCCCTTAGGAACCTTGGTGGGTTAGAAAAGATTGTACTTCTACTGGCTGAACGGATTATGAGGCTGTACTGGCTCATATAACTCAGAAAGACTTGATCCAAATGTGTGATGATTTCACCAAGGACCCAGTCTCTTTTTGTAAAAAAATTATTATGATGTATATAAAACACAAAAAGATTTAGAAAACAACATAACATTCATCTTAGGAAATAAAATAGTCGAGGCTTTCTGGCCCTTCCTTAATTGCATTTTCCTTTATATTCTGCCCGCAAAGGGAACTGCTACCCTAAATTTGGTGTTTGTCCTTCGCATGCACATGTATTCATACCATTACTCTATAAATATGTATTCCCAAACAACATATAGTAGAATTGCATACTTAAAAATTTTAAATCATAGAGTATATATCCTTCTGAAACTTATTAACTCTTTGAGAGGTTCTTACGGATACATATAGGCCTAGTTTATTTTTATTGCTGTATAATATTCCATTGTATAAAGATTAAGCTGACAGATAATGTATGCTTATGTATTCTTATGTTTTCTAGAATTTTCTAAGTAGGATTAGGGTATAAATATTGGCATTTTTATAGATTAACTCAGATTGTTTTCAGGACTTCTTCTCTTACTACCTTTCTTTAGTTATACCTACTATAATTTCTATGACTTCATTATTATATAATAAATCATCATTTTGAAATCCCCCAGTTTTCTTTGCATCTATACAGAAACATAAGAAGTATATGCTCTTTGTCTCTTTGTTTTGCAATCTTTTTAAGTGTTTTGGAAAATGTTTCTAAATTTTTAATGTTATCAAAAATATTTATCATTGTATAATTATATTTTATTCTAAAATAAAATGTACTTACAATATATTTTCTTATCTTCGAGGATGGATCGTTGGCTTGAAAAGAGAAATTAAAAGACTTTCCTTTTCAACCCACAGACGTACTTTCTACATTTAAATAAAACGAAAAAGACGGAACTGTGATATCAGATTGTTCTCTGACTCATGGAAGAGAGAAATATACACCAAAGAAACTGGGTGAAGTTGTAAATAAAAAAACAAAGTTCCTTCAACTTTATAGATATTTATAATTTACCATGTCTTACACAACAGAACATTTTCGAATAGCATTACAGCATCAGATAATTTGTGGCACAATTTTGAGACCCATCATTCAGAGTTTTAAAAAAACTCTGCTCACAATTTTAAAAAAATGGAATATTTTAAATATAGACACAATGAAGTCTTGAAAGGCCAAAACTTGTTTGTTACAATTTTTCGAACTAGAATTGAAAAAGCCACTAAAGCATCTTACAGGGTAAGTTATCATTTGGTATTGGGTGAAGAAACACACAATAGCTGAAAGGCTGATGAAGCTCTGTATGGTTGACTTTCCTGAATGCCTGCGTATGAAAACTCAGTGTTATTTTCCATGGTGTATAGTAACTCATCAAATTAAAGATTTAGCTGTCAACAGGAAGCCTGAGTTAATACTTCGTTTGCAGTTTCAAGTGGGAACCAGAGTAGGAATAGGTTCTTCCGCCAGTTCAGTAGAGACGGAAAGCTTATGCAGGAGACGTAAAATGACCATAAGATCAGAGCTTACCCTCACAAACGGGCTCATCTGACTCACCAAGCCCTAGGATAGGGTGCAGCAGGAACAATCTAGTATCCGATAGAAATGGAGTACAGTTGACCCTTGAAAAACACGAGAGTGGGGGTGGGGTGGGGAGCGGTTGGAGTTGCTGAAACCCTTACAGTCAAAAAGCCAAATATAACTTTTGACTCTCCAAAACTTAACAACAGTGGGCCCTTCACCTCCGGGGATTCAGCCAAGCTCAGAATGAAGGCAGTTTTCGATCCACAGTCGGGAATCTGCGTTTGGCAATGAGAATATACTGTTTTCCATCTGCAGTTGTTTGAATCTGCGGATGCGGAACCCCGTGGGTACGAAGGGCTAACTGTATTTTTTGAAGAAAAAAAAAAAAAAGAGCCCTGTGTAAGCATGGACTTGCGCAGGTCAAACCCGTTTGTTCCAGCGTCATCTGAGATCTCTGGTTCACGCGGTTTGCGAAGAGACATGTAAGTTGCACGAGCAAATAGGTCAGCCTTCTCTAATCCTATTGCTTCATCTCCTTCGATATATGACTATGGCCTCATTCGGGAGTTCCTTACGGTCAGGTGAAGAGGAAGAAAAAACTTGAGCCCAGATTACAGATGATTTTACATGCAATTCCAGCGTCATCTGAGATCTCTGGTTCACGCGGGTTGAGAAGAGGCATGTAAATTGCATGAGCAAATAGGTCAGCCTTCTCTAATCCTATTGCTTCATCTCCTTCGATATATGACTATGGCCTCATTCGGGAGTTCCTTACGGTCAGGTGAAGAGGAAGAAAAAACTTGAGCCCAGATTACAGATGATTTTACATGCATTATAACCCTACTGTGGGTGACTCTGAAGGACAGCCGCTTTTCTGCACTAGGCTGCTCTAAAATGTGAGCTGAAAGGTCTCCTGGGGCCTTGGAGAGAGCCCCTATGCAGAAAGCAAAAGAAGCAGCGTGCCTCATTGGGGGAGAGACACTGCCAGCGTGGGCTGGGTCTGAGCTCACATGCATCTATCCTTCCTTTGCAGCTGAGGTTGAAATTAGAGGTGGCCAAGGGCACATGACGCAGGGCACTAAAAGCATCTGCTACTTCTCCAGAGTTGTGGAGCTGGGCTGTGTTTCTCCTTTCTCTCATGTTTAATTAAACTAGATGGCTTTGCCAGGCCTCTAGGAGGAGGTTGCTGCTGGGAGTGGGGAGAAGTTTAGGAAGAGATGGACCAGACCAGGTTTCCCAGCTCAAGGCTCAAGGTCACCTCTTCTGTTGGTGGAGTCATATTTTGAATGACTCAAAATAAGGCCTGTCTCTGTAGCCACTTCCTTGTCTCTGAGATATAAGTCTGCTTTCAGCCCCAGTCCCAGCCCGAGAGCTCCACAGGTCTAGACTTCCAGCACATGATCTGTTTCACAGTTGCATTTTGGTATTTTCTGAAATCACCTTCCACAGGACCCCTCCTCTCCTATCAGCTAAGCTTTCTCTTGCATTTATTCTTAGTGTTCTTGGTATGCTCAGTCTGGTTTCTGTTTCTAGTAATTTTCTCCTGGAGTAAGGCTTTCTTTCCAGCATGAATCGATGGCAAAATCTGATATTTCTAAGGACTGAAACTGTTCCAGCCTTGTTCTGCCCATGTCTACATGCATTTATTTTTGCTGTCCCCCAACTTCCCGCCCGCGAGACTTTTCTTCCCCACAGAGGATGCTCCCAGATCTGTTGGCCCAGGTTTCTGCCTAGGGTGTCCCCTTCTCCTTTCGTGGTAAATATTTGGGAGTGACTTTTTCATTTTTGTTGCCAAGTCCTATTGTGACTAGTTTGATGCATTAGTCCCTATCCTTGGGTTTGATGGATTTCTTGTCACCTAGTTTGGTTGAAGAGGTTTTATATGGGTTTTGTGTTGATTTCTTTTGTTTTGTTTTTGGAGGAGGGGTATCACATCTGGTCTGCTTGGTTGTCCGGAGGGGTGATAGATTAAATAACTAAACTGCCACCATGACCACATTGCCCTTGAGTTAATTGATTTTCTTTCTAATTTTCTAATACATGTGGATTTAAAGTTATGAATTTCCTTCTAAATCCTGTTTTTGTTGAAGCCCACAGATTTGATGTGGAAGGCTTTTGTATTGTTTATTTTGAAGGACTAAGTAATTTCAGTTTTTTTTGTGTTTGTTTTTTTTTAACCCACAAGACTTATATTCTCCATTAGCTAGCTGTGGATGTTGCAGCTGACTGGTATCTCACTGGGAACCGGCCGTGGAACTTCCACAAAGGCTGCAACACATTCTTATAGGTTCATGAGCAACTGAGTAGCAAGAAAGGGACTATCCGAGGAAGATTATTTGATAAACTGTGGACTGAGCAAGAGGGGCGAGCTGGGAAACAGGAAAGAAGCTGTGGCCATGACCCAGGGAGATGCAGCTTCAGCCACAGGGCCCTCTGTCCTGGATTCCATTCCACACTGCCAATCTAGGGTAGCCCCTGCTTTCCCCAAGTATGTCCCAGAAGTTACCAGTGTAGTCACATCCATTCTCTTTTTCAATATTCCGAATGGCCGAATGACCTGGGTTCAAAAATCCCCCTGAAGGCTTGTTACTTGGCCATACCCCACAGCCAGCAACCACGCACACTGGCAAATCTTATTGTTCCAGCCTGTTCTACTTGAATCCTAGTTCATACTCTTGTACGACTATATATGCCTGGAATTGTCCTTAGAGATCAAATATTCTAGAAGTTTTCAACCACTTTAAGCAAATAAACTTTTTTATTCAAATGATATCTTTAGTAAATCTTCAATATAAAACCGGCAAAAAGAGATTAATGGATTCCCTCAAGAGCTCACATTTTCTTAATTTATGGAAATTATATGACTGTCGTGGGACCGATGAGACACCTCCATGTGGCCTCAAGTTTCCCTGAAACAGTTTGAAAATCACCTCTCTCTCCAAACTTCTCACTTTCCAGATGAAGAAATGGACCCCCACCCCCTGGAAGGGAACTGACTAAAAGCACAGAGACTGCAAGCTCCGAGGGCGAACTCTGGGATCTCGGCAGCTAGAATAGTGCTCTTCCTACCACAAGGACCTACGTCTGGTAGTCAGGGCCTTAATAGGAATGAGCTTACTAGTTGTCTAAGAAAGTGCTTCTCAGGTGGATTCTAGAGAACATCTTTCAAGATCCTCTTTGAACAGTAGCTTGCAATGCTCAATAAAATTTGGAAATGCCATCTTATGATCCCCTATAGCTAGCTGACTCTCATGCACATTAGTGTACTTAAGGCTCTGAGAAGTCCTGCAGTATAGAAAGCTGTTTGTTTTTGTTTAATCCATTTTTTTCCGGTTTTTTTGGAGGGGAGAGGGTGAGGAGGGAAGGGTACTACCTTTTTCTAGATCTACTTACATTGTGCTTTGAAGCCCAGAAAAGGCCTGTCTCAAGGAATGAATCACTGTGAGGAAAGGGGAGAAGGACTCAGGCATTATATTAGTGGGTACAAGATGTCAGATATTGTCGCCTGGATCATTTCTTTGCCTAGGACTTCGTGGGTCAGCCTCTCTGACCAGTGTTGGAATGAGGGACAAAGAAGATGGACGAGGGGAAACCATCATGGTAGGAGTGGGTGGTGCTGACTTCACATTGCCCAGTGGAGTTGTGTACTGTTTGTACCTTCAGGGGGAGAAGTAGCCTGCAATAGCCCGGATGCAGCAGCCAGGGGTCTGGAATCAGGAGAGAGTTCCTAGCCTATTCTTTCATCGTTTTGCTTCTTTACCCTCATTGAGTCCACTTCCAAATCCTTTCGTTGTCTCCATCGAAAGTCTTGTTCTCCATTTCTGCTGACCCCTTTCTGGCAGGCAGGTCCTCGTCAGTTCCCTCATCCGCCTCCAGACAGGGCCCCTGAGGTTTTTGCCCTCAGGCTGTACATGTACCAGTCTGGTCTTTCTTAAAGAGTTTGTGCGGGACGTGGTTCCATAGTGTAGAGTGAGCACAACTGCTTTACACGCAGAAGGTCCTGGGTTTGTGCCCCAGTGGAGCACAATTGTCTACAGCCATACCACCCTGAAAAAGCCTGATGTCTGATCTTGGAAGCTAAGCAGGGTCAGGCCTGGTTAGTACTTGGATGGGAGACCACCTAGAAAGACGAGGTGCTGTAGGCATAAATAATAATAATAAAAAAGGAGTTTGTGTGTGTGAAATGTGCTTATCCAGATCTTCTGCAAAGGTGAGGTTTCCATGCTCTAGCATGAGCATTTCCATTATTCCTCTGAAATCTAGGAATAGACAGACCAGATTAAATTCACACCACCAGAGGGAGCAACCATTAAGGAAGTTTAAAGGAGACCACAAAAGCTTATTCCTGAAATGCCTTTTTTTTTCATGTTCATAGCTGGCTCACAGAGTCTTGGAAACAGGCAGAGTTTGAATCTACAAGGTGCAGAGTGGAATACTGTGGCTTCGGTCACCTTTATTTCAAATGCTGCAGAGTTCTCTTGCAACAAAACTCATGGTCACAGCATTGCGGTTATTCCTGCTCTTAATCTTAGTGCTTTAATGTGTGTGGACAAAGAGTGTACAGAAGAGGTTTTCAGAAACATGAATTCTAGTGTGGATTCTTTTATAATAAAAACGTGGCCATTTGGCTGGGGAAAACAGGGCGTGCGGTAAGGCTGTGCTGGACTAGCCTTCAGGAAATGGGCACCGAGCCTGGCTCTGATCTGGTTCTTATTTGGCTCTATTTGCCAGGTCCAGATATGTTTCTGTTTATACAAATATGATAGCACTCTAATTGGTTGTCCATCTATCTTATAAATACACCATAATCTGTTAATTACTGCTGTAAATCCCGATGGATCAAGGAACCCTGACTGCCACTCCAACTGGCTGCCTATTAAGTAATTATGTTCATTGCACCTCTGAAAGCTGCTACTGAATTTCTCCAAGATGCTGATATCTTCCTCACCAATGCCTTTTTTTTTTTTTTTTTACCATGTCAGTGAAGAGTATGACCTCAGAGTGATAGGTTCTTGGACCATACATGATAAATCCATGTTTAACATTCTCACTTCCCTAAGCCTCTGATCTCTTTGTTAACACTATGCCAAGCTAATTCTGGCATCTCTACTCTGTTTACTGTAGTTCCTTGTAGAGTCCAGGCTTTAAGTAGCCATCCCAGCAAAGTGCTCAGATTCTCTTGACACAAATTAAGGTATGAGTCACAAGTGACTCATGTCAATGAATTCCCCTCTATCCAGTCATATAGTCTGCCACTCCTTAGGCCAGCACCTTCAAAATTCACCTCCATTTATGTTTCCAAGTTCTTGCTAGGTCTTGTGATTTATTTCCTACCTAGATAATTCCTTCCTGAAACAGTGATTTTGCTTCTCCATCTAAACTTGCAGAGAGTTGACTTTGGCTGTCAGTCCGGATACAATGAGAGTTGGTGCAGGTTGGCTTGTCTTTAGAAGGACAAGTGCCATCTTGTGAAGAAACTGCTTCAGGTGAGATCATTGCATAGTCTCCGGGCAAGTAGAGTCTAGTCCCCTCTGGCAAAGGTGAAGGTGCTGTTTCTTGGGGAAAGAGGGCTTAAGGGAAATTGGAGTTTTAAGGTACTCGGGTTCATTCACTTAAATGCCTTCATCTCAGAACTCAGAGTTCCACGCTTTCCCTGTCAGGGCTCTGACTTGACATAGAATATTTGCCAAGGCTCTGCATTTCATCTTCATGGCAGCTCTGGAAACTTGCCCTGATTTTTCAGCACGGTCTTTCCTTAAGCTGCAGAAAATAAAGACTTCCTTTAATACTGCCATCGAGGTCATCTGGATTTTAGATTGTGCCTTAAATTAACTTCCCTGAACCTGTTATGTATTTAAATGTCTTTATTGCTGTCGCAAGGATCCACCCTAATCCACAATCCTTGTAATTAACATTGTTTCTATATTGGTTGAGTGCCATGACCACTTGATCTCCCAATGCCTTGACCTTCCTCTACCTGTACTTCATCCTAATTAAATATAGTGAAAGTTGAAGAAATCATGAGTCTACCAAATGCCACAGGACTATTGCCATCCCGTGTACCATCAGTAATGGAGTACTTATTACTTTTAGACAGATGGACCATTCGACTCTCTAATTCCATCTTGAGGATTGTTTTCTAGAACCACAGGACAATTGTTTTAGCCCGTGCCTTCTAGAAAGCAGAACACCAAGCAAGGATTAAAGTGCCGATGTTATATTGTAAAGCACAAGACCAGGAAGATGAGGGCAAAGAAAAATGGGGAGTCAAGAAAACATGTGAAACCATGCAAAATGTTACTGTACTGGTCATTGCTTCACAGGAAGCCATGAAAAAATACACAACTCAAGTGGCCTGCATGTTCCTTTTGCATATCAGATTTTCTCCAAAAGAATTTCAAGGAGAAACTAGTTAGAGTAGTCCACAGAAGGGAGAAACGAGGAGGAATTATCATGCATCCCTTTCCATTTTCTATTTCCTAGTGGTTACGACCCTTCCTATTTCACATTATCTGGCTCCACAGCAGCTGTTCAGAAAGGCAGATGCCATGCTCTGAGTGTGGCATTTTAGCCAAGACACCTCAGTATGGCACATGGTCCATGCAGGCCATGTGGCCTGGGGCCTAGCCTGGATTCCTGCCATCTTGGGGAGGTTGTTACAAGCAGTCGCAGCACCATGGTTCAGGAGACAGGCAGAGCTTTGGGAAAGAAGCCAGGGACAGTAATCCAAGGAGGCACGAGGTCTGTCAGATACATTATGCTTCAGGATAATAGGGACAAATTGGTTCATGTTACTTGGTGATTCGTACCTTCGAGACTATTTAGCCCGATGCAGTTTTGTTGTCTTCAAGAGCGCTACGTATAAATTGAGATGAAAGTGTGTTCACATTGTCCATTCAAACACCCAGGTGTACCTCGTTTAATGTGCTAGCTCTGCTCCTGAAAAGTAAGGAAGAGCTTTTTGTTTCAAAGAGCCTGGTGGATAACTCTTTTGTAAAGTGTGAATTCCTTTACTGATGTGAGTGATCAGGCTCTAATTTAGCGATAGGAAGAGTTTATTTTCAGCATAATAGGTTGTCTTCAAGGTCCATGTAACCCAATATTGTATTTTGACCTCGAAAATCTACTTTATTGCTTTCCCAGGTCAGATTGAATTTTTACTCACTAGGGATAAAGCCAGTGGCTTCTAGATATTGTACATTCTCAAGTTGAAGGACCTGCATTTTCTTATAAGATCATTCCTGCCTTGTAGTTCTGGGCTAGATTTTGTGGCACCAGGACAGCAACAGTGGAAGAAACAACAGAGTGAAGCCTTCACCATTTTTTGATGGCCCCGGGACATGCCAATGACGAGATAAGAATGAATTAAGCTGATTGAGCTCAACCGTGTGGACGTTTTACGGTTTAATGGAGGAGATAATCATTGTAGTGACAGGTTAACATTTCCACAGTAGAAAAACAATCCTTTTCACTGTGCAAATATTGAGATGCTTTCTCTTTCATCCAGATAGATATTCATTTCTTCAGAGGGAGTTGTACCATGAGATTTGATTGGAAACCATGGGTGAAAAGTATGATGTTAATATTAAATACCCTTAGAGCCGTGTTACTTTAATAAAGAGTCATGTACAACTCTCTCTTAGCACCCAGCAAATCGAAGTCTATTTCAAACCCAAGGCCTAATTCTGTCTCTGAATTGAAGGGATGCAAGGAGCCCCGTTTTCTGTCCCAGCTTAGTTTTGTAAGCAAGTTTCCTGTCTTCCTTGTGCTGACTCTCTTTGCCTAGGCCTATGTGGTTTCTTGACCCTTACCAACTGAAATGACCCCTAGCTCTGTGAATCTACCCCAATGTCGCTCAAAGTCAATTCTACATCAGAATAATCCCAGAAGATTTAAAATGCAGACACTTAGGACTTATACCACCTCCACTGGATCAAAATCTTTAGAAATAGAGCCTGAGGATCATCTACAATTTTGAAAACTTATAAAATTTTAATGTTTCAGTCTCGTCATTAGGCAATGATTATAATAACCTATTTACCTGAGCTGATGCCTTTGGGCTACCTTCTGGATTCAATTTTTGAGATTGCCTATAGATGCCTCCTTGGTGAATGAGGCGTCCTCATGGATTTAATAGAGAGAGGACCATTTATCCGTACATTCAATTGTATATATATGTGTCCATCGTTCCATTTTTCAATGCCTACTACAGGGATGAGTGCAAGTAGAAACCTACAGGATTACTTGGCCCTTGACTGTGTATGAATATCAGTTAATTGAGTCTCTGCTAGTTACTGATTTTCTTGAAGGTAAGGACCATAGCTCTCTACATAATCGTCTTTAGTAACTATTTAGTGTCAAAATTATGGAAAATGTCAGCATTTTAAATTATTGAAATAGAATAAAAATAGAGTTATAAACTCTTGTTCTCTATTTGTTCCAGCATACAAATAACAGCATTGGAAGGTCTTCCAAATGCCCATTATTTATGGGCATGGGTGTTCAAAAAGGCGTTGTCTGTTAACTTCAAGTCAGAAAGTCAGGGTAGGTTACAAGGGGTTCTCTGGAGTCACTAGGATGGTAGATGTGGACAGAAGGAGCAATTGGGAGTAAAAACCTTGATCGAGGTAGACTGGGAAATATTTTATTCTAGAAGGGTGGCCTTTCTCCCCTTTATAGCAGGTATGCTCTGTCTTAATGTTGACAGAATATCTCTCAGAACAAAGATGCAAAAATCCTCAACAAATAGCGTATCAAATTCAACAATTTATAAAACAATTATACACCACGACCAAGTGGGATTTATCCAAAGTAAGATTCGCAGTCCATGAAAGAAACAATTGATAAGCTGGACTTTGTTAATATTACAAACTTCTCTGTAAAAATGCTGTCAAGAGAATAAGAAGACAGAATGGGAGAAAAAATTTACAAAAGACATATCTGATAAAGGATTGCTATCCAAAACATATCAATAAACTTAAAACTCAACAATAAAAAACTCGGATTAATTAACCCAAACCCAATGAAGAAATAAGCAAAAGACCTGAACAGATACTTCACCAAAAGAGATATACAGATGGCAAACAGCCAGTTGAAAAGATGCTCCACATCATAAGTCATTGGGGAAATGCACATTAAAAAAACAGTGAGCTATCACTATACTCTTAGTAGAATGGCCCAATCTAGAACACTTACAACACCAGATGCTGGTCAGGATGTGGAGCAACAGGGACTCTCATTCTTTGCTAGCGGGAATGGAAAATGTTACAGCCACTTCGGAAGACAGTTTGGCTGTTTCCTCACAAAACTAAATATACCCTTACCATATAATTCAGCAATAGCGCTCCTTGTATTTACCCAACGGAGTTGAAAACCCATGTCCACACAAAACCTGAGTGTGAATTTTTATAATAGCTTTATTCATAATTGCCAAAACTTGGAAGCAACCAAAATGTCCTTCAGTAGGTGAATGGATAAATAAACTGTTGTACACCCAGACAGCGGAATATTATTCAGCACTAAAATGAAATGAGCTGTCAAGCCATGAAAATAAGTGCATATTACTAAGCGAAAGAAGCCAATCCGAAATGGCTACATATAGTACGATTTCAATTATATGACATTTTGGAAAATCTAAAACTGTGGAAACAGTGAAAAGATCAGTGGTTGCCGGAGGTTAAGGGAGAGAGATGAATAGGCAGAACACAGGGGATTTTTACGGCAGTAAAACTCTTGTATATGATACTGTTATGGTGGATACATGTCATTATACATTTGTCAAAACCCGTAGAATGCACAACACCGTGAGTGAACCCTAACGTAAACTATAATTTGGGATGACAATGATGTGTCAGTGCAGGTTCGTCGATTGTAACAAACGTACCGTACCATTCTGATGGGAGATGTTGATACTGGGGGAGGCTGCATATGCAGGGAGCACAGGGTACCTGGGAACTCTACTTTCTGTTCGGTTTTGTTGTGAACCTAAAATTGCTCTAAAAAAATAAATGATTTAAAAGGAGAAGAAAAAGATCTGGAATTTCTACAGAAAGCCTCAGCAGTTCCTCCTATGTCTCAGCAACTGTGAAAAAAAAAGAAAAAGGGTCATGCTTCCTGCTTGGACCCTAAGTGCCAGGTCTTGGTGAGCCCCCAGTTGAGTGGTACCTTAATTACATGGTGATTGCCATTTTATTGCTTTGATTTCTATATATTTTTAAGTTCCTGTAGCAGATTCTATCTCGAGAATGTCTTCTCTGAAAGCTACGGCCCTGAGGCATCAAAGTCCAAAGCTTCTCTCATTCTTTACTCTCCCTCAGTTTTCTTACTGCTTTTTATTTATTGAACTTAGCACACACTGTAGGAGAATGAAATCCCCTCCCCACCAAAAAAAGATAAATAAATAAAAGAAATCAAATTGCATCAGTCGTAGCACAAGGCATTAATGCAGGGTATAGAACCTTCTTTTGTTAAAATTTACCTCTCTAAACCTTCTTGGGCCAGCTCTTCTCCTCACTTGTGCTTCCCTTAAATCATAATTATCATTGGTATGTTCCGTTGGACAGGCTAAAATGTTTCTACGTGGGAGCCCAGCTTTTAGATAAGTCAGAGAGGGAGGAACACTTGGAGCTAGAGAATTCCATGAGCAATGTTCCTGTGGCCATGATCCTGAAGAGGGAAGGACAGGAAGCAGATAGTGACGACAGTACAGCCCTGGGATCCATTCACCTACTCAGGAGTGTCTCAGTCCGCTCAGTTCTCACTCACTCACTCACTCACTCACTCTCCACTCATTCGCTGTGTAGACACAGCCGGGCATCTGCCAGGCATCTCTTTCTCCCTCAGATCCTGAACTCTGTCTTGTCTTGTTTCCTTCCACTGAGGAACAGGACTAGATGCTCTTTTCTTGTGTCTCCCCCTCCCTGCCCCGCCCCCCCTTCCCCCTAGAGTGGCCAGCATACTGGAGGGTATTTAGTATCTGGGCACAAAATATCAGGTTTGAGTGTACATTGCATTATGGACTTAACTGTTATACAAACATGCTTGCTCCCCTCCACCCCCAAAACAGAACATTTGCCAGCAAAACTCCTTTGACACATGTCAGTCCTAGGAAATATACAGTATAGGTCTCCTTGGTGATGGCAGGGCTGTGGGTGATATGGCAATGATACTATTTCAACAAGATTTTGAAGGTATTTCTGAGCTCAGACTTTTCTAGACCACTTTTTCAGTCATTCTTTCATTGATCATTACATTTTTTGAGTCTATTAGGTACAGAGAGGCAGAGATTATCTCTGGACCTCTCCTCCAGTCTTTTCCAGTCTGTGAATCTGAGCTCGGCCACTTACTAGCCTGGCGACCTTGAGAAAGTTCCTTCTCCTCTATGGATTTTAGGTGACTCTTTGTCTTTATTTCATGGAATAAATAGGAAATATGTGAAAAGTGCTCATCAAAATGCTGGGTACATATTATAGTATTCGACATCACTTCCCAGCTTTGGTTTCTTTATCAGAAACCCCAGGTGCGGGTCGAGGTGGTCACAGGTACTACTTACCAAACTAGTCTACCCTGTGCTAGGCCCTGTGCTCTGTGCTCTGTGCTCAGGGCTCCTTTTAATACCAACAGTAACCGCTTTAGTGGGCATTTTTATTGCTATTTCAGAGAGCGTAATTAATGAGCTCCAAATCACTGGTCTTTGGGACCCTACAGCTCTCTTTACAACAATTGCACTGCTTTGTGGGATCTGAGATGGTCCCCAAGGTCCTTGTTGGCTTTAGCAGGCTCTGTGATCTTTGAAGAGGGAAGGCGTGAGGCTGCTTGGGTGGAGTCAGGGTGAGGGACCGGGTGCAGGGAGTGCAGTTAGTTCCTACAGCACTTGATCTGACTGAAAGTAAACCCCGTAGGTATGTGTTGATGTTCAGCTCCTCGGCCTTCATTCTGCATCTGGTGGGAGTTACTCTACTTGGACTGATGGGAGCTCTGGGATTATTCTTCCATAGCCATTTTAAGAGGTTTTCAGTAACAACAATGGAAGCAAATGTGGTTTCCAATACCCAGAAAATTATAATTTACCAGAAAATTCCAACCCCTGGGCACTGTGGTAGAGGTTTTGTTCAAAGGCTGCTTTGCACGGCAGGGGGCTGACATTGTCAAACGCATCGCCCTTGCCAGAACGCAGTCCTTACCTCTCAGAAGGCTTGACTCCCGCTGCTGCCTTCCTCCAGGTCAGGAAACCATCGGCCTCCCCAGAGAGTGAATATCATCTTCTGCATGTGTGTGTGTGTGTGTGTGTGTGTGTTTGTGTGTGTGTGTGTGTGTTGGGGAAGGGTTTGGGGCTGAAAAAGGGGATTGGGCTGCAAGGATCTGTGCCTCAGAATCGCATATTTGGCCTCGTCCTGGGCATTCTTGTCCTCCCATAACGAGCTGGTCTGTCATTAGCGGCGTAGATGTCAGCGCTCCCTGTCTGGACTTAGGATCTGGCAAGTAGCTCGACCTCTCTGTGCCTCAGCTTCCTCATCTATAAAACAGTAATAGTCATAGGACATATTTCATCACTTTGTTCGTGTTAAATGAGTTCATAGCGTTTAGCATGGTGCTCAGCAAATCAGTGCCATATAACCTTGTTGTAACTGAGCCCACGAAGTAAGAAGAAAGGCAGCACCCCTGAAAAAGGGTCTAGAATTTTGTGACGTTGAAGCTGTAAATGACCTGATCCAAGCTTTGAGTCAATGACAGTGATCCAGAATTAAAATCAGGTCTTTCTCAATGGAGACTTTATTTTCTGACCCCTCCCCCGCCATTTAGATCTCATATATCTCATATGGCATCACATTCTCTCTGGAACTTCCCCTGCACAGCATGGCCCCTGTGGGTGACCTCTCAGGGGAAGAAGAGCTCCCATGTGAGTCATACCAGTTGGCTTTTTGGGTAGACCAGAAGCCTGCACCCAGGGGCAGGATCCCACAGGTAAGTGGAGATGCCCCGCCCCCTTGCTGCCTGCCTCTCCCTGGGGTAGGGCACCCTCAATCAACCTTTTGTTCTCAGGACTCTCCCCAGCCCTACCTAGTCTTTAACTGTCTCACAATCTGGGCTCAGGGCTTTACTTAAACCACCAAGCCCTTGCATCAAACCACAAGAAGAAAACCACATGTCTTTTGAATTGGGCTGTTTTGTTTCGCTTTGTTTTTTCCTTCCTTTCTTCTATCCTCCCTCTTCCCTTGCTTCTCCACCTCAACACACACACACACACAGACACACACACACACACACACAGACACACACACACACACCCTTTTTCTCCAGAGGAGTTTTCCTTTAGGAAATTGTTTCCTGGTTTTGTGAAATGAGACTGCCTAGGATTTGGTCCAGGAACATGTGAACAAAGGGGTGCCCACAGCCCCCAGGACACCCAGGGGACCAGTTAGCCCCTCTCTTGGACCTGGAGGCCTCACCTTGGCTGCTGTCAGCCCTGTTTCAAAACATGGAAGTGGGAACTGCCTTGGTTTTGCAGCAACTTGGGCCCAGCCTTGAGCCCAGGGGCCTTGGTCAATGGCAGGCCTGTGGACTACTGGGTCCGGGGAAGACTGTGGGGTTAGTGCTGACAGCCTGGCCCCGCTTTGAGCTGTCCACACTCACTGGACTTCTGGCCTTGAGAACAAGGCTGGTCTGTCTGGGAGAGCCTCATCCTCTGCATGGCGGGCAGGGAAAGATGAAGTAGGTGGAGCAGGGGAAGGGTAAGAGTCACATCCATTTGGCTGGCTCCTCAGGCTGAATTTTCATAGCTGGCAAGACAGCCCCAAAGTACCTCCTAAGGGAAAGAAGGTGAAGTACCTTAAAAACAGAAGGAGTCCAAGGCACGAGCCATGAAATTGCAGAGGACGGTGAGATGGGCTTTACCAAGGGTCACAGACTCAAATCTTTCTGGCCAGGCAGGTAATTAATATGGAGAGAGCCAGATGTAAAGCATAGGCTACATGGCAGGCTGGACATCTAGATTAAATTAAATTTTTTTATTAAAAAAATTCTTCTAGCTAATATATTTCCTGACCAGATATACCCCCAAGGCTGTGAGTTTCCAACCCTCTTCTATACACACAGTTCTGCTAGTCTGACTTAGAAGGGGTTGTAAGGAAATGTACCAGAGTCCCTTGAAGGATTCTTAAAACACAGCACTGGCTTGGGTGTTGGTAGAGCCATGTTTAAAACACAGGCTTTGGTGTCCAGCTCTAATGAACATCTCTCACTTGCTTCATTTTAACTGTATGATCATTGGATAGGTTATTAACCTTGCTAAGTCTCCGTTTCCTCATCTGTGAAGTGGGGATCATGAAAGAATCTATCTCGTATCATGACGAGCCAATTCACATCATGGGGGTAGCTCAATAAGCAATTGCTGGGACATACTGCACCCCCTTCTGCTAAACCCCAGCAAGGAGCTGAATGCCTTTTGCTGATGAGCAATGGTTTGGTGGACTGAGAGTGGTTTCTGTGCTTCTCTCTGCGGGAGAGGGGTGAGAGTCAGAGCCAAGGTTAAATCTGCACAGGCCATTTCCCTGTGAACACAGAACGAATTCTTTCTTTGCAGCTGAGCTGTTAATTTTAAGTTCAGTCAAGGAAGGCTGGTTGGGGGCAGTTTTGCCCTGGAGTCTCGGAATTTCTCACCAGACCTCTCTTGCTCACCTTCGGTGTCTGGTGAGTAGAGGCCACCTTAGTACGTAGTGACCCATTTGATCTTGATCTTGGCAGAAGAAGCTGGTCTTTTCAACACCCCATGGTCTGGTGGCTGGAGGATCTATCCTTAGCAGTGCCTTGGAGATAGTTGAGAGAGGGTCTGAGCAAGACTTCCTGACATCCACTGGCTTTCCTCTCTATAGGACCTGCGCTCTGGAACTTGTTACTTGTAAACTCCTTGAGGGTGGAGACCATCCAATCTCTCTGAACTGCCACAACTCCTAGCACAGCACCCTGGATAAAGGACGCATATAATATATGCTGAAATAACTATGTGGAAACAGACTTGAAAGCAGGAAAGTGGAGACAGATTCTTCACTTTTTAAAAAAGAATTTTCATTTTACAAAACATTCTTCCAGTAGAGTTCTTTAAATAGAAACTTTCTGGGTAATTTGAAATGAAATTTTCATTTGAGTAGCTCAAGCCTGAACTGATGGGCTAAACTGAACTGATGGGCCTTCCCTTTCCCCACTATCTCTGAGGTTCAAATCCCACTTAGCCTTAATAATGGCGAATGGTGACTGAGACTCGCTTTGCGGTGGACACCCTTCTCCATGCTGTGCACACGATCTCACATTCCATCATCATGACTACTCCATGGCTAGGTATTTTTCTATTTTAGGGATGAGAAATACACTCTGGGAAAGTTCAAAATTACTTGCCTGTAGGAATGGCCCAGTCGAGACCCACAACTCAGCCTGAGAGCGGAACCACTGCTCAGTACCGACTTTTACGATACGCCAACTCCTCCACAAAGGGCGTCCCGACCCTCAACGGAAGGGAATGTCCCAGTTCTCTGGCTCCTAGTGCTTTCCTGGTCAACCTCGTATTCTGTCCTGGGTGACAGCCACCTCCCTGCCTCCCTTCTCCCCCAGTGTTCCCACAGGACTAGAATCACCTAGAGAGCAGGAAGCATGCCCCACTCCCCTTTGTCAGGCTCCGTGCCAGGCTCCGTGCCAGCCCTCAGGGCGCCTCACTAAGTGTTTTAGTTCAGTTTGACACGTCTCCTGTCCCTGAGGGGTGTGCGGATGTTCTCCAGGGGAAAGTCTAGCAGTGACAGGCCTTTGAGGACCTGGGGTCTCTGGGAAGTGTGTGCTGTTCTGGTATAGCCTGGGCAGCACTGTGAGGTGTGCTCTAGTGTTGGTCTATCCAACCAGACCTGGGAACAAGCCAGGAGGCTCCAGGTAGTCTTGTGGTCCCACAACCTCCTGCTTGGTCCACGTGCCCAGGCCCCTGAAAGGCCCAGCCAGCCCTGTGCCATGGTTCAGGCCATTCCCCTCTCACAGACAGTCGCACCAGCTCTTTGTGGTGTGGATCTATGCCTGCTTCCCGCGGCCCTGCTTCCCGCGGCCCTGCTTCCCGCGGCCCTGCTTGCAGATCTGCTGAAAGAGGATGGACCATCCCAGCTGGGCTTCACCCTGAAGGCCGCAGGCCTGTCTGAGCATGTGAGGTCCTTCTCCTCTTTCTTCGTCAGTGGAGCAGAGGTAATAATAATAATTAACCTGAAGCCCTTGGCAATTTATCCCACACCTCACACCCAATGTCTTTCTGGATTATGTTCACCGTCCCAGGTAGTGGGAGGAGGAGGTCATTGTGATCGTTCCCATTGTCCACCCAAAGGAACTGAGGCTGAAGCAGTTAAGGAAAGAGGCAGGGATGCAGCTCAGGGCCACCCACCAGGGAGAGGGGACTTGTGGGCTGAGGAGAACCTGTCTTATCCCTGGGCCAGTATGGGTGGGGCTTTGTAGTAAATCTCAGCAGCCAGCGGAGCACTCCTGGAAGAGACAAAGTCATAGGGCTGGAATGAAGGTGGTCCTGCCTGATTTCTCACCCTAGATCCTGCTCAGGGGTTCCACAATTACATGGGGGCACAGGAAGTAAATGGCTGGCTCACAGCTGTTTTCCAGACTATATGAATTTAGCAGCCAGTCCCCAGAAGGGGTCACTTGCCAGCAGCACCTACCTCATCTGGTGAACCAAAAGGAATTCTCCTGCAGTGCAGACTGGAGGATGGAGAGGCAAAAATCAATGGCTCTCTCTCTCTCTCTCTCTTTCTCCCTCTCTCCCCTCTTCCCTCTCTTTCTCTCTCCCTCTCCCTTTCTCTCTCCCCTTCCCTCCTTTTCTCTTT
>NW_006442107.1:4587421-4596044 GCF_000325575.1 Pteropus alecto
GGGGACAACAATGTCTCCCTTTGCAGTCACTGCCCTGCATTTAGAATATTCCAACTCAAACTACCTATGGATCAGATTCTCTGGGAGAAATGAGATTTTGCAATTCTGGGAAGCAGTGTGACCCACTGCTTAGCAAGATGGATGAGACTTGTGGGGCCTCCAGACACCTCCTCCCATGCTCTGAATTATGTGCCTCCCTTCCTTAGCACCCTCCCACCCAGATGCCACTCCGTTCAGCCCTCCTCATTTAGGACATGTGTCAGCCATGAGGAGCTGGGCTGGACTCCTCACCACTCAGCTGCAAGGAGACAGCTCTCGCCTCTAGAGCCTTCAGAACAAATGTTATAGCTTGTACTTGACAAGGCCTGGTGCCTACTGAGACTTAGAATCCTTTTACTTCTCAGAACCTTGGGCTGTGGAGTCTAGCCCAGCAGTTGGGGGCATTTTTGCTTGGCTTTCCGCTTCTGTACACATTTCTCCTAAACCCAGAGTCTTGGATATCCCAGTCTTGTGGGCTGCGGAATACCTAATAATGGATCGAAGATATTCGATTTCATTCAACACATGTTTATAAGGAGACTACCATGTGCCAGGCACTGTGCTGGGTTCTGGAGCTATAAAGATGACCCCTGGGTGTGTATATGGCTGGCGCCTGACCAGGAATTGAGACAACAGTCATTCTATTTTGCCTCTGGGTGGATTTTCCTATTGTTAACCAGGTCTAATATGAGAGACCTCCATCAGGGGTGTTGGACCCCAGTAAGAGGCTGATGGTATCTTAACCACCTCCTGGGACTTTCTGGATCGCTTCATCCTTGAAGGCCCAGTTCATTTCCCATCTCTGCCATGAAATCATTCATTCATTCATTCATTCATCTAGCCAGCAAATAGTTACAGAGTGCTAACATTGCGAAAGGTACAGGTAAGAATACACAGTATAACACATGGCCTCGCGCATCTAGGATATCGCATTCTAGGAGGGAGATTACTTCATTCAAAAAATATTGATTGAGAGCCTGTCACGGTCTAGGCACTGCACTGGGCTCGGGGCATATGATGATGAACCAGACTGATGTGGGTCCTCCCCTCTCAGTGCATTAGGCCTGTGAGGGACACAGATGTGTAACCAGCAGATCCCACTGCACTGTGCTCCGTGGCGCAATGCGGGGAAGTTCTGAACCAATAGAGCACACACACAGGCTTCCACCCCTGGGGCCAGAGTAGGTTTCTCTGGAGCGTGATTCACCTTGTACCTCAATAATCACAAGAAAAGGTGGCGATGGCTCAGCACCATCCCAGGGGTGCAGATTAGGATGAGTGCAACAGGAATGCAGAGCGGGGAGATCACCGACTGTGGAGAAGGCTTCCTTGAAGAGGTGAGCTTTGAGTTGGGCCTTAAAGCTTCCAGAATGAGTTGAGCCCACCCTGATCTTTGTCTCTCCAGAAGCATGCTCAGGCTGCCTCATAAAGTTAGCTCAGTTGTTTCTGCTGTGATTATATAATTATTCTCTATCTTGCTTTGTTCTATTTCGTGTGTGTGTCCCTTGCCCACCCCTATGTCTCTGGGAGCCTCTGAGGGCCATGGCTTCTCTTGGGTCTCCCCAGACCAGCTTAGTCAGACAAAGGGCATAATATAAGTCTGGGAGCCTGGGCAGATGGGCAGCCGCTCCTTGCTGTCTCTTTCCAGGACACTCTGGACCCAAGGGAAGCCAGTACAGTGCCGTGGGGGTGGTGACTTTTAAGTAGGTTCAGGGAGAGCTGAACCTAGGCCAGGAAGAATCTTTAAATAGAGCAGAGGAGCTCTGTCAGCGCAGCCTGCAAGAAAATTTGCTTACGCTTTAGATTATTCATTTATATTGAGAACATTAACTGAATTAAGCATTGAATAAAAAGACTCTATTTTCGGAACAGTCATGAGGACAATTAAAGGGCGGCATTTCCCCCCCAGAGATCCGCCATCAAACCACGTGGCTTCATTTGAGAAGCCACCAAGTGTTCACGTAATGCAGCACAGAAGTAAGAAGTAAAAAGAAGCATCCTGCCCATGACGGGAAAGCCCAGGTGGTCACCAGCCTCTTGTGGCTTCCAAGTGTCCAGAGGTCAAACCATGGGCAGGGCGGATGTGGTGAGCCTGGACGCTGTCTCCTTTTTTAAGGTCTTTTAGACAGCACACGCCATCAGGCCTAAACTCAGGGTTTAGTAAGATGAGGGCTGAGCTAAATGGCTTTTCAAGGTCTCCTTCTCCACGTGTCTCCTGGTCTGAGGACCTCAGCAAGGAATGTTCTCACTGTTCCTAAAATATCCTCCCCATCCATCTGACTCCAGGCCTGACATCACCTGTAAAGAAAAGTTAATTATTTTAGCTTAAGATATGTCCTTCCTGGGAGTTCCTTACAAAAGCACAACTTCTAGTAGGTAACTCAGCATCCGCATCATTCAGCACAGTTCTGAACGCTTGTTATGTACCCAGCAGGGTAAAAAGTTAATTATTTTAGGTTAAGATATGTCTTTCCTGGGAGTTCCTTACAAAAACACAACTTCTAGTAGGTAACTCAGCATCCCGCATCATTCAACACAGTTCTGAACGCTTGTTATGTACCCAGCAGGGTTATAAGAACTGGGGATACAGCAGGGAGCCAAACAGAGTCCCCGCTCTCTTGGGCTTATACTGTGGTATGTGGGAGAGGAGACAGACTATAAACAAACATATGATCAATTAGAGACAGCAGAGCTGATCATAAACGTACAGCAGGGCAATGAGGCAGCATGCTGTGTATGCAGGGGGGTCAGGGAAGGCGTCTTCCCTGGTCCAAAGCTTCCAGAACCTCTCTAGCCCACCTGATCTTTTCTGTTTTCGGAGCTGTAGAAGCATTCCAGGCTTTCCCACGAAGTTAAGTCAATTGTTTCTACTGTGATTACATTTTCTCCGTCTTGTTCTATAATGCTATTATTATTCCCATCTTACGGGCAAGGAAACAAAGCACAGAGGGGTAAAGCAAGTTTACATGGCTAGTAAGTGGTAGAGCTGCGATTTGAACCTGGGTAGCCTGGACCAGGAGTTCATGCAGTTAACTGGTGTGGTACAGGGCCTTGCTAAGTCTTCTGGATGTGATGGTGGTGGTGGTGGAGGACCGGAACCAGTTAACATGCTGTTTCCAGGGCCAAGCCAGCTCTGCACTTGTCTGGACTTGTGCGCCTGTATGTTTCCTGTAAACCCATCATTAGTTATAGGATGGACCGACTGTGAAACATAGTGTTGGCTGCTGCTCAGTCACCCCAGACCTGAGGGAGGCCACTCCACCGTTCCGGAGACCGGAAACAGCTCTGCTTAGAGTCTTTATAAAAAGACTTAATTACTTCATCCCTTGCTGTCCTGTGCTTTTCTCTTGGTTCTAGATGGCCTTCTACATGTATTTCCTGAACCCAGGGTTGGCTTCGTGTGTAGGCAAAGAGTAGTAGGCAGTGCTGGGGGCTCTCAGAGACTCACCCTTCCCCACCCACACCTCTGACCTTCTGCCTGATGGTGGTCCCTTGAACAACTCAACTTGACTGTACATGAGAACTATCTAGAGAGTTTATTAAAAGTTATGACGGTTGGATCCTGCTCGTCAGCAAATGAGTCTGGCTCTCTGGGGTTGACTCCGGGCAGTGAAAGGTACTTTGAAAAAGCTTCTGGGGTGATTCTAATGTGTAGCCAAGTTGAGAACCACTGGCCTAAACCAATCTCCTTATTCTGTATAGAAAAAGTGACTTGTCCAAAGTCACAAGGCCATCTGTAGGAGGATTGGAATGAAAAGCCAGTTCTTTTGACTCCTAGAACAATGTCCTTTTCCAAAAGAAACAGGTTGGAAAAGGCAAATCTCCCTGGGGAGAGACACTTGACCATCAGTGCACATAGATCTTTGGATGATGGAGTGTGCACTATGAGAGTGAATGAGTGGGCCCCGGGGAAGAGGATGTCAAGGAACAGGCCTCGAAAAAAAGCTGGAGGCCTGGAACAAAGGTTTCTCATCAGCATCACAGCTCGGCCAGGGATGGGCACTGCCAGAGTCACAGACATTATCGGTACAGTTTGAAAGAATGGGCCAAAGATTTTGCCCTATTTTTGAGGAAGGAAATGTGTGGATGGCCTTCATTGAGGTTGAGGAGTGTGCAACCTTCGGCTAGAACAACTATTGCACATTCACCAGAAATGGCTCTCTTCAGTGCACTTAACACATAGAAGAAGGTCGTCCTTTCTCATTGAAGAGGGAAAATTGTCCCACCGAGACTCTAGCAATGGGAGACACTGAAGGAACAGGAGTTGGGGGGAGGGGCAGTGACTCAGTGTTGAGGAGAGGGGGTAGATGCAAAGGAAAAATGGCTCCCCAGAAGGAAAATTCACAGCTGCTTTTTGATCCATTGGCCTCCCAGTGCCTTTAGAAGATCACCATCATGCTCTCCCTGTCGTAAACAGTCAAGAATGCCAAGTTTCTTGTATGTAATGAATCACCCACATTGAAAGAATGAAAGGTATCGGATTAGGAACGGAAACGATTTCTTCCACCAGCTCTGGATGCCTTCCAGAGTCCCCAGGGGAGGCCTGAGTTTGTGTCCGTGAAGGGGAGCCTGGTAGAAATCTCTGCAACTGAGTCTCATGGCTTTCTCTTTTCATTCCTGCCTGTTTTCCTTGCTTGACAAGCCCGTCTTTCCAGCTGATAAGCCACCAGAGGGCACCCGTAGACAGGGCTTGGGAGGGCACCAGGCGACTGTGATTGGTGTCATGGCACCGCAGAGGGAAAAGCATACATGCACGCTGAAATATACCGAGCAGCCCAGGAAACGGGAATGTGGCGTCTCCGCCACACCCAGCCTCTGGCCTCTCACGTGCAGTGGCCGTGACCACCCTACCTTCCTGGTGGATACCCCTGTGCTCAGCACCAAAACAATACCTGTAGGATCTGGCTCAGTGACAAGCTGGGATCATGTTGGTCCTTGCTTCCAAGATTAATTTGAGAAAGTTAAGTCCTCTGTAAATGTGCCAAGAGCATGACTAGATGGGACTACAGACACCTCTTGATTAGTCAGTCTACCATGAGGGCCAACCAAACCAGCCCCTAAATGAATGATCTGAATCCTAGTGACAATGGCCAGTGATGGTTTTGGCCCAAACTTACATATATATACCTACATTCTCCTGAATTTATTATACTGAATGAGAAGTATCTGCTTATTTATATGTCTCCAGGACTCCTTGAGAGCAGGAACCATATTCTATGAGTCTCTGTTCCCAGTTGAACTGAAATCTTTGTCAAACATATATAAAAAAACATTTGGTCCTATTTCTCCCGTGAGGCCTACAAGACTCAGCAACATGATGCCAGACTGGGGCTCGAATAAAGCAAACCTTCCTGTTCCACGGCCTGAAATTATTTCCAAGGAAGCCAGTCTATGACTTTAGGACAGAGGTCAACAAATAACAGTCCTGGGGCGAAATCTGGGCCATTGCCCGTTTTTTTTTTTTTCTTTTTTTTTTTGGTGAATGAAGTTTTATTGGAATACAGTCATACCCTTTTATTTAGGTATTGTCTGTGATTGCTTTTGTGCTCTTCAGCAGGGTTAAGTAGTTGTAAAAGAGACCATGTTGTCCACAAACCCTAAAATATTTACTATCTGCCCCTTACAGAAAAAGTTTGCTGACCCAGGTTCTGGGAGAACTAAGTGACGTACTAGGATCTGGCTGGCAGCAGGGCTCTGTACTCTGGAGCACGTGAGGAAGGTGGCTGCTAACTCTGCCCCAGGTAGGGCCAGGTGGGGACAGACAGCCTTGCTTTGGAGCCGAGGGTCTTGCATAGGTCCTTCCAGTTCACGGCGTTGGGCTGCAGGGCTGGAGTTTCCTCGCACTACCTGGGAGGGGCTGGCTATATTAGAGCAATTCTATTGTCTCCTCTCTCTAAAAAAACTTTAAGCAGTTTTCTTGGGATATAATTCATATACCACACAATTCACTCATTTAAAGTGTACAGTTCAAGCCATTGTCTCTTAACCTCATTGTTCAACAACTTTTGTCTACTCTATTTCCTGAAGCTACACCTGTATACACTTGTTCTCTGTAAAGATTTCAGTGAATTCATTCACACTCAGGTGAGGTTAGTGATAACAGTATGATTATCTAGAATCTCAGGGTGATCCATCTCAGAGATTGTATCCTTTTGTCTCATTTAGGGTTTTGCAGAAAGAGGGGCTGAGATGGAATTTGAAGGGCAGAGGAAGATGCTGGATGGTGATGCAGACCCAACGAAGCCTAGGCCAGCCTAGTTCTGAAGTAAGTACTGCCCATCAGGGTATCCTGCAGCATATACCCCTGCCCCTCCCAGTCACCAGTTCAGCCCCAGGAGAGGAGGCTCCCCGAGGCGAAGGCCAACCCTGAAGAAATGACACTGGAGGCTGCATGCTGACCACACTCCACACAACTGGGCAGCAAGTTCTTCCTCCGAGGGGACCAGGAGCCACAACTCCATGTGTACCTCATTCTTTCTCAGGAACCCATCACCCAGTAGCCAGCTAACTCTCTCCCAGCACCAGGGCGCTCACTTCCAACTGAGGCAGAATCATTTCACAAGGTTCTAGGCTTCCCTCTGCTGAGCCCAGACTAAAACAGGTGAGCAATGATCTGAGTTCTGCCCTCTGGGGCTACACAAATCGAAAACTTGTCCCCATAACAATTGGGAGTATCCCTGGCTGTGTCTCCACTCTGGTTTTTCCACCCATTCTGCATGTGACACACATCTATGATCTCTGTCCAGGCTGTGGCCAGTTGGTCCAAGTCCTGAGATGTCATTCCAGCTCCAGTGCAGCTCTTCAAAGGGACCTGCCTGGTGCCGAGACCCGCAGGACCATGTCCTTCTTGTTCTGGAGGATATAGTAGAATCATGGTGGTGACTCAATGAAGGTTCACCAGAATCCTTGGCTGTTCTCACCAGCTACTGCTCAGCCAAGCAGCCTCAGACTGTCCTGCTGTGACTGGCTTCTCTGACCCGGGTATAGAATCTTATCCTGGTGTCAGTTTGGTCCAACTCTTAGACCCTTCCCAAAGGAATTATCATTTTAATAAGAAAAGATGAATATCTGATGAGAGATTTCCAGTTGGATCAAAAATGAATGTTGAGCCTTAGAAGCACTGGTGTCCCCGAAAACACCTGTAGATAGGTGCTTTGGCCCAAACAACCTTATCACAAAGCTCCCTCCTGAAGGGTCACTTCATTCTAAGATTTAGGGGTGAAAATTTTTATTTTAAACAACTCAATAATAATATAGAAAAGAATGCAAAATTTACATAATTTCTGAGGGAAATTAGAGACTTTGAAATCATTTCACACCTCCTTTGGGCAGCCCGAGGCCCACCGCAGGCCTCCCTGGAGTGGGGCAGATGGTCACTCTCTAGTTAGTGCCTCGTACAAGTAATTGTGTTGTCTGCCCCGGCAGGCTATGCGGGGCCAAACACAGACAAGGAAATCAACCAAGAGAGAACCAACTGACACCTCCCTGGTGTCAGACCGCTTGATCTCTGAAGCAGGAGCGTTGCTCCGAAACCAGCTGGTTGATGTCTCTGTTTTATAGATCCAGAAATGGGAATCACTTGCTCAAGGTCACAGATGGGACCAGATTCCTGGTGCCTAGATTCTGCATCTCACCGGTGGCATTTAATAAGCATGGTGCCAGGGATGTGCCAGTTGGGGGGCGCTGTGAGGTTGGAGGGTAAAGGTGGGGAGGAGCTTCTCTGGTTCTGTTCCTGGTGTTCATGGGGCAATGGGCCTGGACGGAGATAGAAGTTTCCAGAAGGGGAGTTGCTGGGAAATCCTTGTGTTTTGTGTGCTGGACATCTTCCTGTGGGTTACATCAGCCTGGGTCAGCTGACAAGGGGTTCGCCCAGATCGATTCTCTGTGTCAAGCTATTGGCAGAGCCACCTTCCATGACTTGAAGGAGAAGCCACACTTCTTTGCCAACCTTCATTTTAGACATTGATCCCCGCTCCCATCTGTTCTTACGTAAAACAAGACAGCTTTCCCCTAAGTCCCAAATGACTGTATTCTTTGATCTGGCCCCTGAGGCTGTGCTCATGACCCTGTCATTTGACAAGCAATGAGAGACCCAGTGGGATTGGGGTTTCCAAAATCTAGGGCATAGTCCCTGCCCGTGAGAAGCAGTTAGCAATCTACTTGAGCAAAGGCTAACATGAATTTGAGAACAGTAAAGAAAGAGGGTGTGACTCACTTAGACTGTGTTTGTGAGAACAGTTCTTAGATGGGAAGGATGATGGGACTGAGAATTAGGGAAAACTTCTGGAGTGGGGTCACTTGTGCTGGGTCTTGAGGCACCAGTATAAGAGTACCACACTTGGAATTTGAGGTGCATGTTTAAATTTGGAGTCACTCAAGTTAATTTTGCAGAGACCCGCCTCCAGTTCCTCTACCCTCCACATTCCCCGCCCGTGGCGTCCCTGGTGCCTAACGAAGTTCAGCTCCCTAAAGTGAAGAAGAGTCTATCTACCCCCTCAGCGTGCATTTTCCAAGACTGGCCCTGCTTTGCTCTTTCCCCACTGTTGTGAGTCTCTGTAGCTTCCCTTGGCCTCAGTTTCCCTAC
>NW_006442107.1:4596072-4622028 GCF_000325575.1 Pteropus alecto
CCCTACACATGGAATAGACAGAAGATTTATTCTCCTGCGTCTTTCTAAGAACGTTGAGGAGATAAATGGCATCATAATCCTGACCAATCTGGCACATGCCTGGTGAAATATTATGCAGGAAAACTTCATGTAAACTATTCTCACTCAGTCTGTTGAGCATTGCTATAAAAATTGCCGGGAGAGTAACTTCAGACAACGGGGACAGCTTTTTTTCCCCCATTCATTCTACAAAAACAAACATTTTTTGAGTTCCAAAGAATGGAGGAAGGACAGCACCAGGCAAGTATACAAGTGGGCTCCTTGTCATCTTTCCCGAGTATCTTTGGGCTGGAGCAGCCTGTGGAGGACGTGGCACTTGGAGATGTGGCATTTGGAGCCAGCTCAGCTGCTAGGCCAGACCACAACCAAACCAGTAAATGCTTTTCCAGACGCTGAAAAGCAGCCCTTCTGGGCTGGAGAGTCCGAGGCGAGCTGGAGGAGGGCCTGCAGCTTCTAGTGCTCAGACCTGTCAGGAATCATCTGAAGACTGATGTCCCCTTTCCAAACAGGGAGGCCAGGACACTTCCAGAATGAGAACCCGGGAGGAGTCTGACTTCGGAGAACTTGGCAGGAGATCTGCCTTCTGCCCCGGAGCCTGGATCTGAGCGTGGTCCCAGAATCTTGGCAAGAGGCATGTTTCAATTGGCACTCTCTGTGGTGGAGGAGGAAGCCGACCATGCCGGACATCCTGTGCCAGTTTGGGAGGGCTGGAATCGCCTTTCAGAGGAGCCCGAACCCGGATCACACAATCCCACCGCTTTCATTCAGCACAAAGGCGAATGCATTCGGCGCCAGATGTGACTTTTAAAATGCACAAAAGGAACACAGGATTTCAACAAACAGAATCCTGCCTGCATTCGGCTTTAATGGAGTGGTCATCGCAAGCCATCGGCGCAGGTTTTAATTAGTTTAAACCACCTTCCTGTAGAGGGTCCTAGTGCAGACAAAGTAGCTACTGGGGCTGAGCGTTTCCTGCTAGAGCTGGATCTAAGGACTGGTGGGGCTGAGTACTCTGTGCCATTGTGCAGTGATCGGCATGTGTTTTCCTGAGCTTAGAGATGGGGAGACAGGGTTCAATTGCAGCAAGATGCCTGGGTTGGGCTTCAGGGGTTCTGGAGTGGAGTCCTTTCTGGGCCACTAAATAGCACATGGCTGCAGGCAATCAATTCCCTCCCTGGTGGATTCCCAGGTTCCTTCCAGCTTCAAAATTCTAAATGGGGGTGTTCCGAGTGCAGATGAAGATTATATTTTTAATGAGAGCAGAGGATTGTTGACAACCTCCGGTAAAAGGGAAGATTTTCTTGAGTCCATAGACATTTGATTTCCCTTAAAATTATTATCTGTATAATAGATATACTTCTAGGTAGAAGGACAGAAATCCACTCAAACTAGTTTAAGAAAAAAAGAGATTTATCGGATCCCATGTAACCTAAGGTCAGAGCAGGTCCTGCAGGGCCTGGAGCTGGGAGCTGGAAAGTTAGCAGAAATGGAGACTGCTTCCATGTTCCTTTCCTTCTCTCTCTACTAGAAGCTTCCTCTCCTTACCCAAAGGCCCTGTGCCCTCACAAATGTCACATGGTGCTGGCTCGTGGCTTTGTCACATGACTTCAGCTCGTCATGGTGCTGACTTCCCCTCTCTCTATTTTCCCTGGAAGCCTCACCACTAACGAACAGACACAGCTGTGGGTCAGGTGTCCATCTTGGGTCTATCAGCCTCTGTGGGGAAGGAGAGAAATGTGGTGTCTAGACAGTGGACTGGGGAGTTTCTCTAGAAAGAGCTGGGATGGGGCAGGCGGGGAACCTATCCAGGACAGGAACATCTTGGCCACTTGTTCCCACTCCACTCTAGACATCTTCCCTCCATTTGGCTCCTGGAATGCACATCTCGTGCTTCTCCTCTTTCTTTGATGGTCATTTTGGCAGCTCCTTTGAGCTTTGTCTTCTCTTGTTGGCTGTCCCGTAGGTTTTGATGTTCCCTTGATCATCTTCCCATTTCCAGGTCCTCAATAAAAGACTTAGTATGTGCCAGAAAATAGGATTACAGCAGAAAATAAGCTACAGTCTCCATCTTCCCAGGATTGACAGCCTAGGGAGGAAACAAGAAGTAGTTACCACCAATTATGGCAAACTCTGTGATGAGAAGGGAGGAGAGGGAACAGCAACACATAACAAGGGATGGAATTTCATCGACCCAGGACTCTCCAACTCTGTTTTCAGCTCCAGTTTGCTTTTGAACTGCAGACCTGTATTCATCACTGCTTACATCTCCACCTACAAGTTCTGTAGCAGCCCTAGATTTAAGTGTATCCACAGTGGAAATAATTATTTCCTACCTAGAGCTGTTGTTAATCCAGTATGATTTATTAGCTATCAATATCGGCACATTCTTCCAGTCTCCCAGGCCAGGTACCCGGGGTCCATTGACTCTTCTTTTCTCTGATCACCAAAATCTAATCAGTTACCAGGTCTTATCAATCTCCTTTAGAGATGTCTGCTAGACGAGCCAAAGCCATGTGACAGGAAGTAGATCTCTCTGTCCCCACTGCCACCATTTTATATTCAAGTGCACATCGTCGCTCTTCCTCGCTATTGCAATGGTCTTCGGTTGGTCTCCTTGGCTGAATTCCCTACTGCTTCCCACCCCTCCCCCCACAATCTATCAACCACACAGCACCCAGAGTGAAGTTTTGTTTACTTTTCTTTCTTTTTTTTTTTTTTACCTTTCAGTCATCTTATCGAATCTTCAATCGTAATATTTTGCTATTCTTTTCAACTTCCTCTCCACCCCAATTACATTTAATGTTAATTTTTTTCATTTAGAGAATCAATCATCTCAACCCCATTTATTCAGACTGTATGTTTTCCTCAATGGTTATGTTTATTACTTATTTTTTTAGACACAATTGAACCAGTGACAGGTCTGAAAAGTAGCAGAGAGAGAATAGTGCAAAGATGTTTGAAGATGATGGTTCTGAATTCCAAGCTGGTGAAAGATCAGTAAGTCTAGTGAATCATAAGCAGGATAAATAAAAGAAACGAGCACCTAGACATTGCAGTGAGTTCCAGCTGTGTGACTTTCAGCAATGGATTGCTCTGAAGCTGTTTTTTAATCTGAAAAATAAGAATACCGATGCCTCCATTTGTGTATTAGTATATCTCTGGGCTCTCTGTTTGGTTCTGTTGATACATCTCTTTTTTAACATGCCAATACCACACTTAATTTATATAGTTTTCTGCAAAATCTTAATATCTGGTAAAGCAAGTTCCCTGTTAGCTTGTTATTCAGTTACCTTGGCTATTCTTAGATCCGTGTGTGTGTGTGTGTGTGTGTGTGTGTGTGTGTGTGTGTGTGTAGCATGAATGTTTCCTCGATTTTGGGACAAGTTATGCTAAATAAGCACAAGCAATTTGGAAGATTGAGCATATATGACAGAACTGTGACATTTCAAAATATCAACCAGATTATAAATACTGACCTGCACAATTGTTCCTGTGCCTCATTAACTATGAAATACCTTTCACTTGTATGGCACTTTACAAGTTTTCAAACCTGATAAAATGGTTAGAGACAGTGTTATTTCCACCATTTTATTCTTTAAATTTTATTTTAAAAGTGTATATTTTAATCCGAGTTATACATATGCATAGTCAAATTGTTTTTCAAGCTTTGCTGTGGAAAATAGCAGTCTCTTATTCTCCCTCTCTGCATCGCCCTCCCTGTGGGGTAACCATTTTCAACTCTGATTATTTTGGTATTTATTTCCGTGTCTCTAAAAAAAATATGTCTAAACTTGTATTGCTACCTTGTAATTTTTTTTCGATTTTGATCATTAAGTTTTAAACGTTAGTCTCCTGAGAATTTCTCTGCTCTGTTCACTCATGCACACCCTTCTCTTCCCCAGCCCCTCAGTGTGGCTGTCATAATTTTGGTTAGATCAGTATTCGCGATTAACATGAATCTGACTTTGTAAAACCATATAGTAAACCACGACGACAACTCTGCTTCTCTTGGAGGTAAAAATTTTCTTGCTTTATTATTATTTTTATTTTGCTTGGCTTTTGACTTACACATTTCTAACTCAATCACAAAAGCTTCAACAGTTATCTAATTCCTCCTTCACAATCATCAGATATTTAATCAATTCCAGCTTCCGAGAAGTCTTCCCTGGAGATTTCTGATGTGCTCTAATGGGGACTGGAAGCCTCTGTGCCCGGCGAACAACTGCCATCCTTGGCCCTTTTTTCACCAGCAAATCTCCTTCATGTTGTATGTCCTGTGTCCCATTTCTTCCTTATTATTGGTTTTTTTCCCTGGTTCCGAGGGCACATATTCTTGGTAGCTTCCTGGAAAGGAAAGGATGGGGAATAAATATTGTAAGATCTTCCATGTCTGACAATATCTTTATTCTCCTTCCCAATCGATTGGTACCTTGAGTGGTTATGAAATTCTAGATTTGTAGTGTTTTCCCTTCAGAATCTTGAAGGCATTTACCATTGTCTCCAAGCTTCCAGTAGTGCTATTGAAAAGTGCAAAGGCTTTCTTCTGATCTTCGTAAACATATAGGATTTTTCTTTCTCTTGGCAGACAATGTTCTAAAATTTCGTAATGATGTTTCATCCGTAGTGCTGAGCACTTGATAGGTTCTTTATATCCGTAAATTCAATCCTTCAATTCTGGGAGTTTTTCTTCTTTTTTCTCCCTTCCCCTCCCCGCCCTTCTCTCCCCTCTCTCTGTGCCTCATCTCTCCCCTCCTCTCCTCTCCTCCCCTCCTCTCCTCTGCCCTCTCTCCCATCTCTCTCTCTTCCTCCCTTCCTCCCTCCTTTCCTCCCTCCCTCTCTTCCTTCTCGTTCCCCCTTTCTTTCTATGATTCCTCTCAGTTTTTTCTCTGTTGTTTCTTTTACTGGCTCTTCCATTGTTTACATACTGTAACTCCTGGACTAGTCTTCTCATTTTCTAGATTCCATCTCTTTTCTTTGCCATCTTGCCTCCCCTTTGCCTTTTATTTTTCTACTGAATTTTTCATTTCTACTAAGATGTTTTTAATTCTCAAGAGCACTTGCTTTTGTTCTTGGAATATGTTCTTTTGTTTTTGTTCTTTTCCTAATCATCTCTCTTTGTTCTATGGTTGCAATATCTTCTCTTTTATCTCTGAGGATATTAATTGTAGCATTTTTTTTTTAATTTTCTCCTCAAATTAACTTCACTTATGCTACGTTGTCTGTTTCTATTGTTCATCTGGGTATCTCGGTCTTTCATGTTGGTGGCTTTCCTCACATATCTGGGGATATTTGTTTGTGTCCTTATGGAGACAACAAACACTGATTGGGAGCTCTGGGTATGTGAGTAGAGATTGTCCTGAGAGGATCAGCCTAGATCATCTCTTGGAGATTTTCAATATTAGTATCTTTAGGTTTTTCTTCTTGGACTGGCTAAATTATTTTCTTTCTTAGGGGTGAATGCCTGGCCCCAGGGTTCCTAGAAAATGCTATGAGTGTCAGCCTCCAGGGAACACTTACTTACTAATGATCAGGCTATCAGTCCAAGACTCCTACTCTCAACTCTTCCTGGTGGTCCCCAGTCGGGAAACCCGTTTGAGCCTCTTCAGAGAGTCAACTTGCAGTTCTGTTCCATAAAGGACAGACAGTTTTCTAGTTGTGCTGAGCTGGGAGAGAGTCTAGGGATCTGTATCTTGTACAGACTTTCACCTATTTATTTTAGCCTCATCTTCTCCTTTATTTCTACAGATAACTAGTTCCAGTTTCCTGAGACTTTGGAGAGTTCTTTCATTTAATCACATTGCTTTTTTGCTTTTCTCCACTGTTGGCCTGGAATTCAGTTATCTCGGTCCCAATATCGCTGGGCTCTGAGTGGGCTGCAAAGAGGACCAGACATAGTCGCTAACTTCATGGAACCTGCCCTCTCATTGAGAGGCAGATCTGGGCTCAGATCATGATAATACAAGGTGGAGTTCAAACTCTGTTACCTGGGAGGAGCTAATTAGTGTTAATGTGATAAGGGATGATGGTTAGATCAGCAACTGTTGGACAATTGGATCATGGAGAGGAGGATGTTGGTGGGAGATGGGGATCTATGGGGCAGGGAGTAGGGAAAAGCTCAGATCCTGGCTTCCCTCTGGGGCAGGCAGGTGTGCTCCCAGAAGGAGATGGGACATGTCAGAGGACAGAATGCTAGGGTTGGACTCTGTGTGTGTGTGTGTGTGTGTGTGTGTGTGTGTGTGTGTGTGTGTGTTGGGAGGAAGTGTATTGGAGCAAATGATGAAATGGAGGGAGTGACATTTCATCAACACTCCCTCCAACAAGCAGACTTTCCTACTGCACAGTTTTGCCCAGGGCTAGCCCAGGGCCCGTGAGCCATCTGGCAGGACCTGCGATTTCACTCACACGAAGTTGTCTACTTTCCCTTCCCTTTCCTTCACTCCCTTACCACTACCCACTGGTGTGTGCATGATGGCATGGTGCAGTTTACAAAATTAGTACATTCCCACTGACTCCACCCTGTACCACCTTCCTGGTGGCCCTGTGATTTCGCAGGTGACGTGTTTGGCAGGCTTCTTGAAGCCCACGCACTGCGGAGAGATGGCAGGGCCCTTAAGGCTGGAAACCCTCAAAGATTATGAATAACCTCCCTTCTCCCTCCCCAACCTCAAGTCATCTCAGCAAGCGTTTTATTGAGCACAGAGAATGTTCCAAGGACTAGCCAGGTGCTGGACGGTGACGCAGGGGAACAAGAGGTTGGTTAAATGGATAACCAAGATCTATCTGATCCTTGTCCTCAAAGCTTTCCTGACCTTTCTTCTTCTCCAAGAGTCATGTGTGCTCATGTGTGAAGGTACTTTCCAGTTTACAAAGCGCTTACCTTTTGAACCTTACAATGTCTCTCTAAGAGAAGCAGGAGAGGTTTTATTGATCCCACTTTACAAGTGAGGAATCCAGGCCATATAGCCAAGATCATGTCACTGATAAGCAGGAGACTCAGGAAAGAACCTTGGATCTTCTACTCAGAATGGTGGTTATAAGGTCTGAGAAAGGGAGAAATGTCCAGATCCTAGTCTCAATGGCAGTACATGAACTACCATGCCAACCTCTAGTGCTTCCTTCATTTCACGCTTGGCTTTGGGTGTTTCCTAAAGAAAAGAATTGAAAAGGCCAAGAAACAGGAGACACAAATAAGGGGTTGTGCCCCTTATAAAAATAGCCATGTGCCCCGACTTCTCTCTCTCTCTCTCTCTCTCTCTCTCTCTCTCTCTCTTTCTCTCTCTCTCTCTCTGACTTTGTGCCTCTTAAAGCTCTTCCACACCCAGTATTTCATGTGAGTCTTACAACCTGTGAGGTAATTGCCAACATTTATTGAGCTCTTATTCTATGGGAGGCACTGTTCTGCACACCTCACCCATATTATTCCACTTCATCTTCAAGAACCCTACGAAGTAGGCACTTTATTATCCTTATTTTTCAGTTGAGGAAACAGAGATGTTGAACCATTTGCCCAAGGTCATGCAGCTAGTAAGTTGGGGAGTCAGAATTTGAAACCCGGGTGGTCTGTCCACAGGGCCTGTGTCTGCAGTGCCATGGAACAATTGGCAAGGCCAGAGAGGGAGCACTTGAGTGTGGAGAGGTGAAGGGACTTGCTCGTGGCCCCATAGTTAGTACCAGGACTGGGGCTTCCTTAGTCTTTCCTGCCAAGCTTCTTTCCTGTTCTTCCCACCACACCATACCTAGAAAGAGAGAGTGTAGTGTGTCTGCAGGGGACAGGTTCCAGCTTCAGGCAGTGGAGCGGGGCTGCAGGGTATCATAATATGAACACCCAGAGGGGCTTCCCTGCTTTAAGAAAATGTATTTTCTCCCACTTATTATCACAGTGCCTGCAAATCCACAATGAGTCCATCCCGATGTATCATATATATCCAATAGAATTGTGTGCACGTGTGCATGTACAAGAACGTTCATGGCAGCATTTTTTGTAATAGCCCCGAAAGACTACTAACAGCAGAACAGATAAGTACATTGCAGTCTAACCATTCAATAGAGAACGACGCAGCACAAATTATAAACTGCAGCCCCATGCAGGATCATGGATGAGTCTCACACACACAATGCTGAGTAAAAGAAGTCAAATCCAAAAGCACAGATACTGAATGAGAGCACTTACATGAAGTTCAAAGCCAGTAAAGTTATCTATGGTATTAGAAGTCAGAAGAGGGGCTAGGGAGGAAATATGCATAGAGAAAGAGGGAGCAAGAGAGGGGCTTCTGGGGGCACAGTGTTTTATTTCTTGACTTGGGTAGTGGATATGCAGGTGCTCACTTTGTGATCATTTATTGACCTGTATATGCATAATTTGTGCATTTTGGATGTATTATAAAACCACAATCCAAATCTTTTAAAAAATCTACCACTAGCAATTTCAGAATGACAGTATGTTTTTCAGAAAGTAATAATGTAATTGTCTCAGTCTGGGTTTTGCCAGAAGCCAATGCTGAGACAAAGCTTTCAGTGCAGCATCTAATTGGGAGATCTTCCCAGAAAGCACTGCTAGAGAAGTGGGCAGTGAGACGGGAGAGAAAGAAGCCAGTAAAGGATGAGTTATAGAATAGGTTGCCCCTGATGGCAAATGGGGTTCAGCCTCAGCAGGGAACTGTGGCAGACAGAATCAGCATGCTCAGGTACCCCCTGAGGCAGGAATAAGCTAGAGTACCTACCCTCCAGCTCCAGGCCACCAGCACTACTCTTGGGATGTCACCTTCTTGGCACTAGGACCAAGAGAAAGTCCTCAGGTGGAAAATCAGGGTGCTTGCAGGGGAACTTCAGGATGGGAAGTGGAATTCTGAGTGTCTGAAGCATGTGAGTGGGTCCCTGACAGCTTCTTCTGTAAGAACATATAACAATGTGTCTGAAACAAATTAGGTATCAGAAGTAGAGTGATCCGTGTAGAGTTTAGAATAAGAGGACCCCAAATGGCAAACTCTTTGGTTTATTACCAAAGTCTCCAGGTGAATGAATGCCTGGTTGGCTGATCTTGAGCATTTACCTTTAGAATGACTAAATAAATAAAAATATAAACTGTCACAAAACTAGCACAATCCTGAGCGTTCAAGGTATCCAAGCTTTAAAGATGCCACAGTGAGACAATAGACGTTGACAGAAATTGTCACCCCAGAGTACAATGTCTTATGTTCAAACTTCACTTATTCAGCAACCATTCATTGAGGCCTGGAATGTGGCAAGCAGGTGCTAAATGTGTGGGATTCAGAGGAGAAAGAAGCTGTATCTGCCCTGATACGGTTTATGCCTAGAAGGGGAGGCAGAAGAAGAGGCCCCCACAAGTCACTGAGGCATTCTTTCATTCCACAAGTGTTTGTCAAGTTTACCATGCACCATGCACTGTTCAGGGTGCTTGACATACATCAGTGAACAAGATAGATGAAAAAAACCTGTGCTGTGGCCTTCACTCTAGTGGGGGAGACAGACCATAAAAATAAACATTATAAACAAGTAATTTATAGAGTATGTTAGAAACTGAAAAATCCTCAGAATCGAGCAGGGTCGTGGGTGGGGCAGGGAGGGCTTGCACTTTTAAGTGGAGTGGTCAGATCGGGGCTCACTGAGACATCACTTCCCAGTAAAACCACTTGCATTTGAATCCTCCTTTTGAGGTGTGATTTGGGGTAAACCAACTTAAAATGTCTAACGGCTCTGTTCACAGAAAATGAACCCCGATAGAAGCTTTGGAGGACCAGGAGCTGGCTTTTGGACACATTATGTTTGAGATGCTTGTGGGCCTCCAAGTGTCACGTCCAGGAGACAGTTGGACATCCAGGTCCTCAGCATCAGAAAGTAGTTTGGGCTGGAGAGGCAGACTTTGGGGTCTCAGGCCACTTGCTTCCCAGATCAAGTCACTCAGGGAGAGTGTTCAGTGTGAGAAAGCCTCGGGAGGAGGGGGGAGCGCCGAGAAACACATTCAAGGTCCTGCAGATGGAGGTGGGCATGCAGAAGGGAGGGGACATGGGGACAGCCTTCAAGGGAGGAACCAGAGAGGCAGGAGGAGTGCATGGAGTTCTGGGAGTGGACAGAGTGAGGGGCTCAAGGAGGAGGGAGAGATCAGAGCACCAAACCCACCAGAGACTGAGCAGGCAAGGGAGCCCGGCCTCCGGGTGTGGGACTCAGAGGTCCCTGGTATCATCGGTGGGAAAAGTCTCCATGGAGCAGCAGGGCTGGGCCAGATGGCAGTGAGCTGAGAAGTGACTGAGAGGTGAGGAAGGAGTTGGCAAGTGGAGAGAAGCCCTTTGGGAACTTGGCTGTGACCCGGGAGAGGGAGGTGCAGAAAAGATTGGAGGGTGAGAGAAGTTCCTGTATGTTCACATCCTGAGTGGAAAATGCCTCCCTGGGTGGGAAGAGTGTGGAATTCTTAAAAAGTGACAGCGAAGGATGATGGGGAAACATTTTTAATGAAGAAGGTATGGACGTCATGTAAATGGAGGTGAGGGGGCAGGAGGAGACACATCGGTGTCTTTTGGCTTTTCAGAGGTCTCTGCATCCAGTCAGGACCATCACTGGCTGGTACAACAATGCTGTGAGGTAGACAAGATCAAGGTCTCTGTTTTCCAGATGGAGAACTAGAGCACAGAGAGTTTCTATGCCTGCCCAAAGTCACTCAGGGAGACACCCAGAATTCCCGATTCCTCAATCTGAGCACTGCCCACCAGATCCCCCACCTTCTGAATTCCTTCGCGCACTTTCCAAATGCACCTGGGACCATGCAGATGCCTCCCAGCCTCTAAGAAGCCTTGAAAATGAACACTTGAGGCAGCGAGTGACTTCAGGAGGTGGCACCCGTATTTATCCAGGGTGACAGTTCTCAGCCTGTGAATCCTGAGAGGTGAGCTGGTCAGACAAGGAAACCTGATTTCTGTAGTGGAGCTGACACACCTCACCAGGGTCATTCATTCATTCAGCAAGTGTTTATTGAGTGCCTCCTATGTTCCAGGCACTGCACCCGGACAAACTTGGGGGAGGAAGGAAGAGAAGAGTTGTGGGCTCCAGAGAGCATGGAGGCCTGCGAAGGGGTGTGTAGTGGGTGTACTCATGCTGGTGCCGATTTAATGCCAAGCAAACCTCTGGTGGATGGGATGCCCTTGCCAGCCAGGAAGGGTGGAATCAGTGATCAAAGAGCCAAAGTCCTGGGAGTCTGGAGAACTGGGCCCCAGTCCTGGCACTGCTGATGACCTCTTGGGCAAGTCTACTCCCCCAAATCTGCTCTAAGGCAGCGCTGTCCAACAGAACGTTTCTTGAAAATAGCAATGTTGTATTCTGAGTGGTCCGGTATGGTACTACTAGCCACCTGTGGCTACTGAAAACATGCAATGTGGTTCTTGGGACTAAGGAACTGAATTTTGAATTTTATTCTATTTTAAACTTTATTTAATTTTAATAGCTAGTGGCTATTGTATGGGACAGTGCAGCTCTAAGGTACTTGCTGACCTTTTAGTGACCAAATCCAATGCCTGTGTTTTTGCTCGAATGTCACTTTCTGTTCCTGCAGCATCCTCGTTCCTCTTGCAGCCACCATATCTTGTCCTGGCTGTTCTCTTTTGCTCCTGTGAATTCGAATACCTTCCATACGCCTCTGGCTCTTTCTCTCAGGCTTTTTTCCTGGGCTCCTGACCTAATTTCCAAATGCGTCTGAATGTCTCCACAATAATCTCAAAATAAATATATCTCAAAGTAAACTAATTATTTCTCCCCACGTTTCCATACTCCCTTCAAACAAACTAATCCTTCTCTATTTCTGGGCTAAAAACAGAGGAAGGAGGTATCTTCTTAAAGTCCTCCTTCTCCCTTCACATGTAATCAGTCACTAAAACCTACTGAGTCCATGTCAAACCATTTCCCGAAAGCATCCCCTTCTCTCCATCTCCATTGCTGACACTATCAAACATGCAGAGTTGGCTCTATAATTTGTGGGTCCAGTGCAAAATGCAGGGCCCCAGCTGGGGGTGGGGTGAAATCAATCTCCCTTCCCATGGGCTTCTACCCCAACCCACAGATGGATGGGCAATACTTAAGGGACTGCAACTAAGGAGATTCTTGCACTGGGAGTGGGCAAGAGGCTGCTGATTCATTCCCCAATGCACCTTGGTGCTGCTAGCCCAGGGTAGTGATGGCCACTGCCTTGCCTTATCTCTGAGACACTAAGGGGCATTAGCTTAACCCTGGCCTTCTCTGAGCTTGCTTTGGCCTCTGTTGGGGATGGAGGGCAATGCAGAACATGACCCCCCACCACTGTGATGAGGTCAAGTGATGGGGGTAGACAGGGGGAAACTGGGTGGAGCCTGAGGTGCCAGGAACACAGAGGGCACAACTGAGACCCCGTTCTGGGCTTCAAGTCCTCGTACCTACTCCATTGTCCCAGACTCTACTCATAAAACACAAACTCAAAACAAAAGGATAAGAGTTTCAAGATGGTGCACTCAAAGTTTTAAACCCACTCATGGGGCCCTTCTGAGTGCGGGACCCCAGGGGACTTGCCTTGGTGCTTGCCCATGAAGACTTCCCCCTGCACACGTGTCCTGGCCCCTCACTCGCCTCACTCTTAACTGCCACAGTCACAGTTTAGTTGGCTCTTTGTCCTTGCTGAACTAAGCTCAGGAATGGGGGTGTGGGGGGAGACTAGAGGGGGTGGGGTGGAGAGTGCTTCTAGATTTCAGCAGCCAGGGATAGGAGGTACTAATGTCCTGTTATGCCTGCAGCAGTCCTGAGCTAAATAACAGTAGTGTCCCGGACAGAAACATTGCCCCAGATGATGCTGTGTCCCACGGTACCAGCTGTTCCTTCTGCATGAGATGCCTGCTGCGGGCTCCTTGCCTCATATAACTCCTTAGCTATTCATCCCAAAGCTTTGTCTGGCCTAGCCCCTGGAAGCAGAGCCCAGGGCTCCTCTGTGTCTGCCTTCCTCGGAGCCCTTATTTCACTGCACTGTAGGCACTGACTTGTGCCATCACCTTCAAAGTTGCAATCTCTCAAAGAGCTTCAGTCGAGAGGAAAGAGCCCTGGAGTGGGAGCCAGTTCATTCCTGGCTCTGGTGATGTCCTTGCCACCCATGAGCTGTGAGGAACTCGCAAGTCGTTCCTCCTCTCTGAGCCTTCCAGCTCTAACGTTCTATTCCCCAAATGCTGCCGTCATCGGAAAGCCCGAAAGGGCTTCTCTGAAAACAACCCTTCGACTGGCACTGTAGCCTTGGGGGACAATGCCACACCCCCTCCTTCATTTCCTCTGCCTTTTTTTTCCTGTCCAGCCTTGAACTGAAGATGTAACTCATCTTTCCCTTTCTCCAGGACACCTCTAGGAGAAGGAGGATGGCACGGATGAGCATGCCCACCTCATTCTTTTTTTTAAATCGTAAAATATGCATAACATAAATGTTACCATTTTAACTGTTTTTAAGCACATGATTCAATGGCATTTAGTACAGGCACAATGTTGTACAACCATCACCACCGTCTATTTCCAGAACCTATTCATCATTCCAGACAGAAAGTCTGTGCCCATTAAATAGCAACTCCTCATTCTTCTCTCCCCTCAGTGCCTGGGCAGCCGCCTATACAAGAATCTTATGTAGGTGGAATCATACAGTATTTGTCCTTTTGTGTCTGGCTTATTTCACTTGGGATAATGTCTTCAAGGTCTATGTCGTAGCATGTGTCACAATTGCTTTCTTGTTTAAAGGTTGAGTAATAGTCCATTGCTAGGTATATATATTTCATTTATCCATGCCTCCGTTGATGGACACTTGGGTTGCCCATCTGTTCTTTTTAAGGAAAAGTGTTTTTGGATCACCCATTTGAATCCAGGGGAATGGAGAGAAGAATAAGCATCAGATCTCCAGGTGGATGGGATCTCTCAGAAACCTTTCACCTCAGAAGTGACAGAAGCCGGGGGGAAGCAGGAGGACAGAGAGAGTGATTCGTGCAGGCTCTAGGGCAAAGGGCACGGCTTTGGGCTGCAACAGGAGAAGGGACCAGGCTAAAGAGGAGCCTCAGGGGAAAGGGAGTGGGTTCAGATGGGGTGAGTGGAATGAACACAGAGCAAGGAGAATGCTGAGGACCAGGCTTTCGGGTGAGAAAAGAGGTAACATGTCAAGGAAGATGAGTAAATAGGGTGGTGACTCTCTTGCTCTTGGTTAAGGAAAGGCAGGGCAGTGGGGAGGGAGAACAGAACAAGAAAGGAAGAGAAACAAGAGAGCGAAGGAGTGAGCACGTCTTGTGAGTGGTGAATGTGGACACTGCAGAAGGATCCAAGGCGTGGAGACTGAGAAGATGTTTATGGGACTGAGAAGTGAGGACAGGACTGGCTACATCAGTTACAGGATGCAGTGGAAAATGAAGATGCAGGGGAAAGTGCAGGTAAAGGCACTGACGTACAAAGCCTTTTCTTCTGCGATCTCAACAAATGCTTTTTAAAAATTTGCTCTTGTCATTATAAGTAAAGAAAAATAACATTAAATCATTTGCGTGAATTTTGCCATTCGTCTTTTCATTTTGCTAGTTATGTATTTATTATTTTTTATTGTAGTAAAATATACATAACATAAAACGTACCATTATTTAACCACTTTTAAGAGTACGGTTCAGTGGCATTAAGTATATTCACTCTCCCAGCCCCTGTCAACTACCACTCTACTTTCTGTCTCTATGAGTTTGCCAGCTCAAGGTGCCTCATTCATTCGCTGATGGACACCTAAGTTATTTCCTCCTTTTAGCTATTGTGAAGAAGCCATTTAAAATGCAATGCAAAAGCATTAATTCATACACAAAATCACCAAAATTACACAATTTGTATTTCATAGCTTGTACATTCATGTGTATTTTGTTTCTATCACAACAGGGAAATGCTGGGTAAAACTAAATCAACTCTATTTTATTTTTTTTGATAAGCACACCTACCTCCACCTTCAGTTTGCTGATAGGTGAGTAAGGAAGGACTTAAAGGAGAAGGAAGTTGGGTGGCCCTTTCTCTTCCTTTCTTTTTAGGTCATCATTTTTAGCATAAGTGGTTGGCTTATACAGAGAAGGACATGAGTAAAAAAAACAGGATGGGGTTCCTTGATCATTTGTATTTTTTAGAAGTGCCATTGTCATCTTTCTGCATATAAAGCAAGTTCTGGTTTGAAGGGAAAAAGTAGCCTCTCTGGCTGTCAGTTCCCCGCTCACTCAGTCGTACCCGTGTGGACACAGAACAAGAACACAAAATTCCTGTGAACCCACGATGCGTGGGAGTCCAGCCAGACTCAAAGACCTGATGAGGGTGTCATGGAGCTGCATGGTGGGCATAACCCACACTGTGTGTATGCCACCAAGGAGGCAAAGAGCAGAGGGCACACGCATGCAGCACTTCTCCTCTCTCGTGCCCATGCTCTTTTGTCCCATTGGCCTCCACTTATACAATGCAAATGCAGAGATAAAATTTTAAGAGTTTCAAGAGAGCAGAGTCCTGAACCAAGTCGTGGGTTCTTCTGAGTGTGGGGTCTTATGTGACTCCACAGGTCCGATGCCCATGATGCTGGTCCTGGCTGAGAAGCCTGTAAATGACCCAGCCTAAAGGAAAGGAGGCAGAGAAAAACATGAGGAGAACCATGGCCAAGGGTTTACCCAGAGCAGCCCTCTGGAAGAGCCCTGATTAGAGCACAGTGAAAGAAATCGGAAGACCAGCAAAACGCAGAAATGACAGCCATCAGTTTGTAATAAGAATGCAGACAGAAGTAATACCACCAGCGAAGAACTAAAAATCCATGGCTTTCTAGGGCCATTCAGTGTGGAAGAGCCCCACAAACCTCAACAAACCCTAAGTTGATCAGGACTTTGTACCTGAGCCCAAGAATGCTAGGAAAAAAGGCCTCGATGTCCTTAAGACAAGGTGGAGTTATAGTGAGCATTTCCTGTTTTAAAAATGTGTATATAATATGTTTTACGAAGTTTTCTTTCTAAGGTCTATCATAATATGTATGTGTTTTAAGTTCTGATGGCTGGAGGGTTAAGAATTAAGTGTTTAGAAAACCTGCTTCGTGGCATCCCACATGAATGAGATGTTATCGTAGCTTTGAAAACCTAGAGAAAATGTTTAATCTCTAGATAATTGCAGAGATAAGTACTTGGAGAGCGTGAGCCGTGTCTTTTATTTCTTTCGCACAATTGGTGGTGATACTTGGTTAAGATACATATTAGGGGGTTGGTAAGCTTTTGTTGGAGGGCTGAGTATGGCTTGGGGAATAATTTGGAGTACAGTGATCCTGGTGGTGGCTTTGCTAATTCTACCTACATTTAGAGTTGATTTTGTCTGAAAGCTCACAGAAATATAAACTAGATGTCAAAACATTAAGAAGTATGATTTGCTCTGTGTTCTTCCAATAATTATCTATAATAAATTTTTATTACACGTTAACTCTAAAAAATTACTGTTGCGTAAATGAATGAAAAGGGTGAAGTAGAGAGAGGAGATAGCAACTCTGTTAACAATTAGGATTTCATTTTCCTCACCTTTAAAATAAGTGCTTTAAACTGAATGGTGCATTCCAAGTTAAAGTTCTATGATTTAGTTAACATTTATAAATTCAGTTAAGAGTGTCACTGCTTGATAAGAGGAAATTAAGTACATACATGTAATATGGCAGTCCACTTACTACCAGGTATTAAACCAACAAACAGTATTGACAAAACGGAAGAGTAAATGGCAGGTGAAGAGGCAGAAGACACGTTCATTCATTTAACCAGGAATTACTAAATGCCTATGTGTGCTAACGTGCTAGGCACAGTATGGGTTAAAGCAAAAGTTACTATCCCTAGCCTTAGGTTATTAACGTGGAGACAAGTTGGAGACACGTGAATGAAGTTATAAAAAGGCATTATTGAACATGATGTCATCAAGAATAAGATTATAGGAGAGACTATGAATGCCCAGAGAAGTGGTCTCTCTGTGGGCCAAAGAGAGTGTTGAAGTCACATAATTTCCACTTGTCTCTAGCCAGGGTGGGTGCATCTGCTTCTCCACTCTATGGAAAGGCTTTTAACCAATCATTCATTCAGTAAAATATTTCTTGGGCACCTACTAAGTGCCAGGCAGTGCGCAAGGTACTAGAGATACAAAGATGAGCAAATGGAGTGCTGTCCCCAAATTGCTCATATAGTGATGGGGCCGTCGAGGTAACAGAGGGCAGTGCCATGTGGCAGTCTGGGTTGGCAGACACCGCTGCCTGGTGCCTGGCAAGGACTCCCAGCAGCTGCCTTTCCTAACTGGTGATGGCAATTTTCCCATTGTGTCCAAATATGGCCTCAGCATCCTTTTTGACACGGCAACCAGGCAATCATTACACATCAGTCCGACTTGACACAAAAGGTGGAGCCTGTTTGCTTCCTAGGCAACAAAGGCTATAATAGCACTGCACACATTCGCCATGGGAGCATGGAGAAGCCATTGGCTAGTGCTTTTTGGTGGAATTTGAATAAGAAGTACAGAGTAGATGACAAATCAAGTGGACCTCAAAGGATAAGTAGATGTCTATAGGTTAGAAACAGCCAGCTGCCCTTTCACTTCTTACACTATTGACGGTTTATTTGCAACTTAGAACATAATTGTCCCTGGGAAACATGACTTTTTTTTTTTTTTGGTAATGATGGACCCTCTTCAGGGTCCCTCAGATCAGGGCCCAGATGGGAATAGCGACTCCTGAAAGAGACAGAGCCTTGGGGTAGGTAGAATGGCTGAGCCAACCTGTTGGAGGAAGTCCAGGTCACTGGCCCAGCTCTGGGTTTTCCTTGGCAGAAGACATCCAGTCTTTTTATGTAGCTGGTGCCATCCAGGCCAGGCGCAGTGAGCTCATGGCATTCCATGAGTCCCGGAGCTGGAGACTAAGGGTAGAAGGGAGTGGAGGGCTGGAGATAGCTCTAATGGCTCCAGGTTTGTAGCAGGCAGGGTACCAGACCAATGGAGACAGGAAATTTTCTGGGCTTTCAGACATTGTGTCATATCGCTGTTTATTTGGGAAGAGGAAGCCATGCAGGGAGCATTGGTGTCCATCACCACCTCCTGAGAGAGAGATCCAGCTGGTGCATGTGCTACCCTTCTCACCCACATGCCTGTGGAGCACATACACAGGTGCACGTCCCCTCATCATCCACTCCACTGCCCCCTCACCACACGCACACAGGTGAGGGGAGTTTGCCATGTTCAAAGAGAAATAACAGAGCTCCAGAGCCCCGCTGCCTACATTTCTACCCACCTTGTGCTGCAAGGGTCTTAGCTCTTCTGTCTCTCTTGGGCAAGTTATGACGGGCAAACCTCAGTGTCCCCATCTATAAAATGAGGAAAGGAAAGAAAACTTCTTCAACCTACCACTTGAGAAAATAGTTGAAGAGCTGTGAAGAACAGAACAGCTCCATCCATATAAGTAATTTTTGTCCTCATGACAACCATGCGGTTTTGGAGTTATGGAGTCACAGCAGACCCCCTCCTGGAGGCTCTGAGTGAGAATCTGTTCCATGCTTCTCTCTTAGCTTCTGAGTAGCTAGAAATCCTTGGCGTTCTTGGCTTACAGATGTATCACTCCAATCTCTGCCTCCAGCTTCATATGGCATTATCCTGTGTCTCTGTGTCTCTTCTTTCAAAATACCACTCATTAGATTTAGGGCCTACCCTAATCTAGTATGACCTTATCTTCATTTGATTACATCTGTAAAAACCCTATTTGCAAATAAGGTCTCAATCACGGATTCCAGGTGCACAACGAATTTGGGGGTGACACTATTCAACCCAGTATACAGAGATTTGGTCAACGCTGAAAGAGATCACCTTCTAGGAACGCAGTGATGACAGACAAAATATTAAGAGAGGATGTAGGTGGTAAATGTGTTGTTTTATGTTTATACTATATCATTTTAAATAGTAAATTTAACGGAATCTGAAAATGAATGATTGTTCACATTTTCCTGCATACTCTGAGTAAGATTTGCCTTTGAGGTCCCCCTCAACAAACCACAGTAACAACTTTTGAGAGTCATTGGAAGCCAGTGTTCATAGACCACGGATGGGTGATGCGACATCATGAGTCAGTGATAGTGAGAAACTTCAGAGGTAACAAGAGCTATGTTTCAGTACAAATAGGTTCTAAAGAGCCATGTGTGAAATTGTGACTTTTAAGGTAGTTGATCTTCATCACAGTTACTGGATCACAGCTCCCCAAACTCTTGGAATTTCCTAAGTGTTGAGACAGGGAAAGGTGGCTTTTATGTTAATGAGGCAACTTTTGGACTCCATCCAAGAGTGAGGACTGGTTACCAGTAGAACCTACTCTGTGAGAGGTTTGGAACTTTCACTCTCATTTCCCACCTCTGGGGAGATTGAATTCAATCGCTACTGGACAATGACTTAGTCAATCATGACTACATAATGAAACCTCCATAAGCGCCCAGGAGGATTGCTCGTTGCAGAGAGCTTCCATGCTGGGGAAACAGAATGCTTCCAGGTGCCACCATGCCAGGCCCCAAGTTCCATGAGGACAGAAGCTCCTTCGTCTGGGACATTGCTCTGTGTGTCTCTTCATTTGACTCTTGGTTCGTATCCTTTACTATTTCTTGTAATAAATCAGAGACGAAGTGAGTAAATGGGTTTTCTTGAGTTCGGTGAGCTGCTCTAGCAAATTAGTCAAACTGAGGAGGGGATTGTGCGAACTTTTGATTTATAGGCAGTTGGTCAGAAGTACAAGTAACGATGTGGATTTGTGACTGGCATCTGAAGTGGAGGGCATCTTGTAAGACTGTACCATTGTGGATTCTGATTCTGTCTCCAGGCTGATAGTGTCAGAATTGAGCTGGATTCTTGGACACCCTGCTGGAATTGCTTGTTGGTGTGGGGAAGCCTCCACACACACGTTGGAATTGGGTCTGGGAATCCTTTTCCGAGTGGCCTTATGAGTAATAATGGCATTTTTACCTTTTCTCAAGGTGGGGGATAATGAAGTTAACTGAGAACAGTGCATTTGACAGTAGTGAACAGGAAAGAAAATGAAAAGTGGTTTTTGGACTTGAACAGGAAGAAATGGTGCCTGGACACTGAAGAATCTTTATGTGCAATGAGGAAAAACAATAAATAAGTATGTAAACATCTCTTTTCTATCCCATTATTCTAAATCTTCATTATTTGGTCACTGTACTTCACATGGGCCATGGATTTTGTAACGCATTTTAAAATTAAATTGTTTATGTAGACAGGCATTCCAGAACAGATGTTTGCCCGGTGCCCTGAACATTCTGAATAAAAGCTCTTGGTTTAATCACTTCCTTGGGGTAAATGCACAGCTCTGACCTGGTACATGGCTAACTAAGGGCCCAGTGAGGACCCTGGCTCAGAGATCGGTCACTTCTGAATTCTCATGGTGAGGAGCAATGGGGTAACCAGATAATATCAACTCACGGAGAGAGGGGAATGCAGTAAAGGAGGTGATACTATGGCATTTTGTAAAATTTGAGGTAACTAGCAAATTGTTTCTCTGACTCTCATAGAATTAGACTGAATCATCTCTGAGAGCTGTCCTTGGAAGGTATGCGTGGGAAGCATGCATGTGTGCACACTTGATTCAATAACTACTTTCTGAACAATTGGAAGGATGCATAGGCACAGCTACAGCTCAGACTGCTGGGGAGATCTTGAAGGAGACTGGACTTAACCTGCAGACCTCACCTGCCCTGGCTTGCTTAGCTGTTCAGCTATGCTTGGGGTGCTAATGGCCATCGCTGAACAGTCCTGTTGGCGACCACCCACCTAACCCTTAGCATTACTTTAGATGGCTTAACTGACAGAGGCTTGGGAAATGTATGTTTGGAGGAGGATGGGGGAGAGATCCGAGGGAAAGCTCCTTCCTCGAGGTTGGGGCTGGTCCTCCTGTGGAGAGTCACATCAAAGAGTAGATGGACAAAGTGTGGCAAGAACTCCTGAAAGCTGGGGAGCCAGGTTAGAACTGGAGAGCACCATTGAGAGACTCACTGTGGAGGGATGAACCCCTGGTTGCTTTTCCCTGGAATATGGGGGACGTCCTGTCTTGTGCAAAGCTTCCAGTTGTCCAGTCTTATGTTTTTGTCTCCTGAGCTACTACAACCATTTATTTAATCTGTTACACAGTAGAGCCTTTGCAGGCCCTGGTGTGGCAAACAAAAGAACAGGTGGGTCTGAGAGGCATGGCCTGCCCACACCAGCTTCTTCTGGGGGCTGTTGGGGGACACAACATCCTCTAAAGGGAGAGAGTAACTGGAGTTTGGACTTAAAGGGCAAAGTAGACTGTGGCCAGTCTTGGAGCAGCAGGAGGTGCACTGGACACTGAGGAAAAACTTCTGGAGGAACTGAGCACAGAACTTTTATATCCTCAATATTTTCTACGGGAAGCTAGCTCCTGCAAGGTGGTGGTGGTTGTATGCTTGGATTATACATGTACATTAAAAAAAATAAGAATCAACTCCGGTTATATCTGGTGGGTGATTACAGATGGGTTTTAATTTTTTATATTTTCTTTGGCCCTTTTAAAGAAAAAATTATTCGGACACTTGTTAAAATAGTAAGGAAGACTTAATTGAAGACTGTTGCACAAGGGGTATCGCAATAAAGGAGAGAACTCAAGCTGGACAAGAACGAGAGGCTTTACAGCTCAGGAAAGGTAGAGGTTGATGAATGGAAATTACTAAGAAGAGACATCAGGGGTAGGTGGATTCTTGCTAAACTGACCTAACAGAATTCTTGCTAAAGGCAGGCCTTGATCAGATATATGAGAAGGATTCTTGCTATAGCTGGACTAGGAAGGAGAAGACAGGGCCAAAGGGCCAGGCCTAGTCAAAAAGAGGGCTCAGAGGAGCCTGTCTGGTCAAGTTTGGTCAAAGAGAGAGTCTTTGTTACCCCATATGGACCATAACTGTATAGCCATTTAAAATAAGAAATGAAAATTGATAAAAATTTCTTTTTAATAATAAAAGTGCCCTCCCCATATGTATGACAACTGAATGCAATGTGTAATACTGTATTGGATCCTGGGCAGAATTTATTTTTCATTTTTTCCATTAGTGAGACAATTGGCAAAATCTGTAACTATGGGTTATAGTAGATAATAGTATTGATGGCAATTTCCCAATTTGATTACTATGTCAGAGAATGTCCTTGTTGTTAGAAAACACTCACTGAAGAATTTTTTGGTAAAGGAACATCATGTCTTCAATTTACTCTCAAATGGTTTAGGGAAAAATAATGTGTATAAATAGGAAGTTCCTTTCAACCGAGATTGCCCCTTGCCCAACCTGCCCCGTGGTAACATGAACCACTATTTTCTTGAAATTCCCTTCAGCCTCAATTTCCTCAGAACCTCTTTTCTCTTTCTCCTCTAGAGGCAGCACTGCAGGAAGAGAAGCTGATGAATTCTTGAATTCAACCCTGGGCCCTAACGCAGCCTCTGCCAGTTCTCAGCTGTGAGACCTTGGTCCTTACCACTGCTATGGATCTATAAGACGGTCATTACAAAATGTCTCGCATACAGTTGTCACAAGGAACATAGAACAATGCATGCCATAAGTTCTGATTCTAGAAAGAGCTTTGTAATGTTAATTCTCTTCTTTTCTCTTGAATCAGCCTCTTACCACCATTGGGACATAGGTAAATTTTTGAACCCAATTTGCTGATAATTTCTATAAAACCTATTCCAATAACTAATATTGATAATGTTCTTAAAAGTGTGTGGCACACAGTAACCCCTTAATAAATGTCACACTTGCCCATACCTTTTGTCATCCCAGCATCTCTATGAAGTAGAAAACGTCCCATTATCTTTTTTTTTTAAATTTGGAGACAGGAGTACTGAGGAGGTGAATGACATACTTTCTAGGTTACATGGCTGATAAGTAGTAGAGTCTAGCAGGAGCCAGTGAACCATGTTACTTATGGCAAAGTTTATACAGATGCTCCTTGACTTACAATGGGATTATCTTCCTGTAAACTCACTGGAAATTGAAAATGCATTTAATACACTTAACCTACAGAACATCAAAGCTCAGCCCAGCCTACCTTAAACATACTCAGGAACAGTCACATTAGCCTACAGTTGGGCAAAATCATCTCGCTGCCACTGCCCAGCATTATGAGAGAGTATCATATGGCGTATTCCTAGTCTGGGAAAAGATCAAAATTCAAAGTACAGTTTCTTATAAATGCATATTACTTTGGCACTACTGTAAAGACAAAAAATTGTAAATCGAACCATCCTAAGTTGGGGACAATCTGTAGTTACGCCTACATGCAAATAAATGAATTGCAAATGAGTCTTAGAAAGTTCACTAGATCTCTGTCCTTACGTGTTATCACACTCCACTATTCTAAAATGATTTTTTGTTAATTTGGTTTATCAGTCTTTTAATTAGCACCTATTAGGTGTCAAGTGTATGTTAGGCACTGAGGACACCAATTCCTGGTAAGGAATGAGTAAGGAGCTTGAATTCTTGTGAGGAAAAAGACAACTGAACAAAAATTATAAACAAAGTATAATAGCTGCTATCATTAAAAATAGTCTATAATATCACTAATTCAGACCATTCTCATCCTGATTGCTCTTAAATTTATGTTTTGCCTGTGGTGATTAGGTTCTGTAGCCCTGAAGCTCCTTGTCCAGAACATGGAACCCTCCATTTAGTAGCCTACAGCTACAGAACATCTGCTCTGAGCCAACTGTATCCAGAGGAGGAAGGAGAACCTTTCCGATTTAGAGGCATTTGTAATTTAGTACCAAATCCTTATTTTCTTAAGCAAAACCCCCTTTCTCTGGCTATAGCTGCCCTCACCTCCAGGACTGCATTCCTGTCTTCCATAGGCGTCTTGCTATTCCAGGGCCAGGACTCTCCAGGTACTGTTTAAATGCACCTCTGTGTGCATTAGAAGCTTGACCATGTCAGCTGCATCAGCAGTATTCCAAATGACTGAAGATCTATTAATGAAAGGAAACTAGACAGACAACCTAATTTAGCAGAGAGACAGACAGCCTAATTTGGGAGGGCAGTGGCTCCCAGAGCTGCTTAGAGCAAGGATATTATTTTGCCACGGGAAGCTCTAGCAACTTGGAAGCCTGACATCCTGAATCTGAAAATCTTAGTTTCTAGGACAGACTTCTCTAGACTTATATGCTTTTTTGAACGGTTTGGGTAGGTGCTTGTTCAAACTGTTGAATGAATGACATTTACTTACTAGAAAAAGCCAGACTTCTCTGGCAAACGAAACACAAGGTACACGACCCTATATTCTAGATCCCCCTTTCACGTGCGTGCCTAGTTTTGTGCTATCGCATCGTATTCCAGAGCATTTTTCCTTGCCTTCACTACTCCCAACGGGTGGTGCCTTGTAACAGCGCAATTATTACACAAATGGATGAAACGATAAAAAAAAAAAAAAAATCACAATGAGCAACACTGGGAAGAAGTACCAAGCAAAAGGTCCACAGATTTGTTCTTGTGAATTCTGTAAAGGATGCCATCGAATATCTTTAACATTAAAAGACACTATACTCAGACAGCAGCAGCCCACTGCCCTTTCAGTAGTTGATGGCCAGAATGCAGACAGGAAGGAGGGATGCACTCTCTCGCCTGTCCTGGGCTCCCCGCGGACTCAGGTAAGCGCGAGCCCTTGTAGGAATTTGAGGACGGCAAATTTTCCTGCGTCTGAGAGAGGAGCCCCGGAGAGGACTCTCTGACATCCTAAGGGTACAGTCCCAGATGTCGTGCCGGGGCGGACAAAAGTTCCTATGTTTGCTGGGAAAGCGGAGGCGTGGGTTGCAAAGAAGTAGAAAATCCAGCTCCTGTGTGCCCTGGTCTGTTGGTGGTCAGAACGTCTGCCCCATCGTTGCCTCGCCGGTGACCACTCACGCCGTCCCTTCGGGTCCGAGACCCCCTCTTCTCCCCTCATATGGGCCCTTTGCGCTCTGCGCTGCGTGTCCCACGGAGACGCTCCTGCAGGTAGTGTCTTCGGGGGCGGGGCTTGGTGGATGGGCGGGGCTAAGACCTCCCAGGGCCCGCCCCTTGGCTACGTAGCTGGGTGATTGGATGCTTCAGAAGGCCGCCTTCTAGATAGTCCAGGGGAATAACGGGTGGCGCGGGGCTGATCCCTGGCGCGCGGGGTGCGGGGTACTCCCGACGGCGAGAGGGGGTACCCTGCACCCCAGCGGCCCTTAGGGTGGTGTTGCCCTCAGGAATTTGGGAGCCCTGGAGTACTGCAAACCTGTGGTTTCTCGTGTCGGAGAGGTGTCTTTCTGAGCTCGCTGGGATTCCGAAAGCAATTGGGAAACTTCTCGCCCCTACTCCTTGCTCCCTACTTTTGGGTGGGAAAGGAGTTGCTGAGTTGTTTTATTTCCTTCTCCATCGGACTGTAAAAATAGCCGTGCCCGGGGCGACCGAGCCAAGTTCGGCTGCCCCGCTGCCCCGGGCCGGGTGTGGACCTAAAAATACCCGGCGGTCTGGAGCCTGTGCTCCGGGTGAGGACGGGTCCGGCTGGGCCGCAGAGGGCGTCTGGAGACCGGAGAAACGGCGGCCGCCTGGCCCCTCGCCTTGGCCGGGACTGTCCCTTTAAATCCTGGAGGAGGCAAAGAGAAAAAAGAAATAAGACGCGGAGCCCCGAGCGGCTGGTGGCTCTGCCTGGCCCCCCACTCCGCCCCCGCGCCGAGTCCTGCCTGCCGCCTGCCGCCTCCGCAGGTCCAGGGCGCCCCCCGCAGCGCCGCCCACCGCCACAGTTACTGTCAAAATAGAAATTACGCGGGGCCGAGGAGGAGGTTGAGCCGCAGCAAGTGCATGTGTGGCAGGGCGGGGAGGGGGCGCAGGGGAGGGGGCGGACGCGGGGGAG
>NW_006442107.1:4622646-4666542 GCF_000325575.1 Pteropus alecto
GCAGGAGGAGGGAGGGAGGGAGGAGGGGAGAGCCAGCGGAGAGCGAGCCAGCGAGCGGGCGCCGCGCCTCCTGGCTGGCACCGCGGCCGGGAGCGAAGTGGCGCGCGGGGCTGGAAGGGAACTTCTGCGGGCGCATGCGGCCCCGGGCTCGGCGGCGCCTCCCGGCCCGGGCAGGGCGGGCCTATCCGCAGCCACAGGTGGTTTCTACCAGAAGTTTATCGCACTTTTGTTGGGAAGGCGCGGGAGCATTTTGGTTTCCTCAGACTTTTGGCACCCGCAACTCACAGTGTCTTATCGTGGAAATTAGAAAAGGGCTGGAAAGTCTGGGATCCCGCGTCTCGGGGTGCGGCTCAGGGGCTTGGTGGCGGTCCATCCCTGAGGTGGCGCCCTTGCGGGACCCTAATGCTGCTGTCCACTTGGGAAGTTAAGGGAAATGGGCGCACGCATACGGTTGCTCCATGCCTTGAGAGAGTTAAGCTGAGGCTAACCTGTCGTCTGCACTGGGCCACGCTGGGTCTCTTCCTGGAGACCGCACGCGTCTCCGCTCCTGGTGTGCGCATCTCTCGCTCCTTTGAAAGCGAATTGTCTCCGGCCGCTGTGCTGCTTTGTTATTCCGGCTGGTTGTCTGATTTCATTAGGAGGAGGACCGGGAGGAACCAAAGAAAAACTAAACAACGGCAACTCTCGTTTCCTTTGAAATCAGCCGCGGAACTTGGTACCCAAGCCTAGGCGGCGGGGGTCCAAGGCCGAGGGGAGCCTGGAGTCGGTGATGTGTGCTGCCTGCCCGCGGAGCTTCGCCAGACCGGTCATTTACAAGGCTAGGGCTTGGGATTTCTGGGGGTATCTGGGACAGAAAGGAGAAGAGGGTGGGAAGGGAAGACCCCTCAGAAGAGGAAGATATGCTGTGGTCAGCTCTGGGAGAGAGCCCTGAGAAGTCCAGTGGTTTGGCCCTGTTCCTTTTTGGTGGCTTGCTGAATCCAGGGCATTGGGGTTAGAACCATCCCGGTAGGTCCATCCCGGGCTGAAAGAAATCATTTTCTTGGGAGTGGGTCTGATACCCTGCTGTCGCCAGTTGGCACTGAACTCGGTGAGAGCTAGAAACACTCAATCCTTCGTTCTGGCTGGGCCTGCTCCCACTTTCTGTTCTCCTACCCCAATGGTACTTAGGCAGAATGCCTGCATGCCCTTTGCTTTAAGGACGGTCACAGAATTTTGGAACTGAAAGAGACCCTAGACATTAGGAGTGCACATTTTACAGATGAGCAAACTCCAGGTGGAAGGAAGGAAAGTGACCTGCCACAGAGGTTAGAGGCCTAGGGAGGCTGGAATTGATATCAGCCTCCCAGGCCAGGGTGGAGAGGGCCTTGAAGGGCCTGAGGTCAGAAATGCCACCCCCACACCCAAACCCATCAAGGACTCATTATCTGGTACTATGTCCATGCTTGCTGATGAATGTGGTATATTTCCAGTCCTCTGTGCTTGGTTTATAAAGAAATCAGGAGTGTCACTGCAGATTCCAGTCTGACACTATCCCAACTTACCCTGCTCCCTCCTCAGCCCAAATTCCTGAAACTCCTTTTGTAACATAATGTGGCTTGATTAGCCAAGATGAGTTTGCAGCTTGTCTTACTGTGAAGCACCCACTTTCCCGTAGGATGCCAGAATTCTGTTTTCCTGGTAATTAGGTTTTACAGATATTTTTGAAAGGGAGCCCAATTCTGGATCAATTACACTTGGACACAAATGCTGTGCTGTTGTGGATACCAAATGAGAAAGATGAGCAATTATCTGGGGGTGTTGGAATAAATGTTGTTATGAGTATTTGACACAGCCATTAGACATCAATGAGTGGGTTTTCAGTAAATGTTTTTTTATGCTCTATTTTATTGAGCAAACAAAGTGTCTTAATTAAAAAGACCTGGGAGTTGGCCACTTAGATTTTAGCGACTTGTTTCTTACCAGTGCGTGTCAGTGGGAAGGATTTGAGTGATAAACGTATGATTGTTGAAAGAACTTACCCTCCTCCCCCATCAAAACGTTCTTGGGCAAGGCTTATTCTTCAGTCTATAATGTCATGTACAGTCCAGCAGAATCATATTAAATCAATATAGATCTGTGTTCGGTGTGTGTAAATCTGTATTAGTCAGGAATGACTTGTAAGAGAGAACATTTTGTAAGTTTTACTGCTTTCAAGGGCATGCAGTATCAAGAATTCCTGGCTAATGCAATGTCACTGAGTGTAATTCTTCTGCTCTCATGAACAGATAAGAATCACTGTCCCCATAGATGTGCTTGGGGCTATCATAATGATACACAGTGTAACATTTTGACAGCGCCTTTTCCCTTTTATTACATGCTAATTTCATTGGCATCCCTGAGTGGTACATAGTTCAGTGATTTGTCCGTCTTACAGATGGGGAACCTGAGGCAGAGAGAGGGGAGAATATTATTTCTATAACTTCATTGGGTGCAACTTGGGGTTTCTGGGCTGACCAGAGAGTAAGAAGCCTAAAAATATTACCTCTTGCTCCTCTCCGGCACCACAACTACAATGGGGTATAGAGGTGTTGTGGACTTGCAGTTATACTTCATGGGATGCCAGTCACTCCATCTGGACTGGGGTGCGAAGGACTTTGTTACGCAGCCCCCTGCTGTGGGTGAGTAGTTTTCCTCCCTCTTATAGCAGGTTGTGGGAACTTGGGTGAGGAGGGACCAGCTGGCTGAGGCTGGGGCGGGGATGTGGGATCCGTGCCTGTGTAGAGCTGAAGGAGTCCAGGCTATTTATAATCCCTCTTCCCCTCCTGGGAAGAAGAGACTCAAGGGTCTGGAACCATCCCTGGTGCTGACTCCTCTCTGGGATGACTGTGGCCCACTGAAAAAAACTTGCCACCCTACTGCACTGTGGGTCTTAGAGTGAGCCCTGACAGTTGTGGCAGGTCTTGGAGGGCTTCTTGGAGGTTCAGCTGCTCTGGTGAATTGAGTATAGAAGGATTTCCTACAGCCAGTGTGCTTTTCCTCAGGCACAGACCCCCCATTTGCTCAAAATGAAGGATACCCCAGAAACCTTGCAATACAGAACTTAAGAACTGGCTAACATGGGGCTAACTGGCTTTTCTGAATAATGACAACAATGATTTTTATGCAGGAGGTTCTGACAGAGACCTATTAGATGTGGTTCCTCTGACCATGCGCTGTGGCATATCTGTGTGGTGCTGGTTGAGGAGTTCTGGGCATGCGCCTAAAGCTCTTCCCCTCTTTCCCCAGCCCCACCCCAGACCAGTCCACGATGGATCCTTTTGCTCTCCCAACTCTTCAAACCAACACCAAAGTCCTTCTTTATCTTCAAATAAATAGCATCTGCCACCCCACCGATTATGCCTTTATTCCTGAGACTGGGCATATTTTCTCCCTGGATTGGTGGAGGGAGGAATGAGGATGGGGGGTTGAGGAAGCTGCAAGACACTGATTTTGTCTCTGTTTTGCTGCTTGGAGTGAATTAACCCACCAATCAGAACCATTTCAGATGCTCACAGAAGGTTTACCAGGGAGAGAGGACTTAAGTGGTGGCCCTACATGGTGAGGTGCACTGGGCAGCTCCTGCTTGACGGTGGCACCCGGTGAGCCTGGCAGACTTTGCACACTGGAACTTTTGAAGGAAGGGCTGTGCATTGTTCATTTTCACATCCTCAGCACCTAGCACAATACCTGGGCACAGAAAATGTCTGCTGAATGAATACCGCGGGTGGGGCACGGTACATGGATGGATGGCAGTCAGGGTTGCTTCTTCATTGTCATCAGCTGTGACCGTTGGCACTATGAAGGAGGTGTCCAGAGAGCAAGGACGTAGAAGCAGAGTGTGGATGAGAAGAGACAGGGTTCCACAGACATTTCGAGAGCCCTGGGACAAGCTGATTGGCCACTCCCCACCACCAGAGATGCTGGGAACACCCAGTCGTCAATTCAGCTGGCAGTGGCGAAGTCCTTCTCTATGGGCTGTCTTGGCACAATCCAGCCTCACAGAGCATGCAGAGTGAGTTTCTTTTAGGCGGAGAGGCCATTCCTTTGTTTACCCTCCTGTGGGCACTCCGGGGGCTGGCCCCTGCCTGCCTCTCTGACCCACACCCCCTCCGCTCCCTATACCCTACCATCTCGGATATTTTTGTTCCTTGAACACACCAAGCGCACGTATTTCTCCTTGGCCATCACGCCCTTTTCTCGGCTCTCCTCCCAGCTGACTTCTTCTTGTCATCTAGGTCTCTGCTGGAGCAGCACCCTGTAATATATTCTTTATAACACCCAATTCCATCTGGAATAAAATCTTGACTCTCTTCTTATTAACTGTCTCTCCCATTAGAATGTAAGCTCTGTGAGGGCAGGGACCTTGTCTGTTTTGCTCCCCATTATAATCTCAACACGAGACAGTGCCTGACATGCAGCAGTGCCCAAGGAAATAGTTGGTGAGTAGATATGCCAAGGAGCGCTAGGGGGTGTATGATGATGGGTCAGCCAGGGGCCCTGCCCTCAGGATCTCTTCAGCCAAGAGGCAGGAATAAAGCTTATTCATACATACTCTGATATGTAGCGGGAAGAGAAGGTGGCATTCAAGAGGTACAGCCCAGGAGGGTCACGGACAAGTGGTGTTATCCCTGTTCAGCAGTGTTGGTTGGCTTAGGCAGAGGGGTCTTTTTTCAAATGTGACATTAGGAGTTGGGGAGCTCTGGCAGCTGACCCACCCAGGACTCCAGGACTGAAGTTTCTCTAGCGTGCTTGGCTTCCCCTTCCTCTCCCTCTCCCTCTCCCTCTCCTTCCCCCTCTCCCTCTCCCTCCCTCTCTTTCTCTATTTCTCTCAATCTCTCAATCTCTCTCCCTCCCTCCCTCTTTCTCTCTCTGCTTATTTACTTCTTTGGTAAGCAAGAGTTCCAAGCATAATGCCATCCTTGGAGAGTCAGGAATGTTGTGTTTTTCCACCAGCTCCATTCATTCGTAGCCTCCTCAGCACAGCTGTGGACAGCTGGCCGCCAACGTGGATGCAGGGAGGGTTCCTCTCCAGGGCCAAGGGGTACACTCAGCCCTGCAGGAATGGGGAATTTCATCTGTGTTTCACACCCTGCTGATTTCCAAACCCCACTGAAATGGTGCCTATAAAAACAGATTCATGAAGAAATTAAAAAACTATTAGCATTCAGTTTACTGTTTATTTTCTGATTGTAAAAGCAATCAGAGTCTTGATAGAAAATTTGGAAAATATGGAAAGGTGTAAAATTAAAACAAACAAAAGAACTGCTGTGACATACTAGTTTTGGTGTATTTCCTTCCAGTCTTTTTTCTGTACACACCAACACACACGCGTGTGCACATGCACACACATATAAATACAATTAGGATTAAACATTATTTTCTAAAACTTTTAAAACCCATGTGATCTTTTAATAAACACAAAGGTTTTTCTCTTTGGAGTCTGAAACATTCTTACTATGAATCACTGATATTTGGAAGGAAATATGTTTTCCATGTCTTTTCACCGGCCGAGAAGATTTCAGCGAGTTTTACCTTCTGTGGTTCAAATTAGGAAAACCGGCTTCTCCCCAACTTCTACCCCCAAAACATCAGGATGTGTTTAGAATCATACTTCTCACTCTCACCTCTCTCCATTGCTGGTATATAGGGTTGCAAGCTGTCCCCTCACTGAGCATTCTGTCACATTTACCAATGCCATAATGTTCTTTAATAACATATCTTAATGGATGTGTAGTGTTCCTTCAAGTAATGTATCATAGTTTATTTAACCATTACAAAAAAAAAAAAAAAAACCCTCCAGGGCCCATTAACTAATTATTTCTTGACCTAAAAATAAGAACAGCAGGAGATTCTCCAGAAATATGGATTAGTGTTTAGGGCATTGGTGTTTGGGGACAACCATGGCTCCTTCAGGAGACCAGGGATTTTGATGCTGTCACTTAAGTGCCCAGGGCTTAGAAGAATGCCTGGCATGCAGTAAGGGCTCAGGAAAAATTTTGCTAAATGAATGAACTGCAGAATCCTTCCCGTAGGTGGCGAGGCCCTGATGAAGCCCGTTGATGTCAAGGCCTCTTTTGGGGGAGCATTTGGCTGAGAAGGAGGTGCAGGGCTCTGTGGGTGCAGGGGTGAGAAAACAGAGCAGGAAAGGGGTAGCATGGGAAAGCAGTTCTATGACTTAATAGTTTAATGGGTTTTCAGAGGATGTGAGGTTTTGGTGGAGTCTTGATATAGGCACTAGAGGCACTTAACTCCCTGAGACAGGGGCCAGAGGGCACCCAGTCATGAGGAGCGGGCTGTGGGGAGCCTCGGAGTCAAGAGAGCAAGGACAGGTTTGCCAGCCAGGACGAGGGGTGCAGCCCAGCCAGGGAATGGCAAGGGATGGAGACCTTTCCAACTGGTAGCTTCTCAGATCCCAGAACACAGTCCCAGGGGAGGATGGGTCCTTGGAAGTCAGGGTCCCCCACCTGCCTCCTGGCAGGTATCACCCCGCCCTGTAGATGAGGAAACTGAGGTCTAGAGAAGTTAAGGGATGGTAGGAGCATGGGTTTGGGAGCTGATCGATCCGGAATCCTATGGTGTGGCCACTTTTCTGTGGTCACCTTGGGCGTGTTACTCAACATCTACAAGCCTCAATTTCCTCTTCTAGAAAATGGTGTACACCAACTTTCATAGGGTGGTTGGGAAAATAATGAGACATTACACACAAAGCACCCAGCACAGCTCCTGACAAAGAATGAAGGGTCCATACATGGAAGTGACTCTCATTTATATGTTTCGTGAATTTCTATTCCTAACCTGAAGAGAGAGGTGAGAGACACCAAGGATTAGTGCTGAAAAACATCTAAGACTTTGTTTTCTTTCTCCTCTTCCTCCCCAGGCTACCACCATACTTACTTCAGGGGCTAAAAATCCAGTCTGCAAGACAGATGACTGTTGGGAAGTCCCTGCTCACATATAGGTAGAATTAATGTCACTCGAGGGGGACCAGAGTCCCTTTCTCCTTTGCCACCTCCCATGGAAGGGGAGATATACTTCTCAAAATCACCTTGAGGATTCAGAGTCTCAAACCAGATGGTACTGGCAGGGGCACTGTTTACTCAACTCCTGGGCATGATTGGTCTTCAGAATAGAGTGTCTGGCCATATAGAGAACAAGACATAGAACAGGTCAGTTTTGCTGAACTGAACTTTTGGAAACTGAATAGATAAGCAGCATATGACCTGGAGTAGAGCATCCTCGTGAAAATGTAATGTGAGCTATCCATGTAATTTAAAATGGTCTAGTAGCCACGTTAAATAAAAAAGTAAAAAGCAACGGGTAAAATGAATTTTAGTAAGATATTTTATATAACCCATTATATCCAAGATATTATCATTTCAGGTGTGACACTGGTCACATTTCAAGTGCTCAATAGTCCCCTAGGGGCAGCGCAGTGAGCTAGGGGCACAGGTCAGGAGGGCCAGTCTGGGAGAGGCTGCTTGTGCTTGGGGCCTCTGCATGGTATGGGGAGGCAGCTGGGCCTCTTGGAGGGGATGTTTCAAAAGCAAGCAAATCAGGGAAGAAGCCAAAGGCTGCAGTATCTGACTTTCGTCCTGGCCCATTGGTGGATGAATTGTGTATTCCTGAGGGACCATTCCACTTTTGTGGGCCTCAGCTTACCCATCTGCAAAATGAGGTCGGGTCATCTCTAAAAGCTATTCCGGCTCTGGTGTTCTCTAATTCCTGAGATAAAGACAAGGAAAGCAAATCTAGCCACTTCCTAAGTTTGAAGAGGGTGGATGGAGGTGGGGCTGGAGAGAAAGCTTGGGCTTCTGGGCCCCACATTTGAAAGCACCTCTTTAGAAAGTTCCATTGGGACAACTCAGACATGTAAGCCTCTCTAAGAATGAACAATATCCTGTCACCACCATTAAGTTACCTTTTTTTAAAAGCATATTTTGGGGGTGGGGGAGCGGGCCTTAACTATTCATTAAAAAGTGACATGTTTTCGTTGTTTTTAAATCTTAGAGCTTCGTCTTGTTCCTGGGGCATCCCAGATGGCTGTGAATGGCAGCCATGATAGAGGGGAGGAGCCCTCAGGAAATATTAGAGCAAAAAAGGAAATATTTCAACTCTGTCATAAATGGGCACTTGGCCTGTCCAGAGAGGATGTGGGAATAGGGAGGAAAAAAGCAGCAGGTGTGTTTGGAGGGAAGGGTGTGGCCTCAAATGTATTTTAAGCTCCTGAAGTCAGAGGCTTTGGTTTTATTGCCCTCTGGTAAGGAGGGGGTTGAAGCTTTTATCTCCCTGCCACAGACTTCTGTGGGGGAAAGGAAACTCTTTCCTTTTCAAGGAGTGTCTCTTTTAAAACTATTGTCACTAAGTAATGAGCTGTGTCTACCCGAGGACCGCCACCCCCATACAGAAAAGGACCTGTGTGCTCTGAAGCTGGTCTAAGCACTTCCATTCACAAATGAGGAAGCTGAGGGTCAGAGAGGCTCCACCACTCTCTGAGGTACCCCAGGAAGGCAGCCGGGGAGCCACTGCCAGAGCTCACAGCTGCAAGGGTGTCCTTTCTGCCACACAGGATGCCTTCTCGGTTTTTGTCTCCTTCACAGTTAACAGATGACTCAACCGGGCTGCCTTGAACCATTTTTAAATGAGGATTTCTCTTTTATGTTTTCTGAAACTAGATTTTTTATTACTTTTCCACACATTGTTTGCTTTGATTTTTAATTTAATTTTTTTTGAATAGGTCAATACTTACACGGTTTAAAATTCAAAAGATACAAAAGGGTATTCACAGTGAAACATCTTTCTCTCAACCACCCTATTTCTTAGTTTCCTTACCTCGAGGCAACCACTCTTCCTGGTTCCTTCAGTTTAAAGATACTTTATGTAGATACAGGAACAAATGTCTATCTGCGCATATGTGCACGTACATGTGCATGTGTGTTGTAATTTTTTTTACCCAAACAGAAGCATATCATACATGTTACATTTCACTTTATATTTTCCACTGAATGATATATCTTGGAGATAGCTGACTCTCTGACAATAAAATATGTTATTCCTTTTTGTTTATTTGTTTTGGCTACATAGATTCTGTTGTAAGGCCATACCTTGACTTATCTATCCAGTCACTTATAGAGGGATGTTTTGGGTGTTTCTAGTCTTTTGGTTATGCAATACTCTTTGTTTTAACCCAGTGATTTATTTTTTTATGAAAGCAGTCTTTGAGTTTTCTGAATACAGGCAAGTCGATAGCATTTTAAGCTGGCTGATTTATTGTTTGAATGATGCATCAAAGAATAAAATTGCTTAATTGTTTAAGGATTAAGTGTAGAATAAACAATTTTTGCATTGAACTTTCTGACAAACGAATCATACAGTCAACATTCATTTATAAAAACAGTAGCATTGAGTTGCTACTGTGTGCTGGGCACTAGGTGCTGGGCCAGGTGGTGAGGGTGGAGGGGACAGAGAAGGAAGGGCACGCGGGACACTGCTTCCAGTCTGGGCCTGGAGTTAGGGGCGGGTGGAGGGTGACTTTGATAGAAGAGAATGGTTACGGCAGGTTGGGGCAGCCTTGATTCAGGAACACAGAAGCCACAGGAGTGTCGGGCGCTTGGACTTGGGGGTGGGGTACAGGGTGGCAGGGAGAGGACTCTGGGCTGTGTGAGCAACAAGGCTTCCTGACCACAGCTTGCGGCACCATGTCTTTGGTCCTTCTCAGCTGTTTCATTCGGTCACTGTCCTTCTGCAGGGTCCTTTAAAGGGCAGTGTTTGGGACTCTGGCTCAGCCAGGCAGACTCTGCATGTCCTTGGAGTGTTCCTTTTGACCTCGAGGGGCCTTGAAACTCCTCTTTGTCCCAGGGAAATGGGGCTGGCTTCAGTCTGGAGAATGGGGGGTGATGGCACATGAGCCCTGTGGACAGAGGGGGCCGCAGTTGGTGGGGAGAAATAAACCCCACGGTGTCAAAGGAGGTGCCTTCACCTGTCTGAACTGGAGATTCCTGGGCTGTTTCTGTGTGTACACAGCTCCACATCCCCTCCTGAGGGAGGGGCATCTGCTTCCTGGGAACACTGGCCTCAGCCCTGGCAGCCTGCCCTCCTGGGGGCTCAGAATGCTTTCTGGAAGCAGCCCCCAGGCTGAGTGTGGACATCCATCAGTGGGCTTGAAGGCAATAAACTACAGTTGCTGAAGAGTTGTAGATCAGCCCTAGAAACTACCTGTCACAAAGAACCTTTGCTGCTTTCGTGTGTGTGCAAGAAGGGGTAGGCTGGGATCCCACAGAGAACACAAGGTGTATTGGAGCCCCCACCATGTCTTCAGCCTGGGTTAAGTTCTGCAGGAGATCAGAGATGGCCCAAGACATGGTCTTGGCTTCAAGGATCCAAAAATCTGGTTGGGAAGATGTTGATGTTTATGACACCAGCCTTATGCTGAAGGGCTAAGTGATGTCATATTGCTTGTCAGGGCTATAAGACTTTAAAGAAAAGAAAGGTCGTGTGCCACAGGGTGTGAGACTTGAGATGAACCTCAGGAAGGGAGCATGGGAGGAGGATGAGAACTGACATCGATTTAACAACTACTGCACGGCAGGCACTGCCTGGGTGTGATAGACCCATTAATTTTCACAGCAGCTTTCCATTAGAAGTTTTTATTCCCATTTAACAGATGAAGAACCGAGGCTCGGAAAGTTCAGGTTAACTGGCTTAAGGTGACATGGCTGCCAGGAAGTGGCAGAACCCATATTCCAGAGCCCACAATCTTTCCACTGCACCTAAACTGACACAGGTTCCTCAAGATTATTCAGGGATGGAGTCATGGCAGTGGGATGGCCTGTGTCATGCTCAGGAAGAAGTGTCTCCTGAGTAGAAAGTCACATGTAATAAGCAGGAGGAAACACTCTGGCTTCAAGGGGTCAAGTTTAGAGAATTAATTGCAGCAAATCTTAACTCTCAGGCTGTTTATCTTCTCTGTCCAGGTAAATTCTGTTTTTGTTGTTGTTGTTGTTTGTTTTTTTTTGCTTGGTTTAACTCAATTCTGCCATTCTTCAGAGGATGTCATCATGTCCATCATTAATAAAAATTTAGCAAGAGATAAACCACTTGATAGCAATGATTAAAACCAAGTATTTTAGTCCAGAACCAAATTGAGACTAAATAAAGAGATATTGCCCCATATCTCTTTCCTGTGGCATTTTAGGAAATTGCTTTTGGAATTACTTAAAGGACTGTTGTAAAAATGCAACTACCAGCACAAAGGACTGTTGAGACACTAAAGATCAGGTATTAAAACATCTCAATGGTGTACATTTATCTTTTTTTTTAAGACTTCTGTAGATGGATGATTCTTTTTTAAAAATTAAATTTATTGGGTAACATTGGTTAATAACAGTATATAAATTTCAGGTGTACAACTTTATAATAGCACGTCTGTGTACTGTATTGTGTCTACTCTCCTGTCACCATATATTTGACTCCCTTTACCTTCTTCATCCTCTCCCACCTCCCTTCTGGATGGGTCTATATTTCGACTTTAATGAAAGCCTCGTGACTTGCTAATGGCCTTGTGGTTCATAGTCAAAGATGAGAATTCCTCTTTCATTGTACTTACTCTGCCTGGTGTGGGCCAAGTCATATGTGTTGTCGGGGGGCAGTGAATGGACAGGAACAGAGGAAAGGATTTGAGAGCTTAGTAAATCCTGTGTGATGGTTAGACTGGGAGATGTGCTGAAGAGATCTAATGACCCCATTCCAAGGCCTAAGTTTGCATAAGCAGATTTGTATCCATCTTTGTAATCTCAGGGTTTCTCTGTCCAAATACTAACTTACAAATAAGTACAAACCACTTGAACGGAAAAGCTCGCCTGTTATTTTTCTGTCTTTGCCTTAATGAAGTATTGTAGATCCGAATATCACTTGATGAGGTTATGTCCACATCGAGCATCTTGCCTTGACTCTTGTAGAATATAGAATGCTCCCTCAGGGCAAGGAAAATGCCTTCTATTTCTGATTTAGCTCTGTTGTTAGATGTGCTTGTGCCCACTTTGCAAATCATCTCCTAACTCAGATTTTAGCTAGCTTCCAGGAATTCAGAAATCGTGTTCACAAGCTGAGTGGTACAGATGAGAAAGCAGAGGGCAAAATTCCAACCACTGTGTTTGCCAGCCGCTGGGAAATAGATGAGTGTGTACTTGCCTTTGTCTACCTGGAGCCCTGGATGCTTCTTCCTAAATTGCTTTGTGAGGGGAGGATGGGGGTGGAGAGAAAGTTTATAAAAGTGAATTATTTGATAAAATAATATTTTTGCTTACATTATAGAAAACTAGATCACGCTATGTTCTATCTCTGTTGCTTTGCCAGAAATTCCTCATGACAGATTCTGATGCACCAGATTGAGCCACCTCACTGAGCATCACCTATTTGCAGAAGTCATTAAAAGCCATTGTTTAACTAAAGGCTTTTCTTTTCCTTCCCTACAATTTTCAAGACCCTGCATTTGTGCAGACCTGACTCAGCAACATTCTATTTTTGGAATTTTGTTTCCTCTTCTCAGATTCTGAACTGCGGTTCTTTAGTTCTCTGCTCTTTGCTCAGGAGTGTCTATTACCTATTTTGGCTGCGGGTCTGAAGTAGTCCTGCCACAAAAGGATACATCTTTGTACCCAGTCTCTGCCCCAGCCACTGGATACCTGGGTGACCTAGTTCCCTTCCCTGCTTGCCTCATGAACAAACTAACATTTGCCAGAGTGGTAAATTATTTGAATAGAACACACACACACACACACACACACACACACACACACACACACACACACCCACACCCACGCACACACACATCCACACACACCCACACCCCCCCCACACACACACACAGCCCCCGCTTTTTCCCTCCTTAAATGGGATCATGGATGGGAAGCACCCAGCATAGTGGCTGTCGCAGAGCCCAGAACTCAATAGATATTGTTAACTACTACTAATATTATAATTATCCTGTTCAAAAGGAAACTATAGCCCCCAGTCCCTCTGTGGTCACGCTCGAGAATCAGAAAGCTCTTTTAGCCTAGTGACCTATTCTGTTGTTTTTTAATACTCCATCCTTCATATACACATAGCACATTAAGAGTCTGTTCATTCTTAGGATGTGTGCAAAATTCCAATTCCTGTCAGGAGAATTTATGTGTGGTTTTAGAGGGGATAATCGACCAGTTAGTATGTGCGCGCTGATTTTATACACATACGCGGCGCCGTTTACAACACACATTATAACATCTTCAGTCTCTGCCAAGAATGCATATTTCTTAGCCCCATGCATTTGCATATTATGGGTTCATAATTTCAAATAGCTGTAAAGATCTCTACAGAAAAATGTAGTCACTGTACTCGGATGTTCTAAATCTCAATGTAGTAGAACCTGGCTAATTTTTGCCCCTGTTAATGTATCAGCCTTATAATTTTCACACACACACACGCACACACACGCACACACACGCACACACACCTACCTCTGATTTTACCCAAATTCTAAGCTGAGTTATGCTGCTTATTCCCCAGACATCATTATCTTTCCAAAATATATCATAACATGGCACAATGTACTATGGTCTTATTACAGATGATTAAAAAGAAAAGGTTTGTCAAAATAAATGAACCCTCTGTATCTGATCTTTCCCTGGTTTGGGTCCCTCGCTTCCCACCCATTACTGCCACCCCCCTAGCTTTAGTCATCTGCCGTGCCTGTGGCTTAGCTGAGCTCTGACAAGGCAGAGAGCTCTTCAGAAATTGCTTTTTCAAGCTAACATCACCAGAAAATTCAGCCACCCACACCCCACCCTCTAGTCAATCATTAGAGAACTTGCCATTGGCTGTACTTGATTTGACCAAACAAAATAGAGCAGCAGGAAGAAAAGAAAACTTAGATATTTTTAAGTTCTTGCAGGTAGAAGGCACCTGAATTTTAAAAACAATTAAGTGAAAGTTTTCTTTTTGAAGTTCAGAAAAAAAGAAGGATGCCAAGTTGAAATCTATTCTACCCCATTTCAGTGTAGGGAGAATAAAGTAATTGAACTGTAGAAGTCTTCAAATGTAATGGATGTAATCGAAATACTGAAGAAACCCATTGTTGGTGGTTAACCTAGGGATTTGTGGGCCATGGAACTGGCCAGGGCTGGAAAGTGGTTCCAGTGGCTTGTTCAATCAAAGAGTAAATGCAAAGAGCACCCTGAAGATTGGGAACTATATATACCCTTTAGGGTATCTGGGAGGGTCTCAGCTTCCCGAAGGCGAAGGAGCAGCATTTTCCAGCTACAGAAGTGGCAGCTATCTGTGACTCAGGTGTCGGAGGTTGCTGACCTCAGGATGCTTATGGCTGTATTGGGCCTCTTGGGTTCTGCCCCTGTGGCTTATTTTTACTAAGGAGCATTAGATTTAGGTAGGGGTTTGTGTGTGTGTGTGTGTGTGTTCATCTCAAAGATGTCCTGACCAAAACTTCCTTTATTTTTGAGTCAGAGCAAATGAAATCTTTACATTAAAAAAAAAATTAGTTTTATAAAAACATTTTAAACAGCTTTATTGAGGCATCATTTATATGCCATACAACTCAATTTGTTTTAGGTTTACGATTCAATGGTTAATTTTTAAAACAACGTATAATTGAATCAATATATATGCCAGGGAGAGAGCAGGTGTTAGTGAGGCAGAGACTATGGAAGGAGCAGGGGAGGGAAAGGAATCTTTTTGTTCTAAGCCCATGCAGGTGTGTTCTCTCATTTCACCTTTCCTGCAGAAGGAACAGGAGGTATGGTCATCAGAGCAGGCCCATGAGGTGGAGGAGACGTACCTGGGGTAGAGGCCCTCCTGATTCTACTTGGGTTCCATTCACCCTGGCAGGTGGGGCTCTTCAGCACTTGGAAAATAACAGCTCTTCCCTGGTCACTAACAGTTCACAAATGTCAAGGTACTGTCACATCAAGAGCATATTCATGAACATTTGTGGCCCAAACCATTTCCAGTTCTCACTAATAGACTGTGCTGAAGTAGATTTCTGAGGTCATCCAGGCTACTTACCCGGTATATACAACATTGAATATTGTCCCTGGGGCTCACATAAGTGATCCAGGAGCACTCACTGGTCTGCTGGGACCAGATCCTGGTCTCCTGAAGTGGATGGCCTTCTCATGGCACTGCCCTGTCAGAGCAGCCAAAGGTGGCATGGGAGGAAGTGGGCAGAAAGGAAATGTGAAGATCACCAAAGACCCATTTATCTCTTGATAGGTTTCTTATGTACCAGCTCCAGAGCTGTCTTTTGCTATTTTAAAGTACCCTCCGTGAGGATGTTGCACTATCCCAGCCTGTTTTTTAAGCAGTTCTCATCATCTTACAACCCTAAAAGAAGCAGGAATCAAATGGAGAGCCCCCTAACTTAGATCTTTATTCCCAAAGCAGGAACCCTTTGACTATACCTGACAAGTCCAAGCAAGAAATGAGGCCAAACAGAGAAACATAACCATAGCTTACACTTGGACTTCTGTGCAGAGACCACTATTTTAAATCCTGGTTGCATTCTGTTGTGTGTATGTATCTTAAAAGGAAGTTCTGAATAAACTATATTCTGGGATAAAAAGAGCATTTCATCTCGAAGAATTCAAAGCTTTAGAGAAAAGTTCGTGAAGAAACCAGTTGTATGTCGATGAAAGTCCTTATTAGACACCCGACGTGTGGTGGACAGAGAAGATCTTACTCTTTGAAAGGGGAACAGTCCTTCCCTCTGATTCAAGGACCCATCACAGGGAGTTTGTCCTGCTGGGAGGCTGACTTAGAAGGCCTTTCCTTTCAGCCTTTGCCAGCTGGTGTGGAGCAGAAAGCCAACGAATGGGGCAGATAGCCAAGCTCTCCCTTGTGCCGAGAGCCAGACTGGGAAAAGTAGGTAGATAGTAAAACTGGCAGTTACAGCCAGGACAGTTGAATACTTGAGCCTGTAGGAATTAGGTGAGCCAAGAAGACTGGAATGTGTTAGAAAAATGATTCTCTAAATGGGGTCCCTGGACTAACAACGTCAGCATTGCCTGCGAACTTGTGAGAAATGCAAATGGTTGGGTTCCACCCCACGGAGACCACCTGAATCAGAAACTCCAGGGGTGGGCTCAGTGATCTGTAGTTTTAGAAGCCTTCGTGGAGGTTCTGATGAACCCTCAAGTTTGAGAACCACAGCTGTAAAAAGGATGAGGGTCATGTTAAGCCATGACCGATCCATAACAGCTGAGGGTAAGAATACTGATTATGTATTGTTTTTGTGAATATGGTAATTTGTTAAGTCATGTCTGGTTAATTTAACAAAGAGTTTTAAGATCCTACAGAATATAAAGTTCACCGAATGCATATCAAAAATCCGATGAATTGGACATTATACTTTGCATTATAAAATGTTAAGCCAAAAATATTTTCGTGTATTTCTATAAAATTTAATTATAGGTGCTTCAAAAAACAAAACCCCCAAAGTCCAATGAACTACACTCAAAAAGAGCACAAAAGGGATCTTGAAAATCAGATCGACTCACTTTAACGAGCTCTGCCACTTACCATAAAAAGCTGAACATGTTACTAATATTTCTGAGCCTCATTTTTCTTGTTGAGTAAGATCAGGGTAAAAAGTCTCTACTTTATGGAATTCTTTTATGGAGTTCTTGAGAGTAAAAGAGACTGGGAGACATCATCTAGACAGGACCTAACTCAGGGCCTCTGCCCGGTAGGCTCATACAGAGAACTTCCCTTTTCTGGGCTGGCACAGTTCTGGGGGCACTGCCATCATGGGGTGGTGGTCGTCCAGATGACCATGGTTCTGCTTGTCTGGGATTGAGCACTAGCTTTGGAAGGAACTGTGGTGATCTAGTTCACTCACTTCCCTTTATAGATGAGGACATGGAAACTTGGAGGTTTTAAGCCACATAACTAGTTATTATAGAGAGGGCCAGAGCCCGGGTCTGCTGCAGCTCAGCTCGGTGGCTTTCTTGCCCATGCCTTTTGTCCTCACACATTTAAACCTGGGTCGCGTGAAGGCAAATGTGAGACCCAGAGAAAAGATCAATTGCGAAGGACTCTGGGCGGAGGAGAGAGAGCCCAAGTGGCTGCCAGCTCTTACTTGGGTTCCACTCTTACTTTCCCTCAGTGCCTCAGTTTTCTCTGAGGGAGAGCACAGCCTCCGGAGGGATTAAGAGGCAGTCTCTTTCGGAGATAGGCATATGGATGGCAGAGCCGCGGCCTGTGAGGGCTGGCCCCAGCTGTGGAAATGTGGAGTACAGATTTTATTCATCAGTAGAGAAATGGAGGCTCAGAAAGGGCAGGTCCTGGGTGGGCTTGTCATTTACTCTGAATATGAAGCTGTTGGGAGGTTTTAAGCAGGTGAGTGATATCCTCTGATTACAATTTTTTAAAATTAAAGTGCAATTGACATACAATATTATATTAGTTTCAGGTGTACAACAATAGTGATTTGACATTTATATACCTTACAGTGTGATCCCCACAGTAAGTCTAGTAACCATCTGTCACTGTACAAAATTATTATGATATTATTGACTGTAGTCCCTGTGTTGTATATTACGGCCTCATGATGTATTTATTTTGTAACTGAAAGTTCGTACCTCTCATTCCCCTTAACCTTTTTCACCCATCTCCCCACCTCCTCTCCCCACTGGCAACCATCAGTTTGTTCTTTGTATCTATAAGTATGTTTCTGTTTTGTTTTGTTTGGTCATTTTTTTTTAGGTTCCACACATAAGTGAAATCATATGGTATTTGTCTTTCTTGGTTTGACTTATTTTGTTTAGCATAATACTCTCTAAGTCCATGTTGTCACAAATGGCAAGCTTTCATTCTTTTCTCTTGCTGCATAATATTCCATTGTATGTATGTGTATACACTAATATATAAGATATACAGCATATCTCGGCCATTGTAAATAATGTGGCAGTGAACATAGTGGTGCTTATATCTTTTCAAATTAGTGTTTGATGATAATTTTTTCATGTTGTCACAAATGGCGAGCTTACATTCTTTTTTATTGCTGCATAATATTCCATTGTGTGTATGCGTATACAATAATATATATAATATATACAGCATATCTTGGCTATTGTAAATAATGTGGCAGTGAACATAGTGGTGCTTATATCTTTTCAAATTAGTGTTTGATGATAATTTTTAAACAATCACAAGCAGTTATTATAAATTGGCCTCTAAGTGTTGACTCCTAGACTGTGTGACTGGGCGTGATAGTGGGAAGAACTTTTACTTTGCATTGTATTTATTATTCTTTGTTACTGTTTGAATTTTTTTGACCATATATTACTTTTATTATGTGTGTGCATTTAAAAACTAATTAAAAATGAAGCTCTTTTCTAGATTAAGAAAAAATAAATTCCATGGAGAATATGTAGTACTTTGGAAAAAATTATCAAAATAAATTGCTAAGCAAAAAGGGACACTATTTCTTTTGGTATGATTCCGTTTTCATAAAAATGTATCCATGTGTGGAAAAACTCTGGAATAATGAATATTAAAATATTATTAAGATTGAAATTTTCTCATTTTAGCCTATCTGTGTTTTCTAATTTTTCTAGTTTGAACATATTACTTTTGTAGTTAGAAAAAATAATTATTGATTTTAATTAAAACAGGAGAGAGCACTGGTGTCTTTGGACAACAGTCCAAAGGGCGCCCATCCAGCCCTTGTCCCTTCCTGTGGATGTCCATAGTTTCATCTAACATCAGTGCTGTGATCTTTAAATAGACTAAAAATGTTCTTTTGTTGGAAATTTGACTCCAGCTCATTAAGCATAGAGCATCTCCTGACGTGGAGAAGGGATGCTAGAGAAACCTACAAATAGATGAATGGATAATTCAATCATTTAGTCATTCATTCACAAATACATGCTAAGTGCCCTCTGTGTGTCAGGCACTGTGCTGGGCTCTGCAGACTTACTAGTACATTAAGGAGCATGGTTGCTTGCTTTTCCTCTGAGCCCTCTCCTTTTCAGTATGGATCCAGTTCTTAGATTTTTATCAAGAGAGAGCCTCAATGCATGTGAATGTGGCTCCAACAGGACTCTTGGGGTTGGGATTTGGACCTGGGGTGGCCCGGATGTTGATGAAGTGGTAGCCTACTCGGGAGAGTACGCGGGAATAGTCCTTTCCCTCACTACCGTTTATTGATATTTCCCCGAGCTAGGCACCGTGTGAAGTGCTCATGTATATTTCCAGCCTTTACAACCCTTTAGAGGCAAGAGAAACAAGCATTGGAAATAAAAGGCCTGGCTCACACAGCTAGACGCAGAATTAGGAGCTGGATCCACATCTTTTCATCTGTCTCTGATGCCCACCATGTCCACCTGCCCTTCTACCACCCAATCTGTGGAGGTGGTACAGGCTCTCAAGGCCCACAGGTGGGCCCACCATACACATGTACAGAAATAGGGAAAGGGCACCGAACATCACTCTATGAATAAATGATAAAAAGCTATTTTGCAGCATGCAAAGTTAACCTGCTACTCTCAGCCTAATGCCTCCACGTTAATTCAGACTTCAGGACAATTATTTAGAAAGTGTGATGACTCAGACAGGGTTGGACCAAAGTGTAACTTGGTCCAAATAAAAACTGGAGGCAGAGGGAGGCCAAATGAATCCTGTAAACAAGATGACAAAGTGCAACCTTTGAACTCTTGGAGAACATAGTTTTTAAGTACGATGTGCATTCCTTTTATCCCTACTTGTTATAGATCAATTACACCAATTACTTCCATGAGAGATGGACTAAATTGCCCAAATGTCTCTCTCTTCCAGCTCCAACTTCTATATTAGTATTTGTCAGTCTAAATGAAATAATATATTTTTGAATCAGTTTGCTAAAGCCAGTTTCTCTCATGGATCTCCCAGTATAGAAAAAAAAGCAATGCGAGCCCTGCTATATTTTACAAACACTTAGAAAATATCAGTTACTCAGCAACAGTGTAGTCCATTCTTTCTATATGCCCAACACACTGGTAGGTGCTGTGGGAAAGTCTATGTGACAATATAAGACACAATAACTAAACTTAAGGAACATATTCCCCCATTGGGGAGAAGATGTGAATGTCCATTAAAAGAAGATGAAAAAAGTACAAGATGGCATCAGAATTTTGTGGCACACTGTTTGGTATTGTGGATATTCCAGAGAAGGACAGCAGGGAGGGTAGGATAATGAGAGTGGCTTTGTGGTCGAGGTGGGTTTTGAAGCGTGGTTGGGATTTCGATTGCAAGGAGGAAACGGTCTCATAAAACAAACCTGCATATCGAATTAGACCAGTATGCGGGGTGAAAATCATGCTTTCTCTCTCTTTTTCCAAGGATACTATTTATGATGTTACACTATCGGCTGGTTTGCCACTTCTGCTTGTTTGTATCCAGGATATAGGGACCAGGCCCACCCTCTCTAGCTCATCTCACTGCTTGTTTCCCTGGCTCAAGGGAAGAGAGAGGCGGAGACATGAAGGGTCAGTCCCATCTGTTTTGCAACTTACAAAACAGGGAAGAGGTTCACTGAAAGAGGCAACTGGCCATCAGTGATGCTGCAGTCAGACCTGAGAGTTATCTGTGGATTTCAGATGACCAAGTTTTCCAGTAGTCTCCATTACAACTGCCTATTAGAAACAAAACCCCATTTGTTTTGAGCATCAGTTAAAATGGAGGCTGGCTGGTGGGTAGATGCAGTATATTTCTTACTGGTCCCCTCTCTAATCCACCCAGTGGGTCTTCCTGGAATGCTCTTTGGCACATGTTACCTTTCTTCCAAAAAACCTCGAAGGAGTCTAGATTTCTGACCTCCAAACCCACTCTTGACCAGGCTCTCTAGTCTCATCATCTTTGTGTCTTTACATACCTTGACCCTAACTACTTTGCTGTTTTAAAAGTGACAGGACATTTCATGCCTTTTCCTGGTTTTGCCCATTATATCCCCTCATTGTGGAATGTTCTTAAAATTCAATTCATCTTTTAAAATTTAAAAAGATGACTGCCATTCCAAGCAGTCTTCCTGGCTCATCTCACTGGTATGAATTGCTCCCACAAAGCACTACAGGCTGAGAAAGGAGAGAGAATGGAGAAGTTGCATGCTGGGCATCCAGGCAGGTTTAGAAGATTTGGCAAAGGAGAGGCTTCAGGGAGGTATGGGGGACTTGGGTAGGAGAGAAAAGGCACCTTGAGAAATGTTTCTGTGGGTTATCACATGGTGTCTGATGACATTCTTTGAGATTAAGCAAAACGAGGCTCAAATTTTCATTCAATTATTTCTTTGACCAGAATCCTCGCAGAGACTAGGTGATGTGGATTTATCAGGTTACCAGTTGCATTTTTCCAGTATGTCTGTACACAGACTGTATGCCATCATCTTACATTCAAGGTTCTTTTGTATATTTCCTGCTATTCTGTGACCTGGATTTTCCAGAATGGTTCTGATTTGTGGTTTGGAAAATATGGTGATTGCGGTGACACCCAGCCCCTGCAGATTAGATTGCATCCCCCTTTTTAGGAAGCATCAGTGTCTCTCTGTTCACATCCACTGCACTGGTGAGGCTGAGTGCTTGCTGAATGCATGGGAGGAATAGGCTTTGAATCCAAGTTCGCCTGGATGTTGGGTTGGTGCATGTTCTTCCCCTGTGGACTCTCACCATTTGCCCTCTGCTGTTCCCTCCATCTCTTCTTTCTATCTTTCAACATCTAGCCTAGAAGATTCTTGCTATTGGTGGTGGTGGGGGGGCAAGGTTTCTTGACCAAGCCACTAGCACTGATTGCCCTTGGGGCTGGTGGAGAAACCTCCTTAATCAGCCTACAGCATGCTAACCAGAGAGAGCGGCCTCTGCTTAGGACCACATCCTGCCGCCCTGGCCCCACTTCCTGATTGCATGGGACAGGGGCTGGAATGGGAGGAATATTGGGTGAGGAGTCAGAAAAAAGTGTGGGTTCTGGTTCAAGCATCATATGATTCTGTGACTCAACTATAATGGGTTAAAAAGAGTATATTTGCAGGGGCTAGGAGCGGGGAGACAATTTCTTGTTCATGGAATCTGGGAAGCTGAAAGGCCAGTGTGAGGGAGCTTTGTAGAGACACATGGGCCATGTATCTGCCACACAGGCTGCTTGCAGCATAACTGTGTGGGCTGGCGAGGAGCGAGGAGCAAGCAGTGCTGTGCATGTTTTAAACCACAAATCACGACTCTGCAAATATCGAGGGTTTCCTGTGTATTTCTGAACTGCTAGCTGGAAGAGGTTAAAGGGACTTTTTGTATGCTTCAGTTGCTTCTATAAGTTCATCCATCTCTGTCCTTTTACCTTCCACTCCAAATGGTGAGTGCTTTCTGGGAAGGTCTGCCCCTGTACAGGGCATATGTTACTCCCTTCACAATAGTGCATACATTTGGAATTGTAATAGGGGTGACTTTGTATGGGGCCATCCACCCTCTCTGGCTGTACCCCAAAATGAGATCCATAATTGCCGGGCTGCGCAAAACCATTTGGCCAGGACAGGAACTGAAACTTAGCTCCTCATCATGATGCTCTAATTCAGGGACCCGTATTAGCCTCAGTAGAGGTCGTCAGTGGCTTCCTAACTGCCCCACACCTCAAGGCACTGTGGGTACCACTAAGGTCTATGAATGTCTCAAAGGCCTACAAAAATACTTGCAACCTCAAAAGAAAAATATTGACTACAAATTGAAAAGTAGTAAACATTGAATAAAATGTCTACAAAATATAATATTGGGTTCACTGCAGCTCATCTCAACTGTGGGATCTTTGTAGGAATCCCATTCAGCAAAGGATGTGGGTACATTTGATATGGTGGCTAGGATGTGAGTTTGCATCCAGCACCATGACTTTCCCAGCTTCCTGACCACACCCTCCACTCTCCAACAGCTTCTCTTCCAAGGTATGTGGTGACAGGGAGCAGGGGCAGTGCTCTTTTTCCTGCCCTGCTACAGCCTCACCCATGGTGTTTTCAACTCCCCAGTGCCCAGTGGGGTAGAAGCTCCAGGGGGCAATCTGGCGGTGCAGGCAATTTGTCTTAAGATTGAGCTGGCCAAGCACTCTTCATCAGACTGAGACAATGGAAAAGATGAGTGGGCTTGCCCTGGCATGGGGCTAAACCTCAAGCTAACTCCTATCAAGCCTTGTTTCCTATTTCTGCCCTTCTTCCCTTTACTCCCTCTTTAAAGCAGTTCTCAAACCTTGTTGATTCTACCGCCCATTATCTTTTGATTTCATCCTATTGGCTTCACTTCCATTTTTCCTGCTCTAGTTCAGGCTTTTGTGATTGATAATGAGATAATGCAAAAAGAACTGAAAGCATGACAGATCTCCCCTTCCCACTAGTTTTGACCTCTAAGATTATTTAGCTTCCAGGATTATCTTTCTAATATCTAAGTTTAAAGTCCAGCCCCTTCATCACATCGTGAGACCTTTTCAAGCCCGGCTTCCAGATACTGTTTGCCGTTCATACAACATGCTAAACTCTTCTATTCCTTTCTCACCTTCCCCCTTTTTTTGGTGCTTTAGGAAAATATATATATTTAAATTTTAGACAATTCAAACATCAAAAAGTATAAAAAAGAAATGCAGTCGAATAGTCTCTTATTTTAGAGCCCTACTGGTTTTAAAAAGATTAAAATTCAATTAGTTTTCTATAAAAGTTTTTTGTTTTGGGGAATTATAAGGAGTTATTAATAAAAATAAATTCCATATTGACCTGAGCCAGTAGCCTAGTGTGAAGATTGACAGGCTGACAATTGACTTATGATCTTTAGAAACCAAGATGCTGTTATATCCAGTTTTGATTATGTTATGGAAATCAATTGTGATGTAATGCCTATAATGGAAAGCTCACATCTATCCTAGCTAAGAAAAATTGGGCCAAATTTGAGTTTCTGTTGAACAATGATCACAGTGTTTACCTTGACTCTTACTTTTTCATCTTTCAAGATGTAGGGTATATCTTAAGAGTATAGAGGAGAAAAAAGAATGCTAATTCTTGGTCCATTGCTTATGTTTTATCATTTTAGGCAAAATTTTATTTCCAAGTTTGTTATTCTGAGGGCTTCTTGTATGGTTTCTCCTATAACCTAATCTGTGTTTAGGCAAAAAAAAAAAAAAAAAAAGCTAGAGTTATGCATACTTAGTAGGGCAAATCTCCTGCAAAGCAGTAACACACATGCATTCTCAAGTCATTCATGTGGCTTCTGAATTATATTGTTATGGGTTTCTGTGTTATTATCCTTCTTTTGTGGCTTAGATAATACAGAGTTGATGGAAAAAAAGTAAAGAATATTTAAGTTTCACTTATGTAGGAAGGAGTGTCATCACTGAGGATGTATGACACTAGGTGGTGGGTTTTGAAGGGGCGTTTATATAATAGTAGCTGTCAACAATTTCAGTTTCTTTGTTTGAATGTAAAGAGATTTATATACTCTTACTATCAAAAACAGAGTGAAAAGTAACCACAGCACAGTGAAGTTAAGCAATTAAGACTTGCTTGCTTCATTGTTATTTGTCTTTTAGTTATTTTTACAAATTAATTATAAAAAGTAATAGTTCCTTCTCCCTCACCCTAATTTCCTCTTCTTCAGGGGCGACTATTTTCATTCTTTCTCCTAAATTATTAAATTGATCTTTATGTTTCTAAACAACATGCATAAAGGGCTACTTCTTGATTTTTCAGCATTCTCTATGGGCTTCCTACTAGTGGAAGCTGAAAATTTAGCTCTCTTTTGCTGCATCTAGCCTCCATCTGGCACTACCATGTATATGTAAAGATACATTCCTCAATTGTATTATTGTTCCCAATTGAATCACTGCCTTCCTGTAAATGGATAATATGGGTTTACATGGTCATGTGACTAGATTAATATAACTGACATGGGAAGATTAATATAACTGACATGGAGTTTGGCCATGTGGTTATTTTGGTCAATGGAATGGGAATGGAAGTAATGTATGCCACTTTTGATCAGAAGCTTTAAGAACCATGGCATGTCTGGGTAAGTTACTCTGTTTCCCTCTGCCAAGAAAATGGACATTTCCCAATGAGATCTGAGCCCTTAGCCTAGATCCCAGAATGAAGAAGACACATGGTGTAGCCATGGTTGATGCACAGCTGTGCTCCAATGTTCCATGAATGAGAACTCTTGTTCTCGTAAGCCATTGAGATTTTTCTTGTTGTTGCAATACAACCTAGCAAAGTCTGACACATCATCCCCTTCATCCTTCCAATATATATATATCATTATTTTTTTTGTGAGATAAATATTGATTGTTTACATTGTTATGAACATGTACATGCTATTAACAGGTGAACCATCAAATATTTCCATGAGGCTGTTCCTTTCTTGAATCACTCTTTGTTTTCCTTAGGGTTGATCATTGCATTATTTTCATTTGCTTATGATTCCATTTTCTTATTACAGACTTAATACCCAAATTCCTACTAATTGTCTAAACCTCTTCTCAGAACGTTCAGATTTTATTTCATTCAGAAATCTCTTTTTGTATCTTTGATGTGCTTCTGATCTGGAATGATTGATCTCTATGCCTGGTGCATAGCTATCATCTTGGAGTCACCTTTCACCATCATCCTTAAAATTCCCTTTGACTTTCTCCTGTGTTGGATCTTCTGTTTTGCATATCCCATGGCTTTCTGTTTCTTGATTTACACCCTTGTTTCGGTGGATCACATCCTCCAGTGGCTTCCTAAGATGGAGGTGCATGGGACATAAATTATTTGAAACTTTGTGTGTCTGCAAGTATATTTATTCTACCATCAAACTTGTTTGAAAGTTTGACTGGGTATAGAATTCTAGTTTGGAAATCATTTTCCTTTAGAATTTTGAAGGCATTTTCCAATTATCTTTTAGATTTCAGTTATTGAGCAGTCTGAAACTATTCTGATACCCGATCCTCTCCATGCTCTGTTTTTTCTCTCGAGAAGCTTGTCAGAGTTTAATTTTAGAGCAGTTTTAGATTTACAGAATTATTGTGAAGACAGTACAGAGAATTTCCATATACCCCACACCTAGTTGTCCCTATTTTGAACATCTTATATAAGTATAGTACATTTATCACAATAAATTAACCAATATGGATATATCATCACTTACTAAATCTCTTCTGTATTCAGATTTTCTTAATTTTCTCCTAATGGCCTTTCCTGTTCTAGGATCCCACACAGGATACCACATTTAGTAGTCATAGTGCCTTAGACTCCTCTTGGTTGCAAGTTTCTCAGACTTGTTGTTTTTGCTGACCTTGACTGTTTTGAACAGCACTGGTCATGCATTTTGTTGAATGCCCCTAAATTGAGATATATCTGCTGTTTTTCTTGTGATCAAACTAGGGTAATATGTTTTGGGGAAGATCACAGAGGTAAAGTGACATTGTTATCACATCATATCAAAGGTATATACTATCAATATAACTTGTAATTGTTGATGTTAACTTTGATCACCTGACTTTAAATAGTGTTTGTTTCTCCACTTTAAAGTTATTCTTTTTTCTCCCTTTCCGTAATTTTCTTATTGAAAGAAAGTGATGATACACAGCCCATGCTTAAGGAATGGGGAGTTATGTTCACCTCTTTGAGGACAGAGTATCTACATAAATTATTTGGAATTCTTCCACACAGGAGAGTTAGCTACTGTTTTCTCTCCCATTTATTTATTTACTCAATTATTTATTTATGTTACTATAGACTCACTTTATACTTTGGATTATAATCCAATACCACTTTATAGTTATTTTATTGCTTAAATTGTTCCAGTTTTTGCCATTGGGAGCCCTTTCAGTTGGCTCCTTTATTCCTCTGACATACCCCCATCACTGTGTGTGTGTGTGTGTGTGTGTGTGTGTGTGTGTGTGTGTGTGTACTTTCTTACTCTCTGGCTCTCTAGAATGCTCCAGGCTCATTTTGTGTATTACCTGCCTCAGTCCCAGAACCAGCCATTTCTCCAAGGAGACCTAGTTCTTTTTATTGGAAAATGACATTAGAAACCAAGGTCTAGGAACTAGGTTGCTCATTGCCACTGGAGTATTATTGCTTCTAGGCCTTCTCAGATGACAGAGCAAGGATATATATACGTGTATATACTGGTATCCTCGGAGATACTGCAGATTTAGTTCCAGACCACTGCAGTAAAGTGAATATTGCAGTAAAATGAGTCACACAAATTTTTTGCTTGCCTAGTGCATATAAAAATTATATTTACACTATACTGTAGTCTATCAAGTGAGCAATAGCATTATGTCTCAAAAAAAGTGTATACCTTAATTAAAATATGCTCTATTGCTAAAAAATGCTAACCATCATCTGAGCCTTCATCGAGTCATAATCTTTTTGCTGGTGGAGGGTCTTATGAAAAATGCAATGTTTGCGAAGCACAATAAAGTGAAGTGCAATAACATGAGGAATGCCTGTATACATAACTGTAAATATTTCTTCATTAAGGTAAACACGAGTTCATACTAATGTCTCCAATACTGATCCATTACCATACAAATCATTTTAGCATGCTCTTAGTCTTAGATACTCTACTTATATCCAAAGCTACTTAAGTCAGCACCTTATTTCCCACCCACTTCAGTGAACTTTCACATATATATTTATATTCTAGTGTCACATTCTCCATTTCATCCTGCGATGTCCCTACTTCTTAAGTGATTAAAAAATTATTTTTCATACATTAAGTTTTGCTCTTTTTGCTGTAAAGTTCTCTGGGTTTTGACAAATGCTTAATGTCCTGTATTCACCATCACAGTATCATACAGAATAGTTTCACTATCATAAATATCCTCTGTGCTCTACCTGTTTCCCTCTCCTTCCCCCTGAACTTTTGATATCCCCTGATCTGTTTACTGTCTCTATAGTTTTACCTTTTCCAGAATGTCATATAATTGGAATCATACAATATGTAGCTTTTTCAAATTGGCTTCTTTTATTTAGCAATATATATTTAAGGTTCATCTATATCTTCTTTGTGGCTCGGTAGTTCATTTCTTATTGTGGTTGAATAATATTCCATTCTGTGGATGTATTACAGCTTGGTTATCTCTTCACCGATGTAAAGATATCTGGTTGCTTCCAATTTTTGACAATATGAATAAAGCCATACAAGTTTTCACATGGGCAAAAGTTTTTGAATCAATTGGTTATATATCGAGGAGCATGATTGTTGGAGTGTGGCAAGACCGTTTAATTTTGTAGAAAAAGTTGCCAACACGTCTTCTAAAGTGACTATACCATATTTCATTTTCTCCATCAACGAATAAGACTTCTTGTTGCTCTACATCCTTGACAGCAGTTGGCATTGTCAGTTTGGGGGTTTTAGCCATTCCGATGGCTATGTAGTGGTATTTCATTGTTTAAATTAGCAATTTCCTAATGACAAACAATGTTGAGTGTATTTTCATACACTATTTGCCATCTGTATATCTTCTTTGGTGAGGTGTCTGTTCAGATCTTTTGCTCATTTCTTAACTGGCTTATTTTCGTATTGTTGAGTTTTAAGAGTTGTTTGTATATTTTAGATACATGTCTTTTCTCAGGTATGTGTTTCGCAAATATTTTCTTCCAGTCTAGGCCTTATCTTTCATAGATGATACATTTTTAATTTGAATAAAGTCCAACTTAGCAATTTTTTCTTTCTGATATCTGTGCTTTTTAATACTTTTGCTATTGGGATTGTATTTTAAAACTCATCAGTAAACCCAAGTTCAGGAGATTTTCTACTGTCTTTTCATCAAGAAGTTTTATAGCTCACATTTTACATTTAAGTCTACGATCCATTTTGAATTTCTGTGTAAGGTATAAAGTCTGTTCTAGCTGGATTTTTAAAACATGTATATGGATGTCCAGTCACTGCAGAATCATTTGTCGACAAGACTGTCCAGTCTCCATTAAGTTGCCTTTGCTCCTTTGTCAAAGATCAGTTGACTACATTTGTGTGGGCCTGTTTCTAGGCTCTTTATTTTGTTTTGTTGACCTGTGCATCTGTGTTTTCACTAATGCCATCTTGTCTTGATTACTGTAGCCTTTTAGTATGTTTGGAAATTAAGTAGTGATTGATTTTTTAATATAAACTTTAGAATCACTTTGTCAATATTTAGACAATAGCCTTCAAAGATTTTGATTGAGATTGTGTTGCATCTATAGACAAAGTCAGAAAGAACTGACATCTTAATATTGAGTCTTCCAATTCAGGAACATGTTCTGTTCCTATTTTTGTTTTCACCCCAGTATTCTGAGTCGTCATAATGATGTGCTTTGCCTTGAGTGGATCTATTTTTATCAGTTGTGCTCATATTTTTCTCTAAGGGCACACTTTGTAGCCTTTTCAATCTATAAACTCTGGGTCTTTAGTTCCAGGACATTTTCTTGATTTTGTAGATAGTTTACTTTTCTTGTTTATGTTTTTCCTCCATTTCCCTCTTTCTAAGACTCTTATTTGGCTAGTAGACCTTCTGGACTGATTCTCTTAAGTTTTCTTAATTTTTCTCTTTTTCATCTCTCTGTCTTTCTGCTTTACTTTCTGGGTGATTTTCTCAACTTTACCTTCGAACTCTCTATCGATATTTCATTTTTTTTTGTATTTTTAATTTATAAGAATTCTCTTTTTTATTCTCCGTTCCTTTTATAGCATCCTGTTTTGTGATTGCAATATTGTCTCTCTGAAGAAATTAATGATATAAATTTTTTCAATTTTTCTTCTCTCTCACAGTCTCTGTTTCTTCCAAGTTGTTTGTTTAGTGTCTGTTTTTCAATTTTGAAACTTTCTTTAGTTGTTTGGCTATTCTTGTTTATCTGCACATATTTACGAACTTCAGTGAAGGTAGGCTTTGATGACCATGGACTTCCCTGGAGGATGAGCTGGCCAGGCCTTTTCCTTATGCCACTTTCCCTCCCCTTTAATCTCGCCGGCCCCCCCACCCCGCCCACTTCCACCCCCGACCTATGGATGTTGCCATTTCTCCTTAAGAACTGGATCTCTGAAGACGGGTGTCTCCTCCCACATGCTTGCAGAATGACTCCGGGGCCAGGCGACCCCGGGGCATGGTTCGTGACTCCACCTGGAGTGCAAACGCAGGATCTTCTGCATGTAAAGCAGACGTGCTAACTACTATACTATGGAACCATCCCTTCTTATGGATCTTAAATGTCATTAAGTCTTTCTTAAATCATGGAGTCTTTCTTCTTAGATTGGGGTCCTCAGAGAAGGCTCGTCCTGTCTCTTGCTGGAGAGTATTGTCCTGAGGGTTGGTGCTCTGAGTGCCCAGTGGAGCCTCTATAACCAGAAAGCAAATGAATGTTCTTTAATCCTCCCGTTTTCAGCATGGTAGGTCTGTCCTCAGTTCTGTCTGGTGTCTCCCAGTCTAGAAAGCCTCTGATTATTTCAAAGAATAAACCTCTGGCTTCTGCTGGGCTGGGTGAGTTGCAGTTGCTAGTCAGGGAAAGACCCTGGGGATCTGCTTCCTAAACAGATTGCAACCAATCTTCCTTATTTTATCCCTCTCCCTATCTCTCTTGCGTTTAAGAAGGGTTGGTACCACCAATTTCTGAGCTGTTAAGAGGGTTTTGCAGTATAAATTGGGTTGGTTCTCACTTCTACCACTGCTGGCTTAGAATTCAGGGTGTTTTTTTGTTTTTGTTTTTTTTGATTCGCGAGCCATTTACCAATTGTCCATCTGATTTCCAGCTTCTAAAATTCTGTTACTTTTGTCTCCTTTCCAGTTCTTCCCATCCTTGTATATTTACACTTAATTTTTTAAAACTGTCGTTCTGGTAGGGTTTGGGGAAGAAGCAGAAGTAGATGCCTATGTCTAACTGGCCGTGGCTACCTGTAAGGCTGACAGCCCAGCGTCTGTTATTTTTGGGCCAGGCTTAGTCCTTAACAGTCGTTAAAGATTTTGAATATCACCCCTGTCCAGACACACTTTCTTCTATTCATCCCTTAGGACCAGTTCAGATGTTACCCATTCATGCTGCTTTATCGTGTCCTTTCCTCTCCTTCTTCCCTCTCCCACAAGAAGAGTTAGCCATATTTTCTTCTGAGCTCACATATAGTCTTCCATGCCTGTTCCTCACTGCAATACTCAATGACAATTTGTATAGCTGTCTCACTCTCTTAGACCAGGAGCTTCAGGGGGACTACCTCTTGCTCATCTTTAGATCTCCCCGACTTGCCCCAGTGCTCAGACTTCAGCAGACTTACTAAATGTTTCCAGCATGAACAAAGCAAAGCCAGGTGCTTTTTGGGATGATGCTGTGGTGGAAGGGGGGCTTGCCTGGAGGCATCCCTCCCCCATCCCCTGTGCCATACCTGCTGGCTGGGAGTGGTACAGGGCGACTGCAGGCAGGGTCCCTGAGGACTTGATCTCAGTCCTGCTTTCAGCCCATGCATTCTTTCTGGGAACCATTAACCTTTTTCCTGAAGACTTTGTCCACGTGCCTGAGTTTGCAGTTAGAAATATTGAGACTACAGTGGGGACGGGAAGTGTTGCTATATAAGGATCTCTGTCCTCTTCACGTTCCTGTGCACCAAAAGCAAGGCCATGCTGGGTGGGGGACTGGTGCAAAGCCCAGGAAGAGGGTGTCATTATTCAGTAATTGATGCGCAGGGCAGCTCTCTTCCCTGAGGCAGGCCCAGAGCGTTAGCAGAATGACAGCAGCGTTTACAGAGCCTAGCCACCCGGCTGGACAGGTCTTACAGTGACATAATGTCAAGGAGTGAAGCCAAGAGGGGTTCTACACCCCAAACTGCAGATATGCAGAGTGACAGCCTCTGGGGCTGCTGGCCCTTGGCTCTGCTGCCCTCCCCAGGCAGGAGGCTGCTCTCCTGGGCTCTGATAGAGGGAGGGGTGCCCCGAACGTCAAGGCTGACTGACAGCTCTACTTCAGCAATGGAGCCTGGTCTCGGGCTGATTTTAGGCAACCAGGGGTCTTTCTTCAGCCTTGCAGATATCATGCCCCAAACAGGAATTAAGCAAGAAACCAAGTGCAGCTGAAACTCTTGGTACACTAGAGTTTTGCAAACAGTCTGCCTTTTAGGTCACGCCTGCATAGTGTGACTGGAGAGGCCTGGAAAGCCCTTCCCTACAAATCATCTTTCTGGTCATAAACTCTAGGATCTTTTGATACCTGACTTATAAGCAGATGATTTTTTGGGGTCAAGACATTATTCTATTTAAAATGCAAGTAGCTGTAAGAAGAACACATTAAACAAGTATCGATCATTAACAACTTAATGTGGATTAGTTTAACATACTCATTAAGCCGCTAAAATTGGAAAGAGTTCTTAGAGTGCCTCTACTTTAAAGCTTCTCAAAGTGTGGTCCAGGGACCAGCAACATCTATATCACCTGGGAACTCATTAGAAATGCAAATTCTCCAATCCTACCCCAGAACTACCAGATAGGAAAGTCTGGGGATGGGGCCCAGTCATCTGTGTTTCACAGGCCCTCCGGGTGATTCTGACGCACACTACAGCTTGAGAAACACTGCTCTTCAAGATTAGGAAACTTCAGGAAAGCCCAAGAGGGTACGGGGACTTGCCTGAGGTCACAAAGCTAGTTGATGGCAGAGCTGTCATTTTCAAATGACAACTGGTTGCCAGGATCTGGGGAGGAATTAACCTTCTCCATTCAAGGCCCACCACAGGAACGTTATCCCATTTAATCTTCACCAGAGTCCTGCAGGTTGTCTCTAATTTATAGAGGAAGTGGAGGCTCGATGTGGCTCATTAGCACGCCGAAATAGAGACAGGATTTCAATCTTGGTCTCTTTTTATTTCTCTTCTGTTTTATTTCACTTCTCTACATTGATTGTACACGCGCATGTGCACTCATGTAGAGAATGGAGAGTCTATGTCCAGAGTCTGCTGGGTAGGGGGTGCAGCACTCTAAGTGCTCATGTTAGCATCCTGAGGGCACCCCTCTCTTGGGGAAGCAGGGAATTTGGAGGTCCTCTCTCACCGACCACCTTCCCAGTTTTACTTCCAGTTGAGTCCTGACTCCATCCAGTCTAGAGGGAGAACGAGAGAGACCCACCTAGCCTTTCTTCCTACTGTAATTCCAGCTTGGCCTGGGAACTAGATTTCCTGGTTGATCTCATGCTTCTAAGTGTTCTTGCTGTTCAAGGAAGGGCCAGAGCCTTACCAAATGTGTCCAGCACATCAGTCAGGATGGGTGAGGGGTTTCCCACACATCTGGGGTGGGAAGCAGTGCTCCTTTTGGAGTTAGAGCCCGAGGGCAGATGAGTCGCATGGGAAGCCAAACAGAAGAGGAAATTAAAGAGAGGCTTGAGTCTCCTTCCAGCTTCCTTTGCTGCATTTTTGGCAGGGATCGGCAAAGCTGGCCTGTAACTTTCCAGTCTGTCTGCTCATTGTCTTGCCCAGAAATACCAGATAAAAGAAACCATGGAATGAAGAGTGAGGAGCTTGGGTCCCACCCTCAGGATATTCCACAAACATTAACTCTCTTTCGGGCCAGCTCTCTCCCTGCCATCTGCCAAGGTCTAGCTGTTCTAACAGCTCTCAGCTTTGCCGAGAGATGGGTAGGGTGGGAGGGGGCTGCAGGGAAGGCATGTCTCCAAAGACTGGCCAGATGTCTCTAACCCACTGCCCGTCTTACGCCTGTAACCCCCTCGTGAGCACCGTTTCACTGGGTCTTCAGTGGTCTCATATTAAAGTAGAATGCCTGAGGAAGGGTAATACCTTGCAGGTAAATGCCTGATCAGATTTTAGTTAAACAGGCAGGTGTTTAAGTGGGAATGGTCTAAGAACTCTGAGTGGAGGCTACCTGGAAAGAGAGGGACCAACCACAACAAGAGCAGGTAAGATGGCAGAGACGGCCTTGCTATGCTCAGAATCACGTAACTTGGTGCTGCCTTGTCCAGAGACATTGTGCTGACAGGGAACAGAGCCAGCCAGACCTGTTGATTCCCAGAATAGAGCTCTTTCGAGAGCCCGGTGGAATTATGGGTTGTTTTGTTCCTTACCTCGAACCTCCTCTTTTTGTGAAGGGTTCTAAATTTGGTTGACTTTCTCCTTCAGGAAGTGACCTTTCTCCAGAAAGAGTTTAAAGTGGGGCCTGTGTGTGCAGTTATTAAACATCTTTTGGTCTTGTGGGAACCAGATGCTAAGGAAGGTTCTGGGGGAGATAAAGATGTGGAAAAAACTCTCCTTGCTCTTGTGGATTCATGGTCCAGCAGGCAACACAAAAAAGTAAAACAAAGAAGCTGAGATGCAGTGTGAACAAGGGCTTTCTTGGAGCTGTTGATGGGGCGCCTCTGATCAGGATAAAGTTACTCTCAGCTCATCCAGGGAAAGTCAGAGTTGGGGATACTGGAGCTCGGAATTGAAGAATGAGCAGGAGTTTGCTAAGCAGATAGAGAAAGTGAGAGTGGGGAGAGATAAGGTCATTCCGGGTAGATGGAACATCTCAGATGGGAGGGGGCACAGCCCTTCCAGAACCTGCTAATATGGTTGAATCATGGTTGACAGGCTGCATTAAGGGGAAGGCCAAGAGTCAGCCAGAGAGGAGGGCTGGGCCAGGCCATTAAAAGGCATTGAACATGGCTACATTAAAGGGTTTGAACCTTCTATCCTGAGGGCAATGAGAAGCCATTGAAAAGTTTTATTAGTCAATCAATGCTAACTGTCCAGTAAGCAACCCCTAACATCTTAATGGTTAACTCCAATAAAAGTTTAATTCTACTCCTATGAAGTCTGATGAGACCTCCAGAGTCACAGTGGGAGAGAAGAGAAAGGTGGAGAAAGTACACCAGCTCTTAGTGCCTTCAGCCTGGAAGTGACATATACAGTTTCACTCACAGTCTATTGGTCAGAACCAGCCACATGGCCCCAGCCTAACTGCAAAGGAGGCTTGGAAATGTTTTGAGGCACATGCATATTCAGAGAGCACTAGCAGCTGCTGCCACAGAAGATTTTAGTCAGGAACATGGTGTGGTCTGATGTGTGATTTTGGATGTTCACTCTGGCAGCAGAGTGAAGAATGGATTAAAGGGCTTCGAGCATGGAGGCCAGGCAGGAGGCTCTTGCAGTTGTCCAGTGAGAGGGCTCTCCCTGCAGCCAGGTGAGCATTCAGGCTTTGAAGGAAGAGGGGTGGAGATGGCCACAAGGGAGGCAGACAGCTCTGGGAGCGAAGGGAGGCCAGTGAAGGGACTGCTGATGGGTGCAACGGGGAAGTCACATATGGGACCGCAGGGCCCAGCGTGTGCCTGAACTGAGCTGGTATGTATTACTGGTGTCTCTAGAATTTAAGCCCTCACTAAATGTGAGCTCTGCCAAGGAAGGGCTCATATCTCCTTATTCCATATTTTTGGCACTCCAGGGGTCCTCAGTTAGCAATTGTGGAGTGAGTGAGCAGTTGGGAAATGAGCTGTGGGTGCAAATGAAGTGACTTGGAAAAAGAAAGGGGCTAGGATGGCAACAGCCCTGAGAAACAGTGGCATTTAATGGCTTGTCTTCCAAGGTAATAAAATCTCTCTAGTGTTCCTAACCTTCATTGCCACCTATTTGTATCTCCCAGGAATAATGAAAGCTGCCACATCAGAAGGACTCTCAGGTATTTTCAGAGGAAGCTTTGCTCATTAACTTCTGCATATCTGTGCTCGTTCTAATCTGGTGACTGGCCGTGTTCCCACTGCTATCATTCACCATTAATAAGGTGGGGATGGCAGTCCCGCCCAGTCTTTGCCCTCCTGGTTGCCCTGCCCAATGTCAGGCTTTTACCCCAATCTAAGGGACAAATGGCCCAAAGCTGGCAGCATGGAGGAGGAGACCCTAGTTCTGGTTTAAACTTGACTCCTGTATGGATGATCTTGGCAAGTCATCCTGTATGCCTGGGCCTCAGTTTCCTCTTCCATTGGATGGACCTGGGGGTTTTAAATGTGATGATCTTCAAGCTCTGACATTTCCAGCTCCACAGGATGGAAACTGTCCAATTTCAGAACAGTGCTTTTTTCAATCAGGGACAGGAATACCAGAAGGTGGCCTGGGGCTCAGCAAAGCTCACCAGTTGTTCCTGGGCCTGCAGAAACTGTGGGTTGTGGTATCCAGTGTGGGCCTCTTCCGTCTTCGCCTCTCTGGGAAATGAACCCCTTTGAGAAATGGGTGAAAGCCACAGACTGTCTCTAGAAAAACATGTGACAAGCACAGAGCCATGTACCGGACACATACCCCCTTTTACGTTTAATTTCAGGTGCTTGTGGTCTCCCCACAATTTAGCTTGGATGATTTCCTGTTACTTGCCTGCTTTTCTCTCCCTCGTGGGTTCTGGATTTCTCTTACACATCAGTGCTTGCTCCTGTGCCAAGCTGTGGAAGAGCCTCAGGAGGCCGAAGAGAAGGCCTCAGAGATGTTTTTCTCTGATCTCACATGAGAGTGGAGGCAGAAGAATCACAGCAGACTTAAAAATCAGTGCAAATGAAGGCACTTAATAGGTGGTGTGTGTGTGTGTGTGTGTGTGTGTGTGTGTGTGTGTGTCTGGGAGGCCAGTTCACACTATTACCTTGATCACACATCTGAGAGAGATTCCCTCCTGTTTTTAAAATTAAACTTTTTATTTTGAGATAATTGAAGATTCTCATGCAGTTGTTTTTAAAAATAACAATACAGAGGAATCCCTTGTGCCCTTAGCCTACTTTTCCCCAATGGCAGTGTCTTGCAAAATTATAGTATATCACCACCACCAGGATGTTGACGTCGATCCAGTCAAGATACAGAACCTTTCCATCACCACACGGATCTTTTATACCCACCCCTATTCCCTCCTGCCCTTATTCCCTGCTCAACCCCTGAAACCTACTCATCTATTCATTTCTATAATTTTATCATTTTAAGAATGTTATGTAAATGGAATTATACAGTATGTATGTAACCTTTTGGGACTGGATTTTTTCATTCTCTGAAGATTCATCCAGATTGATACATGTATCAATAGTTTGTTCTTTTTTATTGCTGAATAGTATTCCATGGTGTAGACGAACCAGCTTTTTTAACCATTCACCCACTGAAGGATATCTGGATTCCTCTTTGACTCATTGATTATTTAGAAGTATATTGATTTATTTCCAAATGTTTAAAAGTTTTCTTATTATCTTGCCATTATTGGTTTCTAGTTTGATTCCAGTGAGATCAAAGAATATACTCTGCATCATTTCAATTCTTTTCAATTCATTAAGGTTTGTTGTATGGCCCAGGACATAGTCTATCTTGGTATATGTTCTGTGGGCTCTTGAGAGGAATGTACATTGTGTTGTTGGATGGAGTGTTCTATAAATGTTGATTAGATTCTGTTTGTTGATGATGTTGTCGAGTTTTTCTATATCCTTGCTGATTGTCTAGTTGTTTTATTAATTGTTGAGAGAGGAGTGTTGAAGTCTGCAGATAAAATTGTGGATTTATCTATTTCTCTTTTTAGTTCTGTCAGTTTTTGCTTCACATTATTTGTATCTGTATTGTTTGGTGCATGCACATTTAGTATTGCTGATACTTGGCAGATTGACCTTTATCATAATACAATATCTCTGTGTCTCTGGTAATTTTTTGCTCTGAAATCTCCTTTATCTCATATTGATATAATTACTTCTGCTTTCTTTTGATTGATGTTTGCATGATATATCTTTTTTCATCTTACTGTATCATTATACTGAAAGGGAGATTCTTACGGGCAACATGTTTTTAATTGTGTTTTTAGATTATTTACTTTTAATGTAATTATTGATATATTAGGGCTTAAGTATGAGATTTCATTTTTATGTTTTCTGTTTTTTCTTCCTATCTTTCATTTGTTTTTTGTTTTTTTTTTTTGTTTTTTGTTTTTGCCTGCCTTCTCGAGGGCTACTTAAACATATTTTAGAATTCTACTTTGACTTATCTATAGTCTTTTTCATTTTACATTTTTCGTGTAGTTTTTTTTATCACAGTCTACTGGTGTCATCATTTTACTAATTCGAGGAAAACCTTACCTCCCTTGATGTCATTTTACCCTCCTGTTCATAGTATAATTGTCTTAAATATTTCCTCTACACACATTTAGAACCACATCAGACAGTGTTACAATTTTTCTTCAACCGTCAAATATAATTTAGACATTCAAGAGGAGAAATAAAGTGAATTGTATTTATCTATACTTTTCCCTAGCATATGTCTGCCTTCCTACTATCCCAAGCTTCCTTCTTATAGTGTTTCTTTTTGATTTAAAGAACTTCCTTGAGCCATTCTGTTGGGTGTAGGTCTGGTGGCAACAGATTTTCTTCAGTTTTCTTAATCTCAGAATGTCTTGATTTCTCAAACTTCATTCTTGAAGAATATTTTCACTGGATAGAGGATTCTGGGTTGATAGTTCTTTTCACACATGAAAAATGTCGTACTATTTTTTGGCCTCTATGGTTCATGATGAGAAATCTGCTATCATTCTAATTGTTTTCCCCGTATAGGTAGGTAGTGTCATTTATCTCTGGCTGTTTTCATGACTTTGTCTTTAGTTTTTAGAAGTTTGATTATGATGTGTCTTGATGTGTGTTTCTTTGAATTTATTTTCTTTGAGGTTCTTTCAGCTTTGTGAATCTGTAGGTTTATGTCTTTTTCCAAATTTGGGAGATTTTCAACTATTGAGCAGTTTTTCATCCTGCCTCTTTCTCCTCTCCTTCTAGGACTCCAGTGAGAGGAATGTTAGATATTTTGTTATGATCATGGATCCTTGAGGCTTCATGTGTGTGTATGTTAGTCTATTTTCTCTCTATTTTTTTTAGTTTGGGTAATTTTTATCGCTCTATCTTCCAGTTCACTAATTCTTTCCTCAGCCACCTCCATTCTGCTGTTGAGTCCATCCATTGAATTTGGTATTTCAGTTATTGTATTTTTCAGTTCTAAAGTTTTCATTGGTTCTTCATAATATCTCATACTTCTTTGTTAGACTCTTTTTTCCTCCCATTGGTTTCAAACATATTCAAAGTTGCTTACTGAAGCATTTTTATGATGGCTGCTTTAATATCTTTGTCAGATAATTCTAATATTTCTGTCATCCTGAGTTGGCATCCATTAATTATATTCTTTTCATTCAGTTAAGATCTTTCTGGTTCTTGATACGATAAGTGAATTTTGATTGAAACTCAGACATTTTGGGTAATATTTTTTGAGACTCTGGATTTTACTTACATTTTCTTCTTTAGCTGGCCCCCCGCCTTTTTTTTTTTTTTAATATATATGTTTCAACAGGGAGGTTGGGGGGCATTGCCTTGTTACTGCCAGATGGTGGTTGAGGTTCAGGTTTCCCATTTGGCCTCCACAAATACCTTTCTGGCTGGCAGGGCTTGGAATGCCCAGTTACTGCTCCCCATGTGAGTCCCATTGACAGCCTGCAGGTTAGTGTGGTTTCATTACTACTGAGCGATGGTAAAAATCATGACTTTCCATTAGCCTCCTCTGACACACTCCAGCGGGGAGGAGTAAGACTGCTTCAACATTGTTGGGTGGGAGTGCGAGTCAAGGCTCCACACTTGATCGTTGCTAGCATGGATTAGGGTGGGGCCACAGTTTTTTTCTGTGGCATTTGGCAGCATTTGAGCAGTTATTGTCTAGTAGTTTTGTCTTTTTAGGCTGCCCCTTTCCTAGTCTTTTGTTGGGGCTTTTTTTTTTTTCTCTATGCCCATTGATATTTTCAGGTTGTCAGCTTCTTCAGCTCCAAATCTGGAATATATAAGGCCAAAAGAAAACCTAAGAATCTCATCACCCTGTTATTCCTCAGGTCTCAAGATCCATAGCCAATTGTTTCTCTTTACCTTCAGATTCTTCTTAATATGTTTTATGTATAATGTTCAGGGTTTGTAGTTGTACATAGGGGAAATCATAGGGAAAAGGACATTTATTCTATCTTCTCAGAAGCAGTTCTTTCTTTTTCTTTACTACTTTTTAGAATTATTGAGAATGAAGTACATGTACTTGGGAAATTTTTAAACAGTGCAAAAGGGAAACAATGAAAGTCATCTTTCTACTTGTGTACCCTGGCAGCCATCATATGGTTCCTTGACCAGAGGCGGGCACTGTTACCAGTGCTCATGTAGGTGAGTTGGGGGTGGGGCGAGAAAGCGATCACGTCCATGTGTGCATGAGTGTGTTTGTGTATGTTTGTGTGTGTGTTCTTTTTCCATACATGGGAATAGCACCGATTTAAATTTCCATTAGCCATGGACCAGAGTGGTTTACATACTGGTTCAGAAGCATTGTGTGTATTAAAATCTATTTGCCAACCTGATTAATGAAAACTGGATCTCATTGTCATTTTAATTTGCATTTCCTGCATTGTGTGAGGCTGAGCATCATTTCAAATGTTTAAAATGCATTTCTGTTTCCTGCTTTGTGGTCTGACAATTTAATTTCTTCTTTATTGTACATTTCTTTATTGGGTTGTTGATATTTCTTATGGACTTGCACATGTTTGCACATGCACATTATTTATGTAGTAAGGAAATTAGCCCTTTGCTTGCCACATGTGTTGCAAATATTTTTTCCTATGTTTCCTTTATTGTTTGACTTTATTTTCTGGTTTTACATATTTAAAAATTTTAAAACTCAGATGTAGCCTTTTATAAAAAAAAATCACATTTGGATTTGAGTTATGCTTTAAAAATCCTTCCTAGTTTTCAAGGTTATTACAAACATTCTCCCACATTTTTCTTCTAGATCTTTTCACAGTTTCATTTTATTTAGGTCCTTGACACATGTCACCCATTTTTCCCCCCAGATGATTCCTTGGTTTTCTTAACACAATTAGTTGAATAGTCTATCTTGTCCCTAGTGGTTTGAAGTGGCACGTTGATTTGCTGTGGGTCTTCTTTGTGCAGGTGCTTACCTGCCTTGTCAGAAAATTGCAGATGGCAGCTGGTGGCCTGTGGAGGCTGTGCTGAGGTCATCTCAAAGCCATTGGCAAGGGCAGGAATACCTACAGAGAGGGATAAGGAGCAAGACGTCTGCTTCTCCCACCTTGGACTGCTCTGTGGTTTGATCCCATGAGAATAGGCTGAGCCCATTTCAGAGATGTTGTCCAACCATCTTGCCCACTGATAGTAGGTCATCCCTCTGTCTGTTCCTCTCATGAACTCACAGGTCCTGCTATTTTCTGAAATATCTCCTGCTTCACCTTTCATCCCTATTCACTCTTGTGCCTCTGACACCTGTTCACTTTAGGCTTTCACTGTGATGGCCTGTTTTTTGAGCACTCTCCTGAAAGTTAATTTTAGTTATCTCCTGCTAACGAACAAATTCCTACAAACTTAGTTGCTTACAACAACACACATTTGTTATCTCACAGAATTATCATTTCTAGGGGCCAGGAGTTCTGGCACAGCTTCGCTAGGGCCTGGCCTTCAAGGTCTCTCAGAGGCTGCAGTCAAGGTGTCATCCAGGGCTGGGCTTTCATTTGGAGGTCCTGCTGGGGAAGGACCCATTTTCCTTTTCATGTCGTTGTTGGCAGCATTCAGGGGGATTAATGGCAGCTTGTTTTTCAAATCCATAAAAGGAGAAAGAGCATCAACTGACAGTCTGCTAGCAAGATGGAGTCTTGTATAATGTAATGTGATCCCAGGAGTGACATCTATCACCTTTACCATGTTGTATTGGTTAGAAGTCAGTGATAGGTCCCACCTACACTCAAAGGAAGGGATGTGCTCAAAGGCGTGATCACCAGGAGGCAGGGCTCATGGGGCACACTTAGAGTCTGTTTGCCACAGTGGGCTCTCTCCACTCTAGTTGATGCTTCACCAGGGAGCCAGATTGATTTTTCTTAAAGTACATCTCTGACCTCACCAGTCTTCTGCTAAAAAGTCTGCATTAGTCAAAATTCAAAATTCTTTATATTGGCATTAAAGTCTCCCTTCAAGAGCTGCCTCAATATCTATCAAAATTGCCAGTGCACAAAGCCTTTGGCCCAGACTTTATTCCAGAACTCTACTCCCACATGAGTGAAATAATGAATGCACAAGTGTAATTACTGCATAACTGTTTAGTTATGAAATAGCAAAAGATTGGAAACAACTTAAATGGAGGGGACTGGTTATATATGGCCATATATCCAAATGATGGAATACCCCACAGCCATGAAAATGAATGAGGCAGCTCTTTATAAATTCATGTTGCATGATCTATACCAGTGGTTCTCAAAGTATGGTTCCTGGACCAGTAGCATCAGTATCATCTGGGAACTTGTTGGAAATGTACATTCCCAGGCCTACCCCAGATCTAATGAATCAGAGACTGGAGTGGGTCCCAGCTGGCTATGTTTTAGCAAGATGGCCCAGTCGTTCTGGTGCATGCTCCATTTTGAGAATTGCTGGTTTATTATATGTAATGAAATGTAGAATGCTGTACATAGTATATTGGCATTTGTACACGAAAGGTAAGAGAGGTATATATGTACTTGCACATGTATAAAATACCTCTGCAAGGATGCATAAAAGAAATAGCTGACATTGGTTGCCTTTGGGCTAGGAAATAGGATAGCTGGAGGGAGGAGGGATGTGAAGGTGACTTTTTACTGTATATCCTTTGTACCTTTTGAATGTGAACCACTTAATTACTTATTTAAAATATTAAAATACAAAGGCCCTTATCTATCTGACCTCAACCTTCCTCATTAGCAACCTCTATCATGGCCTCTTTATGCCAGTCAAACTTGGCTCTTCACTGTCCCTTGGGTTTGGGCCACATTTCCCGGCCATGGGCCTTTGCTTAATTCTGTACCCCATCTGGAATTCCGTCACTCTTCTCTGCATAATCAAAGGCCTCTCGCTCCTAAAGGTCAGGCCCAGATGCTGCTTCCTTTAGGAAGATTCGCCTGGTCTCTCCCTCCTGTCAGGATTAACGGCCCTTCTCTTCGGCTTCTTCAGCCTATGCCTCTCCAACGCTCACTATACACCTGTCTTCTTTATTAGACTGTCAGCTCTCTGCAGGCAAGGACTTGGTCCTGCACATCTTTGTGTCCCCAGCACTCGGCTCAGTCTGCAAGTCGACACCTAAGAATGTTTTAGTAAATAACTGAGTAAAAAAGTGAACGATGGTCATGGAGATGGGACCATGGTGGCCCAGGGTGGCATGGGCAGTGAATAGACCTAAGAGTAGTAATTGCCCAGGGAGGAAAAGGGTGAATCTGGGCAGCAAAGATGGAGAGGGGCTCCAGGGAGCAGTCGTTGGTGACTGGGGTTCATATGGCATTTGGTTTGGGGGCTGAGTTTGAGGGTTGGGGTGGTGAGGGCACCCTTCACCTGGGAAGCCATAGGATTTAGTTTTATTGTGGGTGGGTAGGTGAGGGAGGAGTTATTTTAAAAGAACAAATGTGCTTTGGTGGGGAGTATGGGTAATTGAGGGGTAGAATGTGTGCCTTAAAAAGACCTCACACAGACTGGCAGAAGGGTAGGTTGCCCTATCAAGGTCTTTTTTTTTTTTTCCCCTGATGAAAACCAAGGAGTGAAGCTATTTTTTAATATTAAAAAAAATACGCCCCGATGGCCATGCTATCCCAACCTCCCTCCATCTCGAGAAAGCATCTGACATTTCCTGCACATTTTAAATTTCTAACCAAATAATGAAATAATCATATTGGCTGCTCAGTCACAGGATTCATTTTCTCTCATTCCTGGGCTTCAAAATTCATCTCATATTTTAATCTGTTTTGAGCTCTTTTCAATTGCCTTGGAGATGGAGCCAAAGGTCCCCTGAACTCCTGTTGCCTGGAGTTGTTTGGTTTGGTTCCTGTGGGGTATTTTCTTTAATAACGAGGTCCATCTTACAGCAGCAGCAGCAGGTGTTC
>NW_006442107.1:4666659-4672549 GCF_000325575.1 Pteropus alecto
GTTGGGGTGGGCCTCATACTTTGTGGCTCCCTGACAGTAAATCAAAGTCCAAATTCTGACTCTGGGGATCCTCACGTTCTGTCTTCCTCTTGAATGGTAAAGTCCTTTCTCGATTGTGTTAATACTTCAAAGCCCAGCCTCCAGTAGAAATTCTCTCCTGACTGCTCTAGGCATCAAGAAAACACAAAAAAACACTACATCAATAACAACTAGTGTTTTAGAGCCTAAATATTTTTCAGGCACATTCTGAACACTTTGCATAGGTTAATTCCTTCAACCTCACACTCCCCTCTAGTATTAGTATTAGCGTCCCCATTATTTTGACGAGGAGGTTGAGGTGAAGAGAGATGAAATAATTCGTCCAAGAGCTGGAATACACCTACAGTTAGTTTCAACCAGTTTAACTCTTGATTTTCCCATTTTGTGAGTGCATGTCACTGCTTCCAAACTGGGCAGTAGGCCCTCTGGGTGGACACTGCAGCCTTCTAGGTGCTGTGCTGGGTGACACAGCAGTGTCATCATCAATACCTGTGGGTTGTGGAGCTCCTCGTCTGATGAGAGGCCAGAGGGGGGCGCTGGTCTAGAGCAAGAGACAGAAAGTTTTCTTTACTTTTCTTAGAGCCATAAGGCTGGTTTGAGGGTAGGGGTGGAGTTGACCTAGAACTTACCCGTGCTGCTTGCTTTAGGTAGAGAGTGTCAAGGCGACACGGTGATGCAAGTGACGAGGCTTCTTCTGTGGGGTGTGAAACTGTGAGTGTAAGATTGCTGGGGGGAACCAGGTATGAATCGAGGAGCACCCTGTGACCACGGGCGGAGGTGAGCTCACTGGAAAGGGTTCCACTTTTGAAAATGAGAGAAGCTCATATGTGGGAAGGCCTGGGCAATGGAGCAGAACCAGAGTCAGCATTCCATCCAGCGGTTCCTCTCTGTGGTGGGATTCGTGTCCTCCAGTTGGGCTGTCTTTGTTCCATAAAGATGACCTTGGGGCAGGTGTTTCACATCTTTGAGCCTCAGTTACCTCATCTGTATAAAGGAGAGAAATACGCAAACCCACCTTGGCTGTGACAGAGCATTGGGAAGGTGAAATGGGAAGGCGCCCGCTGGGGGCAGATGCTCCATGGCCGGGGTACTGGAATTGCATGATGAGAAGCAATTCCCCCTCTGTTTTTCTCCTGACGTACTGGGGATGGGCTTGTGTGTTTGACCACACTTACTAAGTCTGTCTGCAGCTTCCGTCCTCCCTCTCTCTTTCTGCTTGTGCCATGAGCCCTCTTGGGGGTGTATTCTCTTCCACATCAGGATCCTGAGACCTCCCTGTGTACAGCCTCTCTGGATGCCTCTGATGCCCCCACCCCCAGAGGTTCTGATCCTATGGTCCTGGGTGCAGCCTGGGCTTGTTATTTCTTTAAAGGCTTCTCACAGGATTCCAATGTGCCCCTGGGCTGAGACCAACTCTCCACAGCACAGCACGGGGCATGAATAGAGAGAAGGGAAGAGAGAGATCCATCAGCATCTCAAGGGCAGCATATGGACCTAGAAAAAAAAATTAAAAGCGTGTTTAGCAGATGCTATGCTATGATTTAGGCCTGATACTGGGTGTATTTTGCAAAGTTAAGTGACACTAAAGGAGTACTTTGGATTTTTATGTTTAGCAGAAGACTGTGCGTTAGCACGAGTGTGCTCTGGGATCTGAGAGTTGAGACTGAGAGGCAGCAGCAGCAGCAGCAGCAGACATGGAGCCTGGAAGCCTGGATACCAAGGCTAGCTCCGTCACTCACTTGCTCCGTGAGTCTGGGGAAACAACTTACCCTCTCTGAACTCAGCTTCCATCTGTCACATGGAAATATTAGCACCTGTCTCACAGAAGTGAACTAAAACACTTTGAGAAACCAAGACTTCTATACAAATGAAAATATTGCATAAAAACTGTGCAATCCGTATTCTGTCAACTGTGACTCTCTGGACACCATTCCTTAGGAGTCGTGCCTCACACAGGGAGACCAGATGTCCCAAATTCCTGGGCTTTTGCCCAGGTTCATCCCACCATGTGCATTCCAGACCTCATCCACTCCTGGCACCACTGACCGGCCTTCTTCCTCCAACCCCATCTTCAAATTCCATTGCCTGCCACTGGCTCCTTCCCCTCAGGACAGACACATGCTCCTCTCTCCCACAGTAAAAATAAAACACATCTGTGACCCTTGGGCCCCCTCTATCTTCCACCCTTTTCCCTTCGCCTTATAGTCAGGATTCTGGGACATATAACTCAAGCGGAGACCTCCTTTTTCCTCACCCTCTTCCACCTCTGCCCTCACAGAGGCCACCAGTGATCCATGGCCTCTAGCTGCTCTCTCCTTTTCTCCCTGGGTCTCTGCAGTATGTGCCCTGTGGACCACTTCCTTTATGACACACTATCCTTCCTTGGACTCTTTTACATCCTCTCTTCCCTTCTCACCCTCACCACCACCTTTGGCTGATCACGTGATCACCTAGGGCCCCCCCCTCCTTCTTAAATATTGCTCAAATCTGTAGATTCTCCTCAGTGTCCAGCACCACTACCTTGGTTTGGTCCTTCATCTCTCACCTGGGCTATTGGTCCAGCCTCTTAAGGTGTCCTGACCTCCCTCCCCTGGCTCCCTCTGCCCTTCAGGGTCAAGTTCAATACAAAGCCCTTTGTGCTCTGACTCCTGCCGCAGTAAGGTTCATCTCTTCCAACCCTTCCTCTCACATTTGCATTCATTCTTCAAATCTGCTCATCAGCTCTCTGTCCGCTGGCCCTGGCAGGGCTGGCCTTCCTGTACCCCTTCTTATGAGATGGGACCACAAGACGAGTTCTGGCCAGTACGTTGTGAATGGCATGCTGGGTTTTACTTCCAATTGGAGCATTTAATCACCAGTGTGAGAATCTCCAGGGCTGGCAGGACAGTTGGTGGCATTGGAGATAGTGGCTACTGCATAGGCCTGAAACCCTGAATTACACCATCAAGCACAGTCCACAATGCTTGGTTGTTATTACTGCAGCCTAATCTAGCCTATCCCGACTGGCATAGAAATTAGTTCAATGCCTAGAAGAATTGTGCTGCCTAACAAAAATGTCAACTATGTGTCATTTGTATAAGGCACACGTGAAAACGAAAAGGTCGGAGTATCAGTAGATATGTACCATGAGCACGAAATATACTTTTGTTGCCTTAGGCCACTGAGATTTCTGAGTTATTTTTTACTAATAATCGACCTAATTGATATGGGAGGTGGGGAGGACCTGATCAGGGTTGGGTGGGACAAAATTTGAATGTCAATGAGACCTTTCTGGAGCTCCTGTGAGCATCTCGGCAGGTACCCTCTGCACCATTGGAGAAGGCCAGTCCCGTGCCCCTCACTGCCTGGGGCACCCTGTGAGGATTCCCTGGACCCTGTCGCCTAGAGACTGAGCAAGCTTGTTTCCTCCTTGGAGATTTTCTTTGTCTGTTTCATTGTCACCTTTTCTATGTACAACATCAGGGCTCTTGAGAGACAGAGGTGAAAAAGTGTGTCTTATTTCCCAGTTGTGTTTCTCCAGGGGTTGGTCTGAGCATAATTAACAAGAAGGTAAAGTTTATTCTTCTGACACTCCCCACCCTCCACCCAGCCTCTACCTCCCATCGCTCTGGCCTTCTCCCTGTTTGGGACAGATCTTGTTGTGTGTTTCAGTGACAGTCTGGTGATCTGGTAGGTTAATCTCAGCATATGTGCTAATGAAAAGTACAGTTGCTGGGGGGTAGGGAGTGGATGTTGTTCATTCCTCAAACAGTTATTGAGTCTCCCCTGTGCCCAGCACTGAGCACAGTACCACGGTAGGGGGACTCATGACTAATGCCTGGTTCTGCCTCTAGACCTTTGCAGTTCGATGGGGGAGGTACAGGGTTGAGCAGGCGGAGTGTTTAGAAGTGTTTTGTAGGGTGATGTGTGTTAGGAACTGTGCATGGAATCTAGGCCGTGAGTGCTCTGGGGTCTGAGAGGGTAGAGAGATTGCTCCGTGGTCTGGGATGGTCAGGGAAAGCCAAGTCATTGTCCATGGCTCCCTCAGTTTCCCCAGCTATCAGATAAAGGAGAGTGGGCTCATTGAGTGCTTTTTGACTGCCTGATGATAAGAATGACCTGGAAGACTTATTCAACATCAGGACTCCCATGTCCCTCCTAGAGATACCGATTCTGTGAGACTGGAGTGGGGCTGGGCACCTGGCTCTTTATTTCTTGTCTGGCCTCCCTTTCCCACCCCAGTTCCTCCCCTAGGAGCTGGGACGTAGGAGCTTTGGCCTGGGCAGGCTGTGAAAGGTGTGGGATACTTGGAAGAGGGCCTGCGAGATGCCCAGCTCTGCATTGGAAAAGCACCTACTCCGGCTGGGGCAGGTCGCTTGGAAGGGAGACAGGGGCGTTGTTAACCACCAATCGGTTGCCAAATAATTTACCCACCTAGTTAGCAGGACCAGGGGAAGGCTGTTGAACAAGAGTGCCTTTTGGAGGAGAGTTGAAGGCAGTGTGGCTGCTCAGTGATTTGTGTTCAGCCTTGACATGATAATGCTTCAGGCTGTTGGGGAGGCTTTCTGAGTGAGTTCACTTTGTGATTCTTTAGAACAAACATGGGAATTGGGTCCCCACGAGAGACCCATGAAATGGGCAGCCTCAGTTGGGCCAGCTCCTTGCCTAGTTGGAAAACCCTGCTAATCAATTCAGCAAACTCAGCGAGGTGCATCAAGGATGCTATACCTTGAGTGTTCTCAAACTTCCTCTGCTTGCTAAAAAGGGTGCTGGGTCCACCTCTACTGTCTGATCAAGAGGTCTGGGGTCAGGGCAAGAATTTGGATTTCTAACAGATGGCCAGGTGCTGCGTGGCTGCTGGTCCCAGGACCACACTTTGAAAGCCAATGCCAAATTCTCAGCCCTGTAGCCAGGGGGCGGGGCGGTTTTTACAGAATCAGGACCAGTCACTACCCCCAGGGCACTTCTACTCTAATTGGAACTTACTCCCACCCAGATCAAGAAAACAAGAGACAGTGAGTGTCAAAGTCCTGACATCAGCTGAAGATGAGAAGCACCGAGATCGTTGGGGACAGGAAGTGTGCAGTGTGTGTGTGTGGAGGGTGCTCCCAAAGCAGAGGGGCCATGGGGGTGGGCAGACTTGGATTACCATGCCGTGCACTGCATGCCCATGGCTTAGGATGGGAGTGGTGCCCCCGGAATTGTGCAGCACAGTGACTTCGGTGAATGAGAGGGCCCTTGGGGCTGGGCCTGTATGCAGGGGCACAGATTGGAAAGCCCGGAGTAGGCCTGGGGCACAGTGCAGAAGCAAGCCAGTGCCCCGCGGAGTTCCTAGTAGGGGCAGAAGGAGAGAAGGCTTTATAGGAGCCAGCCCATGGAAGGCCTGAAACACTCGGGTGAGGAGTTCAGACTTTATTCCGTAGTGAACTGGGAACAAATCAACAGCAGTTTGGCTCCCCAAAGCAGACATCTGGAAATCGACTCTTTCAAGTTTTGAAAAACAGATTTTCCGCAGTAGCTCATGGCCTGTCCGTGTGACATGATTTCAAGGCTGCATGAGATTTCTCTGTTGTTCCCTCTCCCCTCTTGAAATTTTACTGTTAGTGATTATATTCTTTTGTTCTAAATATTCCTGTCTCCAAGAGGCTTGTGTTATGAGCCAGAAATGCTCAAGAAGAAAAGTCACTAACGTTAGTTAGCATGCTATGCTAGGCCACCTTAGAGGAGGTTTACAGGTCAGTCTCCTTCTCCAAGGACCAACGGGCAGGGGACCTAGGCCAGGTAAACTTTGATAAACCTGGAGGCAGAGTGGGAAAGACTAGGTGTGGCAGACCGTGGTTTCCCATCAGAGAAGAAGCAGGAGACAGAGTGG
>NW_006442107.1:4672585-4678950 GCF_000325575.1 Pteropus alecto
TGGGGTAGTGTGAGGCTGGAGCGGGGCTAGATGCCAATGGCAAAGAGGGCATCAGTGTGCTTGGCGGGCTCACAATAGCTCAGCCCAAGTTCTTCGGTACTCCCTCCCCTATCTCCCTTACTTCCTGTGGAACACTGAGGGGAGTGAACTGCTACATTTCAGACATATTAGCCTTCTCCTCTCTTGCTTAACTGGCTAGACGGGCTGAAATTGGTGCTAGATTTGCAGTCAGGAAGCAGGAAATAGCCACGTCTCTCAAGTCATGTTCCCAAGTCCATCTGATACATATGCTGAGAAAACTGAGTAGGAAGAAAAACTCTATTCTAATTTTATTTGAGGATGATGTGTCGACAAGGAGAGTTCAGATGAGTCCATTTGCCAGGTGATTAATCACCTCTTTATTTTCCTGTTTCAAAGTAAGTTTTTCCATGTCAGATGGTCTGTAAGTGGGAACAGTATATATAGTGCACATTAAGTTCTGACAAGAAACTGTTGTGACTAAAGTCATTAACTGTGTTCATGTTGAGATTGGTTATGTCGGTCTAAAATGCCTGTTTATGTGGGCCTTGTAGAAAGATGGAGTTTTGCCCACAGGTGTGAATTTCACAGGTGTATTCCTGGGCAATCCCACCCTCAGCGATGCTTTTGTGGAATGACGGTGTCTCAGAAAATGGAATCTGCCCCCATTTGAGCATCTTTTGTTCCACATAATTCATTGAAGGAAAATTTGGAAGGCCCAGGAGGTGACTTGGAGCAGAGATAAATCCTCTTTTGGGGAGGAAAAAAATAAGGGGCCCGGCACTGTGTGTCTGTCTCATCTCTCCCACCCATACTGCGATGGAAAATGCAGGCTGGCCTTTGAGCCCGAGCACTTCCAGGCCATGTGATGGCTGTGGGCATGTCATGCAACTATTCTGCTCCTCATCTATCTGAATGTTGATCTGATGTTATCCTGAAATAACTTAGAAAATATGCCCGGAGTGACAGGAACCTAATAGTGCCTCTCAGTGCAGGCCAGCTCTACCCTGCTCTCCCTTTGAGAAATGCCCAGAGTGAATTTTCCTGAAAACACCTAGATTAGGGTCATTAAGTGGTTTTAACATCAAAGATACATAGAAATAGAGGAAATTGGGTGACAGGGACTCTCTCACAGTCCCACAGAGGGTCTGAGGCTGAGCCCAGCCTGCAGCTGGGTAGCATTTATTGCCCACCTTCTCCCGCCAACCCCTCCCCAACAGCACTGGTTACAAAGAGCCTAGGGAAGCTCATTCATCAGTCAACAAATTGGAGAAGTGACAGGATCGAAGAAGGAGGATGGTTTTAGGCACGGCTGTGGTTTTAGGCAATGCCGGACACATCTTGGTGTGGTAAACAGGACACTCTATTTGGAGTTGGAAAACCAGGACACTGCTATCAGCTCAGTGCCTTGGTATTTGTATGATTCTGGCCTTGAGCTACCTGCACCTCAGTTCTTACATCTGTAAATTTGGTACGACTGTCCTTACCTATCTCCCGGCATTGCTTTGACGATCAGGAGGTACTGGATAGGAAGCTCTGAGCAGACTGGAAAACATGGCAAAAGCAAAGGATTGTTATTATAACTGTTTCTGTTTCCATATTGTTTTTAGGCTTCCAAAGAACTTTCCCATCTTTTCTTACTTAATATACAGCAGTTGATATGATTCTCATATACAGATGTCTAAGGCTGATGGCTTGCCTGCGACTCTCCTGAGAACAAGGGGTGAGGTAAGCCTGGGCCCAGGCCTCCCAACACAGTGAGCATAGCTTTTCAGCTCACCTCTGATCTTGACATCACTTTACTCACCTGCTTGTACATCACTTCTGCCTTTAACTTTCGTCACTTCTGCTCCTCTCTAAAGTTCAGCTCTTACTTTGACACCCTCCAAGGCACATTTTCATCTCCTGGCACCTGGTACCCCGGGGCTGCCCATGGGTTGCCCACTGCAGTGCCTGCCCCCGACCCTTGGCAGCATCCTGGGTCTAGATCTGACATTCCTACTCCTGTGCCCCACCCCTAGCTGGCTGAGGGGCTAAAGAGGACCATTGAATGACAGTGTGACTTCTCTTGAGGACAGGGACTTCTTGGAGACAATGCTTCCACTAAAATGAGTGGCTCAAACAGTAAGTCTTTGGGGCTAGGGCAACATTTTAGGACAAGGTTCCTGTTGGAACCCCTTGGATGTCCCCAGGGTCTATCACAGTGGTTGGTGCCCAGTAGGGCTGCAAAGGCTTGGATAGGTTGCTGAGTGACACTGTTAGGGCAGGTAACTATTCTGACTGCTACTGGGACTCAGTTTCATTCACTCTCAGGCATTTATTCAGGCATGGTGCCACGTACTGCCCTCAGAGTGCTCACAGTCCAATGGGTGCCAAGTCAGGGGGACAGACAGGGTTATAGTTCAGGGTCAAAGGTACTCTAGGAATATGCTGCAGAGACACCCACTGAATCTGTGCCTGTGGCTTTCTAGAAGAGGGGACCCTTGAACTGAACCTAGAGGGACAAGCAGAGGTCAAACAGAGTGAGAAAGGGAGCTGGGCAGGGGGCATAGCCCTCTAGTCCCTGCCCTTCTGGCCTGCCGAAGCCTCTCAGGCTCACTTGTGGGGGCTTAGCACTCTGCTTTCCCCTCCCGGCCTCCTCCATGCTCTGCCAGAGAGAAGTCTTCCAGTGGCTAGAATTCTGGGTCCTGTGCCCAGCCTGAGCTTGCCCTGATGCTGAAGGGGGGCCAGGCCAGTCTGGTGGGGGCAATAGGCTCTTTTTGGGCTCCCCAGGCCTGGCAACTGCTGCTGGGAAATCTTAATCAATCACTCCAATCAAAGGTTTCGTGTCTTCCGGAATAAGTGATTTAACTTATCTTTTAGATCGCAATTGACTTCAGCACATAAAAGGCTCATTCAGTTTGAAGCAACATCTCCACCAGGAATGGATTAAGAGCAAGAAAATGGTTCTTTCTTAATGCGGGCGCAGCTGGGACTTTGGAAACCCAAAATCACTTGTAATCTCCTCTTGGAGCATATCAATGCTGAGAGGCCCTGTTTTAGACGGCAGTAATATGCTCTCCCTGCTGGGGAAACCTGTTGGCTCCCAACCCGGCGGGATGTCTGTGCCGTAGGAGCAACTTGGCTGGTAAAGTTGCACAAAGCCGCTGCTCTTTTAAATCGTTTGAACTTGGGCGCCTCCTTTGAAGGCCGCTGGATTCTGGCTACATCCTCCCCTCCAGTCCCTGCCCCCATCACCAGCAAGAGTATAGGGATTGTGAGCAGTGGTGACCCCCGAGGGCTTCCTGATTCTGTTCCTGGAATGAGTACTGTGGAGGACGTGGAGGAGACGGGAGTGACAGCTTCCCAGCCAAAACGAGCTTACATGTCACTCACTCCTGTCCAAGGCCTGAGGAAGGAGTGTATGTGAAACTGGTTCAGCGCTGTGTATGGCAATTCAATAGCGGCTGAGAAATTTTAATGTAGAAGTACTTTGACCCAGGAATTCCACGTCTATGAATTTATCCTACAGATCCAGGTAAATATAGGAAAGGCATATGTACAAAGTTGTTCATTGCAGTGCTGTTTACAAGAGCAAAAGATTAAGAAACAACATAAATGTCCATCAGCCAGAGACTGGATTAACCAGGTATAGTGCAGCCATACAGTGAAATAGTATACAGTCACAAAAAAGATCAAGGATGCTTTTATAATACTGATCTGGGATGATCTCAAAGGTACTGTGATAAAAGCAAGATACATAACAGTATTATGGTATGGTACCACTTGTGTAAAAAAGGGTAAAAATAATACATATTGCTGTTTATTTATATAGGCATAAGGTCTTGTGGGATAGAAACACAAGGAAACATTAATGTGCAGGGGCTGAGCAGTGGGTACAGGGACGGGTGACAGGGATGGGAGGGAAATTCTTCATTCTATAACCTGTTGTGCCATTTGAATTTTGAACAATATGAATGTATTTCCTATTAGTGTAGCAGAAAATGCACCCCCCCCCACCGCCCAAGATGTCCACGCCTTAATCCTCAGAACATGTAAATACATTGCTTTACATGGTACAAGGGGCTTTGCAGACATGATTAAGATTATAGACCTTGAGATGGGGAGAGGATCCTGGATTAGCCGGGTGGACCAATCGAATCACTTGAATCCTCAAAAGCAGAGAACCCTTCCTAGCTGTGGTCAGAGAGGGAGACACGACCATGGAAGAATATGTTAAAGAGATGCTGTGTTGTTGGCTTTGGAAGACCATGTTAAAGAGATGCTGTGTTGTTGGCTTTGAAGATGGAGGAAGGGACCCACGAGCCAAGGAATGCAGGCAGCCTCAAAGCTTGAAAAGGCAAAGGAACAGGTTCTCCCTTACAGTCTCTAGGAAGGAACACAGCCCAGCTGACACCTGTGTTGGACTTCTGACCTGTAGAACTGTAATTTGATAAACTTGTGTTGTTTAAGCCACTAAGCCTGTGGTGATTTGTTACAGTGGTCATAGAAAACTAACATATAAAACAATAAATAAAGAAAACAATTTTCGAAAGAAGCTCACAGTCTAGTTAGGGTGGGACTCACAGCACATATACAGAGGAAACAGACCCTAGCTTTTCACTGCAGTGCTGTGGTGTGCAGACTAAGTGCTGTGGAACCCGGCTCACTGCTTGAAGGATTTTTCGGGTGCCCAGTATGGCCAGGTACTGTGCTATGTGGAGAGGCCACAAAATTTAGAAAAACATGGCCCCTGTCCTAGGGGGGCTTTGTGGCAAGTTTTGCAGTGTCTCTCTCTGGTCTTTAAAACTGGGTCCCAGGATGTGTGCACTGTGTCCTCCCCGCCCATTTCCTGTTGGACATGCAATTTCTAGGTCCTTAGCCATCTTGGGCCCTGATGGATTGGACTCTCTCATTCCACTGCTTGCAGCCAGTCAGCCTCGACTACCTCCAGGGCTAGAAAACCCACAACCTCTTGAGAAGCTTGGTTCTGCTCCTAAGGCACTTAGCGTGGCACCTTTCATTTAGGCATCACTCAAGGATGGGGTGACTCTGCGCTTCTGCTTTAGGAGGCGTGTGTCCCACCTCCCCTCATGAAGCCACATGCTCTCTCATGTAGGGGTCTGTTGTATTGTTTTGTTGTCCACCCATCATCTTGACAGAACCTACACATAATAGAGACTCACTGAAAACCTGTTGAACGGAAGCGTGTACGCAGCTCCTGCCGTTTGCATGGCCGGTGCCAGGTAGGCATTACAAAGGATGCAAGAAATAAAAAAAGATGGAGACTTGGTCTCTGAGCCTAGTGATAAAGAGAGGATCTATCGTTGTTCTCCTCTGCCATTTCCTTTCTCCATGGCCATTTTATATAGAAAATTAAGAGAAAAAATGATTTCCTCCTTTAGTCCTCCCTCCCCTATCATGTATTGTCAGAATGCTGTGACTTTTTGATTAGAAGGAGCCATCAAACTGCTCATAGGTGCTTCTCAAGTCCTGCCAGCCATCTATCAGCCGGAGCTTCATTGGAAGCGCCCCAGCCCCAGCTGCTTCCTTCTGTCTCCCTTCTCCTCCCTACCCCCAGCTTCCAGTGTCTCCTGATCCATCTCTCAGGGCTTCCTCTCCCATTCAGATATACTGTGTGTGTTTGAGCAGAGGTGGCAGCATGCACAACCAGGTGACGCATGTGCATGCTGTTAACTCTTGGAAACTGGCCCTACCAGAGGGAATTATCCTGCTGGTACCATCTCTGCCACTACAGGAGACTTGGAGCAAGTGTTTTCATGCAGAGAGACGCAGGGTCCACTAGAACAAAGCAGCCAGGAGCCACTGTCCTTGCCTCACCCCTGTGAGGATCCTTAGGTCTGCAGGGAAATGTGTGGCCAAGGGAGCAGGCATATTTAGAAATCAGGTAGCTGAGGATTTGAGTCCAGACTCCTCCTTTATGATGTTGGGTACTTACCCTTCCTAAGACTCAGTTTACTCATCTGTATATGCAGGAGCTGGACTCGGACCTGGGATGATACCAAGGATGTGTAGAGCTGAGGTTGAATGCTAAACCTGAGCTTGCTTTCTGGTCTAGCCCCTGTGATAATGTCAGCTCCCATAGTGTATAAACCCCTCTGGGAAAACCAGACAGCAAAGCAGAAATGGGTGCCAGTTCAGGGCTGCAGTGGCTGTGATAACTGGTTTGACTTATCCCTGGGAAAAGCCTGGCTCTTGGCGATTGTTATTATTTTGCAAGGTTCATGCTATTTTACAGTCTTGGCTCATTTCTTTGCTGTTAGACTCAGCAGGGATGCAGGTTTGCAGAGACCCCTTCCTGACAGCCCCCGGGTGAAATCTTGGGTCCAGTTCATTTGTCAGGCAGA
>NW_006442107.1:4682866-4739261 GCF_000325575.1 Pteropus alecto
AGAGGAACAAAGCTGAACAGGTTTTATTTTTCTGTCTTTTCTTTCTTTCTTTTTTTCTTTCTTTCTTCTTTGTTTCCCATTTTAGGGATGTAAGCTGCCTTTTCAGCCAGTTCCTGACTTTCTTTCTTTCTTTCTTTCTTTCTTTCTTTCTTTCTTTTCTTTCTTTTCTTTCTTTTCTTTCTTTTCTTTCTTTTCTTTCTTTTCTTTCTTTTCTTTCTTTCTTTCTTTCTTTTTGGAACAATGTTTTGTAAAACCAAGCTTGGGAGAGATGTACACAAACAAATTTTAGGTTTTATATCCTTTGCCACAAGAGGAAGAGAAATATGTAAACATTAAATATATACATATACATTGTGCAGTAAGGTTAAAACAAAACACATTGTGTTGCTTGAAGGGCAATGTTTAGTCGTCTACAAAATCCTTGTCTGTGAAATCCCTCATCTGTATGGCTAGACGCATGGTTATTCCTGATGGCATCATAGAGCGTTAAGACTGAAAGAGACCGTGAGATTCCATAAACCCGCCGAAAATTTTTTATAGATGATGCACTCAAGGTTCAGAGATATGAAGTGATTTGCCCAGGGTTCCACAGCCAGATGGTGGCAGAATGGGGCCTTGGAACTTGATTCACCAGAGTTCAAAATGGATTTGGGCCGGGGAGCAGGCTCGGATTCAGACACTGTGCCCCTGGCAGGAACAGCCAGACCAGGGCTGGGATCCCCTTCGGCCTCCCAGAGGTCTGTGCCAAGGCCCTAGATGGGAGATCAGAGGGCCTGAAACATCTGCCCAACGACAAGTTGAAGAGACACTGCCCAGAATGGGATGGGGTTCTGATGAGGGGGTGGGCAGGAGAGCTGACCGGAAGCACACAGGGTGGCCTGGGAGCAGGGATTCAGGAGAGGTGTGAACGTGCCCAATATATAAGCGAGCCATAGGCGTCCCCCGGCCAGAGTGTTTTGACACCCGTTCTATAACAGGCCTGTCAGGAACTGGCTGAAAAGGCAGCTTACATCCCTAAAATGGGAAACAAAGAAGAAAATGAGAAGCACTCTTTGTCCTCTTGCGGTAACCAGCTCCTGGAGTTTGCTTTTTGCTTTTTATTTACTGCAGGAGAGGCTGAGAGGGCTCCAAACCCAGCCCGTCCAGAGCAAGCCTGTGGCAGCTTCTTACTGAACGTCTACCCACAGACTTCCTATTTCTACTCTTAATAACCACAAGCTCGGGGTTACCAGGGTCTCCTTGTTGCTATAGTGAGAGGTGACAGTGCCAGCCTTCCAAAGCACTGGACCTTTTGCTCAGAGGAAAAGCAGAATCTGGGTTGCTTTATATTTGGGTTTGACTGAGAAAATTTAATGTACCATTTTTCGGCTCTTGCAGCAATTGCAATTTGTGCTCAAAATGCATCAAACCTCAATATCACAGAATCACTGACCATTTGGGGAAGTGGGCATCTGAGAGTATATAGAAGATAAATTTTAAATTACAAAAGTGATAAAATGTCATTAAGAACATCAAGAAAATGACAAAGAAATTTAAATACATGTGGTTACATGACCAGCACACAACCTTCGTGGTCCTGAGCTTAGCCCTTCTGACAGTTTTCTTAAATGTGCATTTGGCAGATTTGAAGACTAGTGCGTGTATAATTGGTAGTCTGCTTTTTCAGTTATTGTGTTGTAAGCATCTTTCTAGGTTGCTGCCTTACCTCAATAAACCTTATTTTTATTGGTGGGGTAATGTCACATCATTTTATAAAACATTCTCCTACTTTGCCTCCTCAGTGTCTCTTGAATTTTCTTTGTCTCCATCCTGCCATCTCTGTCAAAATTCTATTCTTTCTCTGATTTGGACAGCTGGCCTACCTTGTCCCTGTCCCCATCCTCATCCCCCCCGCCCCCACACACACAGTGTGCCAGGACTTCCTTCACGCTAGGCCTTGCTAATCAAGATAGTCCCAGACCAGTGACGTGGGTACACCCTGGGAACTTGTTAGAAATGCAGAATCATAAACCCCACCTGGGACCTACTGTATCAGAATCTGCATCTGTATTTTGACAAGATCCTCAGGTGATTCATAGGCACATTAGAGCTTGGAGCGCTGATCTGAAACACACCTCCCCATGGCTCCAGGATAGAATCAACACTCCTGGCCAGGTGTGCAACCTGCTGAATGGAGACCAAATGGTGAGGGGGCAGGGGGTAAATAAGGATGGGTGGCTGTGGGCCAGGAACCTTAGAGAGGTTGTGGGGAGGGGGAGGCCTGTGAAGGAGGTTCTAAAAGTGAAATCCATGGAAGACGTACATGGAAAACTGAGGGCCCAGTTGGCTAGTAGGGACAGGAGTGTGGGCTGTGGCAGCACAACCACCCGCCCCCACTCACTCCTGCTTTATAGATGAAGACGCTGAGGCCCAGAGAAATTAAGTTGCTTGCCTAAGGTCACAAGCTAACAGATGGTGGAGCTGGGGTACATCCCTGATTCCAGAGCCCGCACTCTTAACCACCCTGCAATGCAGTGTAGAGTAAGCGACAGGAGGGAGAAAAGAATGAAAAGATGTGAAGCTCCTACAGCAAGCTGCGTACCTTTTCACTTTATCACATAGAATATTAACAACAGCCTTTGGATGTGGATATTTTACCCCATTTACAGTTGAGGTGGTTTATTTGCACCAGGGATAAGCTGTTACGTGAGTCCACATAGTGACTTACTAACAGCTGGAATCAGGATTTCAACCCAGGACATTTGGGGTACCGAAGTGGTGCTCTTTCCACCTTGCACATTTCATCAGCGAGGCGTGGAGTGGGTCTCTGCTCTTAGAACAATCTCTCTCCTCCCACCCTGCCTCCTGCCGTTAAAACCCCCACTTCTGCCCAGGGACACACGCCCCTTGCCTGTTAATAGTGAAGAGAAACACAGGACAAGTCTTAGGTGTTTTCTTTCAGTTCTTAAAATTGTGAAATGCCGGGATAAGAAGGTACCTGGTTTACCATTTAATCCAGCTGCCTCATTTCACAGGTATGGAAACTGAAGCCCGGAGAGCTCCAGTGACTTCTCTGAGCTCACACAGCCAGCTAGTTACAGATCCGAAACTCTGACTCTAGATGCAGTGCTCCTTTCCTGACTCTGGGCTGCATTTGTACCTGGCGCCCGGGGAGCTGAGTGGCCAGTGCCCCGTCAGGCCAGCCAGCACTGGGCTGTTGGGTTGCTAGGTCAGTTCAGCCACGATCTTAGGCTGGAGGATGCAATGGATGAACCTCCATTTTACAAAACAAACTAATAAAAATAATGTCTGCTTGTTGTTAAAAACCCAAGCAGTATAGAAGTGTGTCTGCATACTCTTGAAAGCTCACGCTCCCGGCCCTCCGCAGCCCACTCCCCAGGGGTAACCACTTAGTGCTGTCTCCAATGGTTCCTTAATTTTCCTGCCAGCCGTTGGGTTTTGTAGGATCCATGCCACAGCAAGGCTATTTTTAACAAGCATCCCAGGCTTCAGGGGGTTGAGGAAAGGGGAAGAAAAAATATTCCATTTGTGTATTTTTAATCTGTGCACATTTGAGCAGGCAGTGGCTTTCCTGTCCATGCTGCCAAGGGTTTCAGGCAATTGATTAGACTTTCTGGGTGCAAGGTAATCCTTTCTCTTCCTCTAACGAGGCTGGATGGCCAGGGAGGGGTTCAGGCGATGTTTTCGGGGCTGATGGCTGCCTCTGCTGGCTGCCTCATAATCCTGCCTGCCCCCGGCCCTCACCCTCCCGCGGCAGCTCAGCATCGAAAATCTTGGCTGGGTCTCTCAGGGCAGAGGAGGCCTGGGAACCTGACTCTTTGTGCCAGGCTCATATTTAGCAATGTCTCCAGCCAGAGGTTGGCGTCTGTCCCGCTTGGGCTCTGGGCAGGGGGTGCAGTCACATGTGCTGCCTTCGAGTGGGCAGATTCTGAGTGGGCAACAGCCTGCTTTGAATATAAACACACTCCTTTTATGCCTAGGAGCTGGCATCTGAGCCTGTGCTCCAGGTTCTGGGTGAGGCTGAGTGTGGTAGCCGGATGGGTGGTAGGGAGAGGGAAGAAAGATGTCACAAGGCTTAAACTGGGCAACACCGTGGTGGAGGAAGATTCCCAGCTCCCTGCACCCCAACTGCAGTTCCTATCTGTTTTCTTTCTTCAGGTGCCCAGAGTGATGTCCCTGCCTGAGTCGGGGGCCTGCAGCCCCACAGGGGGCTGGACAGTACCCTGATCTGGACTGTCCTGTTCTTTCTGCCTCGCAAGTTCCCCCGTCTGCTCAGGGACGATCCTGGGAGGCAATGTGGAGTGGGACAGGACAAGGCCTGGATGTGGGGCCACCTGCGGCAGGGTCTTGTTCCATTTCTCCCTGTCTGTAGCCAACCCCTCAACCTCTCCAGGTTGCACCTGCAAGATGTGGCCCCAGATGGCGTCATCCCCGAAGGCTCCGACAGCGCATGCTCTACACTTCCTCGCTCGCCCTGCTTTCTTTTCCGTGATAGTGCCTGATGACCGGTGAATTAGACCAACTGGTCTCAGCCTTAAATGGTAGCCTCCTGGGTAACAAACATTATGCCTTAGCCCTGTAAAAACTCTCTTTTCTTTAAAACAATTTTTTTTAAGGAGGAGAATTCTGGTTCATTTGTTCATGCCACAGATATTTAATGAGCACCTGCAAAGTACAGCCCCTGTGCTGTCACCGGCCCCATAGAAGCTCCCCTTACATTGAACCTCTCCACCCCTCCGCAGGCCTTCCCTGGGGACCAAAGGGGCTTGCTCACCAAATTCAGCTCCCTGGAGAGGAGGCTGCCTTCTTGCAGCTGAATCTTTAGAGAGAATCCAAATGCAGCAACAGGACTTCTCTCCTACGGCCTGATGCCAAGCAGATACCAAGTCCTCAAGCCCCTGGCAGCCCCCATCCCTCCCTCTCCCAATATCTCAGGGGAAGAAAGCTCTTAGCAGTGGTCAAGAAAGCTGAATAGATATTTTCTTTGTATCTCCTGGGAGGACCATGGTAAATACACAATAATGGAATGAATGAATGGACAGATGAATGAATGGACTGATGAATAAGCAAGTGAGTGAATGAAGGAAGGAACAAATGGAAATTTAGTCCCTGCCCCAAAGGAGTTTAAAATTCAGAGGAAAAGAACCAGGCTTGTAGAATGGCGGCACTGTGGGACTGAAGGGGACCCCAGGGATTGGACTCATCTCCTCCTTTTGTAGGAAAGGAAATGCAGGCTCGGAGGCAGGAGGGGCTGTGGGTGCGATGCCTGCAGCAGACCTCGGAGGTCAGAGGATGGTGAAGTCGCCCAGGGTGAGTGAGATCCGGAACCCAGCGCAAGGCTGCCCTACTTTTCCTCTGCTGCTGCCCTAAGTGTCCCTTGTCCTTGGGAAAAATTGCCTTTTCATATGGTTGGGAGTGGACAGCGCAATTTTTCTTTGAGGGTTAATTATTTTGCTGACAGCACAGATAATTAGGAATGAGCATCCCGGAGTGAGGGCGACAGCACCATCTGCTGTGAATATGTTTCAACCCTACCTTGCAGGGGGCCCTATCTTTACCCTCCTACCCCCCGCCTCCAGCAAAAATTCATGTGCTCTAGAGGTTTGCTTCAAAGGCTACAGCCACCAGGTGACCATGCCGCCAGTGGGATGGTCTAGTGACTGGCTTCTAAAGAGTGCAGCTTGTTCTCCCTCCGCTATTTGGCATCCAGTGCGTAGGGAGCTCCAAGGCTGAAGGAGAACCCATCGGGGTGCCTGGGACACAGAGCACTGGCACCAAGCGGACACCTTTTTGTTCTTCCCGTGGCCTGATGTCTTGAGGTCTGATCCTCTGTTGGCTGGAGGTGGGTGTGTGGGTCTGCACTGAGCTATGTGGACTGCCACTGGTGTTTGGGTAATTTTCCTGCCTAACTCCATAGATTTTCTACCTACCTATCCTGGGTATCCTGGGTATCCTGGGTTTCCTGGCCTTTGGCCTGTGCTGCTTGTTCTGGAAGGAGCTTGGCCCTGCCTTCCATTGCCAGGTAGGAATTTCCTAGGTTGTGGCTTCTTCTGTGTCAATAGAAGCAGAGCAGCTTTGGAATCAAGCAGAGAAACCCATTGTCAGCAGCAGCCAGGATCTTTCTTCATAGGGGTGGAAGTGTGTGTGTGTGTGTGTGTGTGTGTGTGTGTGTGTGTGTGTGTATGTGTGTGTGTGTGTGTTTTAAGGAATATATCACATATACAAAAGAGCACTGACACGTATATATGCTTGGTAATAATAATTGCTCTGTTCTTTCAAAGGGGCTTCTAAACCCCAGTGCTGCTTGGCCCAGAAATGCCTCAGAGAACAGAGCCATAGGGAGCCAGGTTGCCCAAGAGGCTCAAGTTTGGCACAGCCCCCCCCCGCCCCAAAGCTGCGGCTATTTATCACAGCCAATTTCCTCTTTGCCTGAGCTGCTCCTGGTAGCTGGGAGCCTCCACAACCTTGTCTTCCCTATTTATCACTCTGTTATTTCTGTGCTTTCTCCTCCTAGACCCTCCTATCAGGGCAGACAGCAAAAGTGTGCTTGTTTTCTTCTCCCCATCCCCCCACAGCAGGCCAAGCCTGCCTCTGTTTCCTTCCTTCTTCCCACTCCTCTTGACCTGCCACACCCCAGAGGTGACATGAAATTACCCTAGGACCAGGGAGCTTACCGGAAAGAATGGTAATTGGGAGTTAGGAATTCGTCTTGACTCTTTCGCTAACTTACTGTGTGACCTTTAGCAAGATTCTTAACCTCTCTGTGCTTCTGTTTCCTTATCTTTAAAATATCCCTTTACATTGCTTCTATGAAACCAAATGGGTCCAATGGATACGAAGTAGCTTGAAGAGAATAAACCAGTCTGTGTCGTAAGACATTGTCCTCATTGTGATTACAAAATCCACGGAACTTTATGTCTTTGCCTTCGTTTGCCACCCCAGTCCCTTTCCATGGTGCTTCCTCTTATCTGCAGTGCTGGGTACCCTGGCGGAGACTGTCCACCTGCCATAGTCCCTTCTCATCAGTGGGTTCACTGAGGCTCAGAGGAGTCTAAGTTTGGGGCAGAGCACATGGTCACAGCCACCTGGACAGCAGGAGCCCTCCCCCTTCACGCTAGTTGCTAGAGATCATGCCTGCTCAGAGGTGGCCAGTGTGGACCCATCTCCAGAGATGAGCAGATCTCTGTACTAGGTCAGGGCTGCTTCTAGCTAGAGCCCCTTACCACCAGCCCCCTACCACCTCAAAGCGCAAGCTTTGGTTTTGGCTGTGAAATGTGGTCACTCAGTAGATCCAGTGTCTGTGTCCCTCACCTAGTGAGGTCTACGTCTCCACCCTTGTCTCTTTCTCTGAGCAAAGGGCTGTGAAAGGAGGCTTACCATCAGCCACAGGTGGGTGGCTTTCCTGGAGCCCCCCAAACCACAGCACACCGGAAGCCTTGTTCCAGGGACCTGGGCTACAACAGTTGAGAACTTTATTTCTTGGTAGACATGTTCTTGTTCTTTGTGGTCTCATTGGTGGTGGTGGTGGGTGGTAGGGGGGACCCAGGTCCTTCTTCTTTCTTGGGCAGTGAGGTTCTGTTGGTGAGTATGAGCCAAACTCTGAATGGTAGGTAGGATGAGTGACTGAAGGTGGGTCTTTCGGGAATATCAGGAAGATAAAACAAAACATGCAGTGGTAAGAAGACAGGAATGAAGGGGTGTGCATGTGCATGAGCTGGGGATAGGGTTGGTGGGTGGGACATTGGCAGTGAAGGCATGGTTCACACAGTCACCAAGAATTGCAAGACCTAATCATAAAGAGCAGTAAAAGGGTGGCTTGAAAGTCCTAGAACAGTTAAAACATGGACATGTGTCTGGCTGTGGTAACAGAGACTTCTGGTCTTCCTGCAGGTCCCCTCTGAAGTAGCTGGGAGCTCAGAAGGCCTCATCACGCCTGAGGAGTGTGCCAGCCAGGAAATCAATAAGAGATGGCGTGGAGCCCACCCAAGGCCTGATCTGCATAATCCACAGCCTGTTGGACCTGGAGCCTCCAAATCAGGGTGGGGGTGCACCAGCGAGGAGACTCAAGAAGAATCGATGCTTCGGCCCCCGGTGACATGTACACGGTGTAATGACAGGTAATGAACCTGAGGCTCATCTATTCTTTTTGAATGATATGACAGGTAGGAGAATATATCAGCCTGCAGTAGACATAAAATGTCAACCCTTGGCAAGATAACTATGCAAACAAACCCAGTAAAGCCTGATAAGATGATAGATGGATGCTTTCTGGTTATTAGTTTCGGCCCCATGCGCTTGCTAGAGCCAGGCCCCAGAAGATTTAGCATAAGGTAGGTTTACTTCCTATTCCTTATAGGAAAGCTTGATGCCATTAGGGAAGTAGTACCTCTTGTTTGAAGAACTCGGAGTAACAAATCAAGAAGTCTTTATTCCCCATTGGCTCCCTTGGGAAGCAGGGAGGGGATGGCAGTGGGGAAGCAGAGGCAGTGAGGGGTGAAGGAGCTCTTTCCTGTATTGGTGATGCCTGAGGGATAGACCTGGAGACTCAGCGTCGGGAAGACTTCTGGATGGGCTCAGATTTCTTAAATGACAGGGTGAAGTGATGGGTCAATATTTCTTATTAAAAAAATAAAGGAAAAGGGGAACTTGTGGCTCCCTGCATCCCTCTAAGGATGCCAGAACGAGTAGCAGATGATCAGGGGTAGTTGGGGGCATCATGAATAGGGGTCTGGAGAGCCCAGGAGGGGCTGGCACACATGGTAGGGAGGTCAGCCAAGGTAGGAAGCATTGAGCAGGTCTCAAGATCCTGGAAGGCAGGGCCTGAAACTGGAAGGATTGGGGTGGGGGGGGGCAGTGAGACTGGATACCCCAAAGATGAGCTCTGCTCCATTGGTCTTGTTGTCGTCACTGTGTGTGTTGTACAGGGTACCACTCTGGCAACTTCTACCTCGGGAAGATGGCAGGCCTCGGGGGAGCAAAAAATAGCTGAGGGCCTTGGGAAACTGACCAGGGCCAATGGCCTGGGGCAGGAGGCCCGAGGGGGTGTGGTGAATTCCATTCCAGTGTAGGCCAGTGTCAGGGTACACAGCATCAAGCCAAGGGGTGGGGAGGGGCAGAGTATTAAGACTTCTGGGTGGCCTTGTTCTAAATCAGGCAGAAAGAATAAGATGGAGAAGGAATCCAGAAAGCTGAGCCCAGCTCTAGGAAATGGATCAGCCATAGGCACCAGGCAGGCACAAGGTTTGGCTCCTGTCTATATGAGGAAACAGAAAGGGAATCGAGTGCCAGGGACCCCAGAAAGGATAGTCGGGGTACTGGCTGTGCCTAGAGGGGCTTAGCTTGGGAGCTGCCAGCTTCACAGGTGCCGGGGCTAGCTCTGTCCCTGGGCACCCCAAGCCACAGTACACTGGCCCTGGGCTATTCCCAGACCCTACCTCGCAGTGGGGCAGGTGGTCTGTGCATCTTGGACTTGACTGGGGACCTGGGCATGGCTGACCCTGTGGAGCCTTGTGGTGAGAGGTAAAGCGAGGCAGGAGGAGGTGTGAAGGGTCCAGCCCTGCAGGCAGGTGGGTGAGGACCTCATCATGCATGCGGCCTCAGCAAGGTAAGGACAACGTACTTCCTAACCAAGGCAAGGAAGAGCAAAGGATCTGGTCTATCAGAAGGTTCTTAACCTAGTTTACCAATATTTACTGAATGCCTATTGTGCACTAGGCACTGTGCTAGGTGCCAGAAGTATAAAGACACAGGAGGGATGTTTGCTCCCAGGGGAGGGAGTATATATGGGGAGGAGGAAAACGAACAGGAGTGGAGACAGATCCATGGCTCTGAAAGCTTCGGTCTCTGATCTTCAAAAAACGGACAATACTTACTCACAGGCCAGTTAGGAGAATAAAATAAAATAAAATATGCAAAACACTTGGCACAGCAGCTGGCACCCTAATAAGTGATCAATACATTTAGTTTACTTCCATTGTTCTGCTGTTGGAGGAGCTCACAGCGGTGGGGGTGGGAGAAACACGTCCTCATTCCCAGGGCTGTCAGCTGCTAACAGGGTTTGAGGCCTGGGCTTTGAAAACCTGGTTATCAGAATTCCCCTGGCCATGGAAAATGTGGTTTGAGGTAAATCTGAACACTCAGGACTGGTGCCTACATGTGAGTGCTTTGACAGCTGCTGCGCCTGGGGATTCTGTGTGGGCATCGAGGGCGACAGAGGGTGGGAAGGGTGGGCACAGGAATTTACAGAAGTGTTGAGAAGAGAGGACATTCTCAGAATGCTTGAGAGTCTCGCCTCCTCGGCTGTTCTTGGGCGTGAGGCAGGGTGAGGTGGGTACTGAAACCCAGTCAAGACTCGGCACCAGGAGCAGGGCTGCCCTGGAGAAGCTGAGCACGAGCCACGCATGTGATTTTAAATTTTCCAGCAGCTACCTTAAAAAAGGCAGACATCGCAAGTGAACTTAATTGTAATAATGTGTTTTATTTAACTCAACGTGGCCAAAGTATTATCATCGCAGTATAGAATCAACGTAAAATTTATTGGTGAGATAGTCTACATTCTTCTTTCATACGAAGTCTTTGAAGTCCAGTGTGTCTTTTTGATGAGCCGCGTGTTAGGTGCTCCATAGCTACATGTGGATAGCGGCTACTGTATTGGACGCTCAGGTCTAGAATCTAGACTAGAATGTAGAATACCTTGCCAAGGGGTAGCCAGGTGTCAGGTGAATCCTGAGCTAAATGACAGGATTTACTATTATGTCCTCTTCTTATGACACATTTGTAATTAATCCCTGGGGAAATTGGTTTGAGCGATGAGAAATTTGATGATTTACTTGTTCTAGATGGTGACATATATTCTCTGGAACCAGCCCTGGCTGTGGACCTCACCAGCTGGGCTCAGGACACTGCCACCTGTGCTGGTTGTGGGGCTGACCTCAGGTAGTTCCTGAAGCTCTCTGAGCCTCAGAAGCTTCATTAAAAGTGGAACTAATGATTTCTATCTTGCTGGGTAACTATCAGGACTAAATAAAATAATGAATAACCACTCTGTGACAATGTCAAGAAATAATCCTTTTTATTTTTCTAAATCAAATGAAAACCAATTTGAGTTCCCCTACTGGCTAAGTGTGACACAGTCTTCCTAGTAGGCATTTCTGTTGTTCTGTTTCTATGCTTCTGTTGTATGAGAACCATGGAGCTTTTCAGGTCAGGACAAATGGGGAGGGGGCAGGTCCTGGACCTTGGCCCAGGGTGGTGGCAGCTGCCTGTGGCCCCTCCTTACCCAGACCTGTGTGCTCAACTGGAGGCACCAAGCCCCGCAGGCAGCTTGTGCCCCTATGTCAGCTCTGCCATAGGGAACACTGGGCGTGTACACCACCAGGGGACTGTGTTCCAGTGACTTGAGGGTTTTCGGCCACTCTAGGACCCATTCCCTAAGCCGTCTCTAATACCTTGAGACCCAACCCAGGGACCCTAATCCAAAAGCTGCATGTCCTACAGCCCTCTCTCTCTCCTGTCTCCCAGACTCAGCTTTTTACAAAGGCGCATCCCTACCTTACCTGCCTGCTTTCTTTCTCCGTAAAAATAAAGGTAACTCCCCCTTAGGGCCAGGGATCCCATTGTCACAGCTCTTTCTGTGGGGGGAAGTACATTTTTTGTTATTCTGTGAATGACACCTGCTCTAGTTACTGGCCCCCCAAACAGCAGCAGAAAACAGTGATTGCTGTGGCATTTAGTCACATAGCACCCTGACACATGTAACTGGCTCAGGGTCAGCACACCACAAAATCCAATTCTCCTGTGCCCAGCCGCACCTGGAGAATGGGTTACATAATTCCTGCCTTCTGGGGTTTTTCTGTGACTGAAATGAGATAGGGTATCTGAAAGGCCTTTGCAAAGTTATAAAATATTATTGAAACTCTTAATCCCTGCCTGGGGGTGTTTTCTGGTCTGGGAGCTGGGTCGATTCTTAAGGTGCCCGTCTCCTGGCGTCACATGGCAGGTCCAGCGGCCAAGCACTGTCCCCTCGCCAGCAGACTCAGCTGCGGGCTCCTACTAGGTGTTCCTCCACACAGGACCAGAGCCTCCGAAGTAGCCCCTTGTCTCCTGCTCTCCTCTGGTGGCAGCAATATGTTTTCCTGACATCTGAGTTTGGAATCCACCTGGATTATCATGAAAGTTCATAATTCCTCCTTCTGGGCCTAAGGGGAGTGAGACAGCCGTCTAAGTTCCATAGGTCCTCCTGTCCCACCTGGCATGGGCTTGGTGAGGATCCTGCCACAGGGAAGGAGATTCGAAGGGAGCAGCTACAGGCAGACTCCATGTTCTCAGGGCCTGGTGTGGAGGGAGCAGAGTAAGGAGGTGCAGGTCAGTGACATGAAGCTGACCTGGACGTCAGCTGTGCTGGAATCAGTACAAAGTCTACAGAACAAATGGAAGTTCTGCAGGCCTGGGGACTGCAAGGGTGTTGTAAGGGTTGGGTCAGTATTTGATGGTGTGGGGCTGGGTCAGTGGTCCATGGATGCTCACCACAGTGGTCTGTGGGTCCCTGTGCTGCTGCCTCTGGATGGGAGATTCCTCCCTCCAGAGCTTCCTGTTGAGTGCTCAAGGCTGTCACGAGTCCAAAGAGTCCCCCAAACCATTGTCATTGTGACTTAACATCTATTTTAAGAGTTAATCTATAGCATGTTTGGGGGACAGTGAGGAAGGGGTTTCACAAAATCAAGCACATTTAGATATAAATGTAATCCTGACTCTTTCTGAGCTTGCTGTGTGACCCTGTGCGGAGCTCTCGATTTCCCCGGGCCTCAGTGTTCTCGTATGTTAAATGGGCATGAGAAAGTACCGCTGTGAGAAAGTACCACCAGTCGAAAAGTAAGAGGCGCTATGAATCTTAATCACCCCAAATTTGAGAGTATTATATGGCAACACCCTATCCTTGCCAAGTCTAACAGTGTGTAATTCTCTTCTTCAATACTGGCCTCTTTATTGCTTCCTGGAAGTCCATGGGGAACAGCTTCTGATATGTCACCTTAATTTTTGCAGTAGGGGAAGGCAAAGAGCCACATTGCCCTTGACTGACAACCTTCATATGGCTATTTAACGATTTTAATTTTTCATGATTCCACTGATAAAAATAGTACCTGACTAAAAACAAATACATTTGTATTTTCCATCTCCTTAATTCGTTTCTAATTTGGGGGTTCTTATTAGCTTAAAATTATCTCACTGAAATGGTCCTTAGATGATAAAAAAAAGTGAAAACCACAATCAATTCTGGAGAGATTTTACTATTTAATTATGTTGATTGGAGCACTAGAGACCCCTGGCAAAATGAACTTCTCAGAATAAGCTTGATTTGTGTAATTTGGTTTTTAAAATTTTTTGGATGCATATTTATCATGCTAAACTATGTGTTCTTGTTATCCTTGAGAGTCTGACTCATCTCCTTAGAGGTGGATGGAGGAATCCATGGGCTGAGACCCTGGGCTCCAGCTAAAGCCCGTGGAGTTACTGATAGGCCCTGGCCTGAAGGAAATGTGGAGTCCCCAGCTTGTCTGGTCATTTAAAAATGTCTTAAAAAAAAAAAAAAAAAGGAAAGTAAAAGGTCACATAGAGCAGTGGTCCCCAACCTTTTCGGTACCAGGGACCGGTGCTCCTATGAGAATCTAATGTCTGATGATCTGAGTGGAGCTGAGGCGGTGATGCTGGCACTGGGGAGAGGCTGCAAATAAAGATGAAGCTTCGCTTGCTCACCGCTCACCTTCTGTTGTGTAGCTTGGTTCCTTGCGGGCCACAGACTAGTACTGGTCTGCGGCCAGGGGTTTGGGGACCCCTCACATCGAGATAGCCTAGGAAAAGATGGGCTGATAGAATTTTATGGGCCACAGACTAGTAGTACTGGTCTGCGGCCAGGGATTTGGGGATCCCTCGCATCAAGATAGCCTAGGAAAAGATGGGCTGATAGAATTTTAGTGCCTGATAGTAGAAGAGAGTCTTCCATGAAATCATAGAAAATGAGAAAATCCTAGGTTAGAGATGTATCTAGAAACAAATTCTAGAATGTTGATAGAATTGTGGAAACACTGGTAGGACCTCGTTGCTCGAAAAGACATGTTCCCCATCATTCATACCCATGGATCAATATTAGCTTTGCTGCAAGTTGGACAACCAGACGTAATAGGAAGGATGCAGTACCACTCATGACGTTTTCTTGCCATGAAGCTGAACCTAAATCTGCTCAGTTCTATAGGTCTCACTACCACTTTATACAGGGACTAGAGGAACATGCGAAACATCGCCACGGAGGGGCCGTCCCCAAATCCAGACCGAGAGAAGCTCTTTAGGACAAATGCCCTAACTTCTCCAGTAGAACAGTGAGGGGAAATAAAAAGGAGATGTAGGGGCAATTGTTATAGATTAATAGAGATATACCAATCAAATGTGCTCTATGAGTCTGGTTTGAATCCTGATGAAGCCTACCTGCTGTAGGAGGACATATTTGAGAGAATCAAGGTTAGGTACAGGCTGAGTGATAGATATTCAGGAATTATTGTTAATTTTTTAGGCCGTATAATATTGTAGCAATGTTATATCCTAAGTATTTATAGATGACATGATATGATGTCTGGGATTTTCTTTAAAGTATTTCAGAAAAAAAGGGGATAGCAAAAACAGAAAGTTGAATGTTGTTGAAGCTGGTTTGGTGATTGGTGATGGCTTTGTGGAGATTTACTATGCTCTTTTATTTTTGTGTATTTGAAAAAGTCAATAGTAAAAAGTAAAAAAATATAACAATTAGAAGAAATGTTCTTACTAGCTAGCTGAGCTCTGAAATTTCACCATTAGAGCTTTATTCGTCTAGCTGAAGACTTTCTTAGTCTATAATGTACGGCTTCTCCTAGGAGCGTGGTTTACCCTTTAGGAAAATCACAGTGGGGCAGTAGAAGTTCTCTCAGTACAGGTTGCTCTAGGTGTCCCACGCAAAAGGGTTCCAGGAAAGGAAAGTTTGGAAAAGGTTGTGTTGAACTAAGTCCAATAGGATTCTTCAGAGCCTTGGTTATACTAATATACACTGTGCATCTTGGATGGGGGTGCGCTATAGCAATGCAGTGTTCCCCACAATCATTTGTCATGTGCTTTGAAGGAGATAGAAACGTCCAGCCCCTCCAAAGAAAGTCTGAGTAAGAGCCAGAACGTGGGTTCCAGAGCTGATTCTGTACTAACTGATCGTTGGGCAATCACTCAAACTTTCTAAGCCTGTTTTCTTACCTGTGAAATGACTTAATGTCACCTGCCACCTACCCTATGAGAAAATGAAAGCGCTTCCTAAGGTATAAAGCCGAAGACCCCAGATTAAGTGGTATGATTAAGTGGTTTCTTAGTCAGTTTTTGAAACTCTGTCCATAAGTTTCTTGGAAATTCATGGCTCTGTACACAGGCGTAGTCTACCATCACTAAGTATGGACTGCTGTGGGTGTCACATGCTCAAAAGATACAGAGGTGGTAAAAACAAGTTCTCTGCCCTTAGGGAGCTCACGATGGAGTTGGGGAGGCAAGAAGAATAAACTGTGATGGGGACTAGCAAAGCCATGAGCCCTAGGGATAAACGAAAGGCTTAGATTCAGAGCAAAGGGGGATCACTTTTAGCTGGGGTGGTCCTCGAAGGCCACCTGGAGGAGGTGGCACTTGCCTGGGCCTCGAAGCTTGGGGAAGATTTGGACAGGCCATCTCTGTGTTGGTTATGGATCACTCGGTTGGAACGCTTCCCTGTCTCCCGCCTCCACACGCCCACATTCTGCAGCTGAGCACATAAACCTTGTTTGGATTACAGTCTTATCTGACTCGGGGGTCCAAGTCCTCCCTATCCGGAACTGAGGTCAGTGATCCCCCTGCCTGGCCCTCCCAGCCTCTCCCCCTCCCTGTCTCCACCCCTGGTTTCCGTCTTCCCACCAGAGCTAAGAGGCTGGGATTGCTCACCCTGTCCACACTCCCTCACTCTCTCCTGCCTTCTCTTTTAAGTTTTAAAAAAAAGTATAAACCACAGAAACAAAGCAACAAATTATGACTTAGAGACATCCAAACCTTCATGTGGAAATGTTTACCATCATCATCAAATCCTTCCTCTGGGCAGTAGGAGAGGACACCTGAGTGGAAACCTTGGAGAAGATGTGTAGTAGTCGCTTAAGTCCAGGTGAAAGAATGTGAGGTGCTCCTAGGAGCTGGCTCGGTTTCCTGGGTGCAGAGAGCTGGTTGGGGGGGCTCTGACTCCCCCCGCCGCCGCCCCGCCACACACACAGGGTGTGCCTGTTTTTATCCAGGATGTGAATAGCAGTTCAGGACACTCGTTGTGTAAGAGCCCATACTGTCCTTCAATTTGCGCAGCAAGAATGACAGAAAAGGCCTCAGGAAAGGACAGATTTGTGGTGGATGCTTCAAGTCAAAGGGGTCTCAGCTCTGTGCCACACGAGGGTTCAGAGATAAGCTGGACACATGCCTTGTCCTCAAGAGCCCTGCGTGGACAGAGCTCAGCTTACTCCTGGCGTGTTTTAAGGCTCAGAAAGCTATTGTTAGTATTGATATTTTGGGAAAGGACTTACCCAGTGCCTGACACAAAGTTGGCCTCACTGTGGACTTTCACAGCAACCACAGACCTCAGCTTTGGTGAGTTCTGTCTTTGACACTTGGGATAGGTGACTTTGATTCTGAGTCTCAGCATCCTCAAGTGTAAGATGGAGTTACCATGCCTCTCTCCCAGGATGGTTGGAAGGATGGAATAAATGATGTAGAGAGAAGTCTTGGCCTCCACGTGCCCTCAACAACTTTTAGTTTTTGTTTCTTCCCTTTCTGCCATTGAGAAGTAATAAGACATGGGACAAGTTGTGCCAAGCCTCAGTTTCCTCATCTATTAAATAGAAATAATTAGATTACTTGTTCTACTGGTATCATTTAACTATGAAGAGAGAGTTTAATGGGCAATGTATATAAAAACACTTCAAGGAATATAAAGAGTTATTCAAATATTTAAAAAATGCATAGATATGTATTCATATATACAAACCCACACATACAAACCATATTCAGAAGACAAAATCTGAGTGACAAAATGTGTCCTTATCATGGTGTAGGTGGTCTGAGAGGGAGAGACATAGCCCCTGACTCTAGACTGGTTTGTGTTATGCTTTTTTTTTTTTTTTTGGCTCTTTCAATTTCCCAGAGGCCATTTGTCCACTTTTTCTGGGCTCCGCAGTCCCCGGCAGAGGGAGGTACAGGAGAAGCACATGCGCCAGGCCCGGCAGATCTGGTGCCCAGCTCTGCCTCTGACACTGCCCTGTGTGACCCTGAGCAAGTTATATAGCCACTTCCTCAGACAAAAAAAATGAAGGTTAAAGACTGTCAGCCACAGGCCATCAAGAGAACCCGTCAGGAAGATGAGTTAAAGCCTTTCTAAGTTGTAAAGTGGTGACCAAATGGAAGAGGCCACCACCATCCTTAGAACTGTCAGCCAGGCCTTCTGAACCCGGTGGAACAAAAGATTTAATACGCTTGTTAATTGATTAATATGCATTCTGCCATTTCAGCTGCCTTTTGGGAAGACTATGGCAATTATTTTTATATAAGAGAGACACTCCTTAAAGAAGCCACTCCTGACCCTGACCCTCCGTTGCTTTTCTGAGTCTGAGGGCACATCTCCTCCCAGCCCTGGCGGGTACAGTCAGGTGGCTGTTGAGGCTGAGACCAGCCATCCATTTACCCACTTAGTCTAATTTGCTTTGTAACTCAGCACTCACTGTGGGCTTTGATTTACAGTTAATGGTTCATCTTTAAATGAACACTTGTCTGGAATCTTCCGTCAGTCAATGGTGGTGCTATTGACCTGGCAGCTGAGTCTTGGAGTGCCAAGTCTGGTTTTTTTGTTTTTGTTTTTGGTTTTTGCTGTTATTTTCCCTACCAGCCACATAAAGAACCCTCCACAAATATGGATTCATTTTATTTTCAGGCCACATGGCGCAGTGTAAAGAGCATGGGGCTAAGTAGGGAGATAGGAGCTGTCAGCCCAGCCTTGCCATTAATTCACTGTGTGATGCCAAGCAAGAAAGTCACTTGACCTCTCGAGGCCTTGGTTTCCCATCTGCTGGTCGGCACATGGTTTGGAGGGGAGTTCTTCCCCTGAATTTCTGACTTGGCACCACAGCCTAACCTGGTATGCAGTGAGTGGGAGAGGTCTGTGTTCGGATTACAAAAATTGTAACTGTTTTGTGTAAGAAAAAAATTAAAACAGTATAGAACTATTTATCTGAAAAAGTGAAGAAACTTGTGATAGTCTCTCTCCCTCCTCTGAGATCATCACTGTCAACAACTCAGGGAATTGTTACATCCATGTCACTATCTAGATCTGTATTGTCACCATGGATCTGCAAAAACATATCACTATTACACAAAAATGGGGTATTGCTATATACTATGTTCTGCAGCTTCTGTTTTTTACTTAATATGTGTTTTATAAAACTGCATATATACCTTGCTCTAATTTTTTATAATACGGATATAATTTATTAATAGGTTAGAATTAATTTCACCTCCTCGATGGACGTCTGGGTACTGGCAGTTCATTTTCATCGATTTGATGGTTGGCCACCCCCTCCTACTCCAGAGTCTGGGAGGGAACAGGCATATTTACATAGCTGAAGCTGTCATCCTTAGCCGAGGGTGCTGCTCTCTTGCCTCTCCAGATTCTTTCCTGACAAGTACTATGTCTGAGCAATGTCAGGGCACAGGGCACTGCCCCCCAGAACCGAGGGCACCAGGGCCAAGCTGAGAACAGAGTGAGGAAGGCCGGGGTGGGGTGACTGGAGCTTTGGGTTAGAGTGTCCTGGGTGGGCAGGAGCCTGAGAAGGTGAACACGGTACCTAGAGCAATTTGGCTGCTTCTGGAACCACAAACTGTCAAGAGCTGGGGTAACAGCGATTCAGGGCTGAGTCAGGGAGCAGATGTGCACAGCCCTCCAGAGGTGGGCAGGCCTTGAATGGTGCTGGCCTGGTGCAGGCTGCAGCCCTTCAGCCCTCTGAGTTCTCTCCAGAGATGAGGCTAGGAGCCCCAGCCACCGAGGCCAGCCTGAGCAATCTGCCCATCCACACCCTGTTCCCAGACTCCTCCTGGCCAGAGGCTGGTGACACGCCCTCCACTTCTGGGCCCCGGCATGGCACTATTAGCATCCATTTTTCAGAGAGAGCAGAAGGGAGAAATTTTTGGCTCTAGTACCTGGAATTATTTCCCATTTTCTTTTTCCTCTTGTGTTTAATTGAATTAGAATTTTTAAGTAGGTCAAGCATTTATATAATTCAAAAATTAAAATGACATACAAAGGTGTACCCAGAGATTTCTCACTCTCACCTCTGTCCCCTTCTATCTATCCTGCCCCCTGTCACCCCACCATAGGCAATCATTAGTATTACTTTCTGGTTTATTCTTCCAGTGTTTCTTTATGCTAAAACACAGAAATTTGCATATATATTCTTAGTTTACCACTTTACCATATACAAGATAGCCTGCTGTTTACTCTGTTTTTTACCTTGCTTTATTATTTTCTTATATTTGTGTCCTTGAAATTGCTCCATACTAGTACATAGAGCACTTCCTCAGTTTTTTAATAGCTGTGTAGTATTCCACTGTAGGCATGGACAGGGCGTTTTCTAAGCAGCTCCGTATAGAGATTACTTGGGTCATTTCCAGTAATTTTCTATTAAAAATAATTCTGCAATCTGATGACAGTCTGAGCTATTTTGTTGTATCTGTGTGTATACGTTTTAAATGACAAACTGCCCCAAATCTTTTTTGGAAGTAGGCAGAGTACACATTATCTGTAAACAGATAAGTGACATGCCCTGTCTTCCAAGTGACACTGTCCTCCAGCCCCCTAGCAGTTCATAGTCACTAAAACGCCTGGCAGGAGGCAATATCCTTTGCCTGCCAACCTAGGCTGTTAGAAATAGTTTTCACTTCCATTTCCTCCTGTGATTTCAGTGAAGACTCAAGAACCCTGGGCCCTAGAGATGTGGAATGTCTAGAAAGACTGGCCGGGGTCCTGAATGCAGGAGTAGAAGCAGTGTGGCCTGGACTAGTGACAGAGTGTGGATTCCAGCCCCAAATCTGCCACTGAGGAACTGCATGGTGACCCTGCGGAGGTCCCTCCCCTCCTCCATCACACAGGTGAGCTGAGTGGCCTGAGGTCCTTTCTCATCCTGACATTCTGTGGTTCTAGACTCAACCGCATGGTGTAAAGTACACTTTTAAAATCCTCAGGTCCTAGGTTGCAATCAGGTGTCACTTACTCAAGGAGGGGCCTTGTGCTGGTGTGTCTTCACCTCCCTGAGTGGCCAGAGTGCTTTCTTAATGTGCAGTCAAAGCTTTGACGAAGCTGGCTTGTACGTGATGATAAAATGATGCCCATGTGCAGACTCCCATTACTCATAAGTACTTTCATTTGGCTACAGATTTGTGAAGTCCTTTCATTGCTAGTGCATGAAAAAGGGATATTTCACACATGTTTCACATTAGCACCATGATTTAGCTTCCGAGTGAACAAGAATCAATGCAACAGCCAACTGCCACCCGAGAGCCCATTTATATTGTATTACTGGCCGCCGCGGCCCCACCTTTGCGATCTTGTCAGAGCTGATAAGGTAATAGTAATAGTAACTTACATTTTCATTATGTAGGCTCATTCCCCAGGGCTTGGCTGCCTGCACGTGTGCCTTCTCTGTGGTCTGCCTGTTCCTGTCCAGGGTGTGTACTGAGTCGGGGCGGGGGGCTCACAGGGAGCCTCACCCTAAGAAAAAATGTCTCAGCATCATAAATTGATGAATCAGTGAGTAGATCAGTCATTTGATCCATCGTTGTTGTGTATGGCACCCCTCAACGCAAGGAGCTCATGACCTTGGCCCCACACGTGGGCCCCTCCTCCTGTGCCTAGTACTGCCATCCACTCACTGTCTACCCGACCTCCTGCTCCAGCTCCACCTGCTCCCCTATGCTCTGCATGTTACATGTCTCTGGATTCTGCCACTTCTCTCTGTTCCCCTGTTATCTTGCAGCTTAGACCACTCTCCCCTGGACTGGCCAGCAGCCCAGCAGGTCTCCCTGCATTTTCTTTTGCCCTCCTCTCCCAGTCTTCACACAGTGCACTATAGTTGCTCTGGTCAACATACTCATCTGATCCTTTCACTCCTGATAACCCTTCTAGTGGCCTCTTGTTGCTTCTAGGATAAAGGTAGAATTTCTTACCAGGGCCCACAGGTCCTGCTGCCTCCTCAGGTTCCCCCTGTACTCTCTTCCTCTTGAATTCTAGATCCAGTAGAGCTCTTTCCCACCCCAGGCAGTATGTACGTGCTCTTCCTTGGTGCCAGCTTTCCTCATCGCTGGGGGGTTAACTCCTGTGTACCCATCAGAGAGCACCAGGCTGTCCTCTCTCTGAAGCTCTGGGCTGAGTCAGGCCCCCTGTTGGCCCTTATCATGATTTTAAACAAACATCTAACATGTCGTTTAATATCTGCCTCCTCACTAGAGGGTAAACTCCACGTGTCATTGACAGCTGGATCCTGGCACAGCACTTAGAACATAGCAGGAGCATATGGAATGAGGGAAAGTGTGAGCAAGCTGTGTCCTCCTGGAGGGCGTGGCTGGGGACACAGTACAGGATGCCCAGTGAACATTCCTTCATAGCAGCAACATGGCAAGAATAGCAAAGTCAGGGAACTGCAAAAAACTTCACAGGCGGTCTTAGGCCCAAGCCCGTCTTTTTGGGAGGGAGTACAGAACTGTGGGTAAGACTATGGGCTCTGGAGTCAAACTGTCTGCCTTCTTGTTGTGTGTTCTCGAGCACGTTGCCTGACCTCTCTGAGTCTCAATTTCCTCATCTGTAAAATAGGGACAATTCCTTTCCCAGAAAAATGTGAGGATTAAGCAAGAAAATCCATGCTAAGTGCTTAGCACAGCACCAGCCCTGAGCACATATTGGCTGTTATTATTACAGAGGATGTCACTGAAGCCCAGAGAGGTTAGGCTTCCCAACCAATATCACACAGTTCCTAATGCATAGCTGGATGTTCTGTACTGGCCGCTGGACCGAACCATCTCTCAGAAGTGCTGGCACAGTCCTTGCCCTCCAGAGGTTCTCAGCCACATTGCATAGCACAGTGGTTCTCAACTGGGAAGATTCTGCTTACCCTCTCTCCAGGGGACATTTGGTGATATCTAGAGACATTTTTTATTGTGACGGCTGGGGGTGGGGGATGTTGCTGGCATTTAGTGGGTGGAAGATAGGGATGCTGTTTAACATCCTACAATGCACAGGACAGCACCACCCCTCCAAAGAAGCTCAGGATGTCAGCAGTGCCTAGGTTGAAAAATCCTGCATTTATAGGGGGCCCAGGCAAAGTCCACCAGAAATCGACCTGATGAAGGGTACCCTGTCTAAAAAGGCAGGAGGTGCCTGGTAAGCCTCTATCCAGGAGAAATGTCTTCTCTTATAAAAAAAAAGAATGAAAGCCTGGAGATGCAACTAAGGGCAGGACGAGAGTCAAAGTAGCCATTTGGAGCAAAGAGAAGCAAAGAGAAGATGTGGTCGGGGCAGCCGGATCCAAGTGTGTGGGGCATGTGTGTAATTTCTCTGAGTGGCAACTTTGCCAGAACCTTGCAGACACCAGCCAGCATCCACCTTCCCCTAGTTGTTTTCCAAAAGGCTTTAGGCATATTTGGGATTTCGGGGAGCTTATGCAGAGATGTGGCTCCAGGCTGGGGCACATAGCGCCGTGCAGCCTGTGCATCGCTACCCACCTGCCAGTGGCTGTGGGAGCCGGCTGCATTCAGGCTGCCCTTGGGAGGTGTGAGGACTCAGGGTAAGTGTAAATCACACTCCATCCAGTTTCCCCACCCCCGAGCCGGCACCATTTTCACCTAGGAAAAGCCTAATAGAAATGCATTCCAAGTCTTTGTCTTAAAGGAGGAAAGACGAGAGGAGCTGGGGAGGGGAGCCAGCCCAGCGCAAACCTGATTAAATGCATCTGAGCCGCAGGCCTTTTCTGGCCTGAGAAGAAGCCACGAGGGCCCCCTGAAGCTGCAGTCTAGGTGTCTGCTCCATTCTCCAGGCCTGCGGGGCTTCCCTGCAGAAAGCCCCAGAGTCCCAGCCCATGTGGGACCTAGGTGGGTGCATGCCCTGCCCTGCCCTGCCCCCGGCTGCACGGGTGCTCTTATCTCAGGGCACCTCACCTCAGGGATGGATGCACCAGCCAGGGGTCCGCTTGGGAGGGAAGTGGCGGGTGAGAGGATTGTGGGCATGGAGAACCTGCAAGGGATGGGGGTGGGCAAGCTAGACCAGGCCACTTAAGCAGCGGCTCTCAGCCCTGACTGCATGTTAGAATCATCTGGAAGTTTTGAGAAAATTCCAGTGCCGAGACTGCACCCCAGACCTATTATAGCAGTTCTGAGGTGGGACTCAGGCACCAGTCATTTTTCAGTTTCTCCACGTGATCTCCAGTCAAGGTCAAGAACCACTGATTTAAAGCTTCCGTGGGCTCTGATAGTCGAGCCACATTGAGGCTTATAATGAAGGCACAAGGAGGAGGGGACTTTGGTTGGGGTTCTAGGCAGGGCCCAATCATGGAGCCGACAGACCCTGGGTGGGGAAGGAATGTCACCTGTCTGGCCGCATAGATGACCAGGGGTTTGGTCAGGATGGCTGCAAGAGGTTTTAGAGAAGAGCTTGAAAACCCAGAAGTGGGGGCTGCCCAGAGCCAGGGTCTGAGGAGCAGGTAAGGCTCCCTGCACACTCTCTGCGCCTGGCATGGTGCTCTCCTGGCAAGGCAAGTGAGCGGACACTCTACATAAACTGCTGTAGAGTTGATGGTAGGTTTTGTTTTGTGGCTGTTTGGATGTGTGTCTGGTATTTGCTGCCAGCCTGGGAGCCCCAGGAGAGCAGTAGCCAGGTCATAAGTATATCTGGGATTTGGCCACTTGTCACCTTCTCGCTGTTATGGCTCAGGTGCTAGCAGTCTCTTCTCTCACCTGGATTATTAGGACAGTTTTCTGATTAGTGTCGCAGCCTCTGCCTCCACCCCCAACAGTCTATTCTCAAGGCAGCAGCCAGAGAGATCCTTTAAAACAGGTCAGATGGTTTCCTCTGCTCAAAACCTTCTAATGGTTCCCTGTGTCACTCAGAGTATAAGCCAAGGTCCTCAGAGTGGCCTGCAAGGCCCCCATTGTGTGTCCTGACCCATTTGCCCACCTTCTGCAGCTTGCTCCGCCCCAGCCACCCTGGCTTCCTCTCTGTCTTCCAGCCACTGTTGTCTCAGGGCCTTTGCCTGCGTGCTCCCTCTGCCTAGAAGTTCTTGGCCCCCAGAAATCTGTGAGCCCCCTCCTTCCCTTCTTTAGGCCTTGCTCAAATGTCACTTTCTTGGTGACACGTTCCCAGACCACCTGCTTCCTGGCTCCCAGATCTTTCTATCCATAGCACTCACGTGCTGACACTGCATATTTTGTTTACTAGAATGTGAGCTCCCAGAAGGCAGGGGTTCTAGTCTATTACATCGGCGAGTGTAAACCTAGAGCCTGGAACAGTGTCTAGCCCACAGTGGGTGCCCAGCATATTTCTGTTTCCTCCATTTGGACTGTTGTTACTTATAGCTCATTTACTTACAATCTTTGGCTCATGACCTCTAATGGTCCATGCACAGTCTGCCTTTATTTAATTATGTAGTTATTTCTATTAATGTAATCAGCACCAGAGAGCTCATCACTCACAGCAAAGCTGGGATTTGACAAAACATATGATCCTGCCTCAGGCCACCCCCAAGCCTCTCCACCTGAGGTGATCATCTTCCTTAATCCCATCTTTATCATCCTCCTGCGTTTCCTTTATCTAGTTTCACGGTATCCATATGTATTCCTAAAAAGTATATTTTCTTGTTGTTACTTTTAGTTTTATGCAAAGTCTGCTATGCTGTATATAATCTTTGGAGTCCTTTTCACTTAAGTTGTATTGTTAAGATCCACCTACATTGTTGCATATGCTGTGGCTCATTCCCTTTAATGACAAAAAATATTGGTGGGATGAGTATTTAACTGTATGCTCCCCCGCAGTGTCAGGTTCATAATAATGGCTTACATCTATTAGGCACTTCCTCTTTGCAAGGCATTCTCTGCTAAGTGTTTTATTAACCCCACTTAACGGATGGGAAAACTGACATTCAGGAAGTGATCAACTGGCCTAAGGTTACACCCAAATGGCTCAGGGGGCAGAGGCAGGATTTGAACTTGTATTGTGGGCCTCTCCAGAGGCCTTGTCCCTGCCCCTGTACCACACTGTCTCTGAATGAATGAATGAGTGAGCTCACATACACACTTAACACCACTGCCAGCCCTTTAGGAACCCCACTGAATGACTCTTGGTTCAAATCGAGGTTCAGTATGCACACACAGACACACACACACATAAGCATTCTGGAATTACACACAAATACTTGTTCATTGATAGACAATTTATAGTAGGAGAAATAGACCTTACCTTCAGATGCCAAGATCTGTCTGACCCTGTCTCTCTCTGTTCATCTCTCTACTAAAAGAAAAAGCCAGCTGGGCCTTGTGCTCATAGGGCCTGTAGGTTCAGAACCTACTGCTGCAGGCATGGCTTCCAGGAGAGAAGAAGGCTGGGGCTGTGCCCTTGGCCTGTGGGAGGAAGAGGCCTCCTCAGGGGCCTCTCATCTCCTTCCACACCAGGGCCCTGGGTGACTGCAGGGGCCTCACTCAGCAAAGCCGAGCATGCAGTGACCAGAGTGGGCGAGGGCTGATCCTTTTAAGAGTCCTTAGCCATTGGCTGCCCCTTCTTGGCACTAGGAGTACCTGCATAGGGGTGAGACTCTTTTGACATTAGGAATTAACGGAAGCGATGGGGAATAGGAGTGCCAGGCACAGGATTGAACAAACAATAGACCCTGTCCCAAGAACAATTGCCTCTGCCCCCTGGGGGTATACATAGCAGGGCCAAGCTCAAGCAAATGAATGAACATTGTGGTGGCTTTGGTCCCGAGCTAAACACTGGACTCCTGTGAGCCAGGTTTGACCACAGGGAGGACAGGCCACAGATTTTACCCGTCTGGTGTGCAGACTGGCCTGTCCACCGTGTAAGCATTTTCCCAGGCCTGGAGCAGAGCTGGTCTGGCACAGGCTGCTTGAGAACTGCCTCGCATACCAGCTCGAAGAAGGCAGAGGGGCCTCTCCAGGAAACGAGACACTTGAGAACCAAGTGGGGTGGAGACCAGAAGCTTCACCTTGGGGTTGGGGCAGGGTGGGTGTGTGAAGCAGGTGGTGTGAAGCAGACCAGTCCTATGAGAGGAGGAAAGTAAACACTGTGACGTGTTCTGCTCTCTGGTATCAGTAGGGGGTGGCAGAGAGCAGAGACAAACAGCTGGGCCTCTCCTGGTAGTAAGTTCACCCAGGCCTCCGTTTCCCCTAAGCACCTGTGAGCCTAGAAGTCTTCAAGCTGGGTGCACATGTGGCGCTGTGGAAAAGAGTGGGCCGGTCGCTAGTGTGTGTGCACTTAAGCACAAGCACATGGGGTCGGGTGGTCAGGAGGAAGGCAGGGAATCTTCCAGAAGGGAGAAAGGACCGGTCGAGCTCAGGATGAGCTCTCTCACTCCAGATTGCACACTGGTATCTCCCTAGAACATTTCCACAGTGTTCTAGAAGGAACCTATACAGTCAGCTAACAGCACGTGTGCTTTGTAAATGGGCCCTGGACCTGGCATCCTCAGAACAGGGACTGCGGGTTCCCCTAGGACACAGCATTTGGGGAGATGTTTCTGGAATCTGAGGTCTAGGTGAACCTAGCCTAGAGGTCTGGGTCAAATGGTGGACACTGTCTTGTCCAGAGCCTCAGGTACATGCAGATGGGGCCTTTTTCCCCAAAGGTGTGAGCCTTGGTCATGACATCCAGCTCGGGACAGTATTTTAGTCAAAACTGCTGGAAGGGAAACTTTTGTGGAATGTCTCCTATGCTCTAGACATGTTCACACATATTATTTCACACAACAGCCATGAGTGATGTGCACACATATCCCCATTTTACGGAGGGAGAAACTGAGGTCCGGCAGCTTGCTTGAGGTCACACCGGAGAGCCAGATCTCTTGACTTTTCACCGCATCACAGCCACCTCCCTGCAGTCATAACCTGTGGCTTTCTCCACATGGTTGCGGGTGGGGTCTGGGCTCCTCAGACACCCATACCCTGACTTCAGGCAACTCCTATTACTGAACCCATACATTTTCAAAGTCTCCCCCTGCTCTCCCTACCTTTTTTTTTTTTTAACATCCTCTGTTTATTTTCCATAAGGATGTTTTAGTAACATTCTTTTGAAAATTCCAATTCTACTCCATCTGTAAGGAAGGGAAAAATGAGTAAGGGAGCATCCTGTCAAGGCCCAGCGTAGGCCCTGGTGTCCTGGGTGGTTGGTGGTGGCAATCAGGGTCTGGATGGGAGAACTGGGGAGTCTTGTTGCTAGGTTTCTAGGGCTAGGAGTTGCTGATGTGAATCTCCAGGGGCAAGGGGAGTGAGGGCAGTGAGAGCTGCTGATCCTCCCCGAGGGAGGCTGGGAGGCTGGGCTGGGGGCTTCCAGGTGCTTGACTTGGAAGTCTGTCCTTCATCCATAGGGCCTGTCTCCAAAGCCCTATTTAAAGACCCCTTTCCATTTGTGTTATACTTTGCTGGGGGAGGGTCATGCAGTAATTTAACACCCTGTATGTCTGAGCTGGACACAGTTGGGTGGAGCATGGGGTCAAACGCTACAGCTTCCCTGGCGAGGCTGATCCATCCATTAGGAGCTGCTGTTCCTATTGGGAGTGTGAGATTTGGGCGGAACACAGGTTCCAGTCTACCTCCTCACCTCTCACGTTACCTAAAATGAGAAAACTGATGCCCAAAGCAGGAAGTAGCTTTTTAAGGGTCCAAAGGCTGGTAAGTGGCAAAGCTGGGGACTCCTGAGTACCAGGCCAGTGCTCTTTGCACTCAAACAGCATCGGGGTGGGAGGAAAGGAAGAGAAAGAAATGGGATGACCTTGGACATCATGAGCCCTCGTGGGTATGACCTTTACTCCATTGTTAATCCAAGCCCTTGATCCCCCGGGTTTGCCTTCCTCTCCAGATCACAGAGAACCTTTGATCGTTTTCCTGTATCCTCTTAGGGTTTTGAATTTTCAAAAATCTCTGAGTCCTGTGAGCCTAATTCAGTACTGGTGTGCCAATTTACCTCCAGCAAATTTCCAGCTGTTGACAGTGGCTGGTGCTTCATTACAGGTCAGCTCCCCAAGTACTTGCTTTATGCAGAAGTCATGGTGTTCCAGGTGTCTGAATGCAACTGGCTTCTGCAATCACACACATTATGTCCCAACTCTAACTGGCGTTCTTCAAGGCATTCCCCATGTAGATGGTAACGCAGGCTTTGACAACCCAAAAAGGATAACAGAGGGCTGCTATGCCCACAGTTGCCATGTCCTCCACGGAGGGCTCCTTCATCCCAGGTGGCTATGCAAACCCCAGGCGAGGAAGGACAGATGAGAGAAACTGTAGCCATTAACAGCCCTACTTAGGACTCCTGCTGGCTGCAAACAATGCCTGTTGCCTTCTTGTGAGGTCCCAGGAGAATGGCTCATTAAAGATGAAAGCCAGGGTCAGGGCCAGCACCTGGGTTGGCTTGCGTCCTGAACCCTTCTCCCAGTTGTCAGAGGTCTCTGGAGGGTGGGGTGGGTTGGCCTGGAGGGAGGGGGAAACTGTGGGCTCTTCCTCCAGTTTCCAAGGAAGCTCAGCTGGAGACAGAAAGGGCTTTCTGGAGGGTCTAGGTCTCGCACCTGTCTGGGGACCCAGTGCTGCTCGTACCTGACACTACCCATCATCCCCTGCACTGGTTCCAGTGCTTTCAGCACACTGGCCATTGTTTGCAGTGACCCCCACTTGTTACCTCTCTCCCCCTTCACTGGGCTCCACGGGTATGATTGCCAGATAAAACACAGGATGCCTAGTTTAATCTGACTTTTGGATAAGCAATGAAAAAAGTTTTGTGTGTACATTCTAATTATTGCACAGGACATACTTATACTAAAACAATCATTTGTCATTTATCTGAAATTCAAGTTTAATTCGGCATCTTCTATTTTTGTTTGCTAAATCTGGCAACTTCACCCACAGAGTACTCTCCCCACACAGGGCTGGGCCCAAGAGAGGTGATATCTGTGTTCTGTGGCTTCCATCCTCTGCAGGACCAGTTGTACTTACCAAAGCCCTGGGGATTATAATAAGATGCAGGTTATGATTCAATAGGTCTGAGGCAGGTCTGAGACTCTGGATTTCGAATAAGCTTCTAGGCCAGTGCTGCTGGGCCAAGGACCATTCTTTGAGAAGCAGGGTAGTGATTGCAGACTAACTTTACAGGAAAGTGGGCAGGGGTAGGGGTGGATGAAAGGGGTTTGAAAACACTGCTGCCTGAGGCTCACTCCACAATTCTGAGTTAATTTGTCTGGGGCGGGACCCAAGCAAGGGATTTTTATTTTATTTAATTAAATTTCTTTTACTGTGGTAAAAAACATAACAAAACTTACCATCTTAACCATTTTGTGTATCATTTGTAGTGTTAAGTATATTCACATTATTGTGAAACAGGTCTCCAGAACTTTTTCATCTTAAAATCTGAAACTGTACCCATTAAACAACTGCCCTTACCCCCTTCCCCAGCCCCTGGTAACCACCATTCTATTTTCAGTTTTTATGAATTTGACTACTTTCAATACCTCATATATAATCATAGAGTATTTGTCTTTTTTGACTGGCTCATTTCACTTAGTGTAATGTCCTCAAGGTTCATCCTCGTTGTAGCATATGTCAGAATTTCATCCCTTTGTAAGATGGAATAATATTCCATTGTATACACATACCACATTTTGCTTATCTATTTATCTGTTGACAATTGGGCTGCTTCCACCTCTTGGCTATTGTGAATAATGCTGCATGAACATGGGTGTGCAAGTATCTTTTGGCACGCCCTGCTTTCATTTTTTTTGTTATATACTCAGAAATAAGATTGCTGGGTCATAATGGTAGTCCTATGAACCTCCATACTATTTTTTCATAATGGTTACACCATTTTATAATCCCACCAACAGTGTGCAAGGGTTCCAATTTTTCCACATCTTCTCCCCATGTGATTCTACTGTCCTAGGCTCTTTCTTGGCCATTTCTCTCTACTCTTGCTGGCTTGAGGCCTCTGGATTTTGCTTGGTACAGGGTGGTCCTGAATGTGAATTGTGTACCCTGGAGCTGAGCACAAACAACTGGCCAGGGAAGCAGAAAGCCTAGCTTTGAACTTGCATATTAACTACTGTGTGATCTTTGGCAAGTCACTTAACCTCTTTGAGCCTCAGGTTCACACTTATAAAGGGATCGGGGAAGTATTAACTTTAACAAAAGGGAGATCAGATAAACCATGTATGTAAGAGCTTCTGGGATCCATAAACAGCCATGGGAATGTCAGATGAGATGACAGTAGGAATTGAATGAAGAAACTGCATGGAGTATGAGCGTCTGCGGTTGAGAGGGCTCAAATGAAATCAGTTAACAGTGAGCACCCCTGTCCCATGGTATCATGGAAGAGCTTGTCTGCTCACCGTTGCCCCAGCATCAATTTGACACCAGCGTTATGCCTGACACATGGCTGGGACAGCAATTGACTGAGACACTGTTCCAGAAACCTAGAAACACATGAGCTCCCAAGACCAGGCATGTGACATGACCAGAGCTGAGTCCTACAGGGCACTTACTATGTGCCAGCTGCTTGACTAAGCTCGTTATTTATTTAATTCTCCCAACATTGCTGTGAGATAGGTGCTGCTATTATTTCTGCTCTTCAGATGAGGCACAGAGAATTTAAGTAGGGGGCCCAAAGTTCAATGGCTAGAAAGCAGCCAAGCTGGGATCTGAAATAGGCAGTCTGCCTCCAGAAACCAGGCTGGTAAACATTGTCCTTACAATTTATGAGTCATGTGACTGTTAAACCATGAAATGGAAGAATCATCCCTTGGATACTTGCTGGATTAATAGAGTCACAACACAGGGGGTGACGTGATTAATTGTGGTGATGTGAGGTGACCAAGTGAGGCCAGGAGGGGAATTGGACAAATCTTCTGGGGCAGGGCCGGTACTGGGGTGGCATGAACAGATACGTCTGGTACCTGGACTGCCTCAAGGAGATCCCGTGGGCTGGAAACAGGGAGTCTGATGGCCAGGCAGAAAAGTGGGGCAGCTGGTAGCAAGACCCAGGAGAGGACTGGGCCTCCAGGACATGGCCAAAGCCTAAGCATGTGAATAGACACTGCCTGAGAGCTCCTTCAGTGCCTCTTGATGAGGGTCAGGGTGTGGCTCCCTCCTAAGAGGGTCAGATCTGGTTCCATGGAGGAAGAAGTTCACATGCTGTCCTTGAGAGATGGATAGAAACTGGACACACAAATGAGGGGTCACAAGTGTTCTAAGCAGTCAGGAGACCATCAGCCAAAGTACAGAGACCCTTGCCCTAATCCGAAAAAGTAACTCATTGGGGAAATTCAGGAATCAAAGCAGGCTTGTTGGGAAGAAATATTTGGTCCAAGGTGGCTCCTTTTTCTACTTGCTTTATCTTATCAATGACCAAAAATTGGAATGAAGGCAAATTGAAATGAAATTAAACCATTTACCATTCATGCCTTTGCGATCCATACTGCTCTCTGGCTTTCTCTGGGCATAGTAACCCTGAAGATTTGGTGTCAGACATATTTTAGTTTGAGTCTCATCCCAGCCACTGAATAGTTCTGTGTTCTTTGTCACTTACTTTACCTCTCTGAGCCTCACTTTTCTCGTCTGTCGTGCAGAGATTGTCCTGAGCACTGTAGGATATTTAGCGTCCATCTCTCTATCCCCTAGATGCCAGTAGCACCCTCCCAACTCCTGAGTTGGCGACAACCAGAAATGTCTCCAGAGATTGCCAGATGTCTTCTGGGAGGCAAAAATGCCCATAATTGAGAACTACTATAATAGTTCCTGGCTGCCTTTTAAGCAGAAAAGGCTAAATTTCATTCGTTCATTATTTTATTCATTTAGTAGATATTTACTATGCACATACTAGATGCTAGGCACTGGGAAATTCGGTGGTGAGCCAGAGGGGTCACATGCCATCAGTGGCTACCACCACAGGAAGCCCATGGAGTGAGAGGGAGCAGGCATCCACCTTGCCTTTGGGTGTGCTATGTTAGGGAAGCACGCGGTGCTATAGAAACATGTAGAAGAGATGCTTATTTCTGGATTTTTCACTGTTGGAGGGGGCGGGGGGCGATGGAAGGTGGTCAAAGGTAACACCGGGTATCGGCATACAGACGCCAGAAGTTCCCACATTCCTGTTGTTGGTTGAATGAATCTAGGAACAGTTGTTTAAGGCTGCATATGGCATGATTTACTGCCCAAATGGGCTGAAAAGATGTACACCAATTTATTATACAGAAGGGCAGTCAATTTGTGTTGACATTTGGGCCTGCTGACGTGTCTCATAGGAAGACCGATAATGCAGAAAACAGGTGGGTTTATTAGGTCACCCCACAAAAGATGCTGGCGCTACCAGTTCAAGTTGCCAAGTGGGATGTGCCCCATCTCAGACTCTCCAGAGACCTCGCCAGAGCAGGGGAGGAGAAACCCATGCGCTTAGAGGTAGATGTGAAAAATGTGTCCTAAAAGGAAACTTAGGAAAGCAATTTGCCTGCCCAGACCCGTGGGCCTGGGTGGCGGTGCCTTTTCTGGGAATTCTGAATAAGGCTGCTCGCCATCCTTTGGAGAAAAAAAATAGAAAAAGTCTTTTTCTTCCTCACTTTCGTAAGCACTAGGAAAGAAAGAAAGGCTCTGTGTCCCCACAGTAGTCTTTCTTTGGAAGTCTGGCACATAGCTCTTTTTTTCCACTTGAATCCACTTCTTACATTTCTGGTTTTAAAATCCAGATCTTCATGAACAGATGAACAGTCCGGAAAAATGGAAGAAATGGTTTTCCCTTGCTCAAAAGAAGTGGCAAGAAATGAAAGCTCCCCCCAATCCTAAGATTAATAACAACAAATGCGATTTTAAAAAGACAGTGGTCGTGACCAATTGCAACCACTTTTTGAGTGCCTGTAGTGGGCCAGGCACTTGCTGTTCGCTGTTTTTACAAGATCGATCTCACTGTCCCCTCTCATCAGTGGAAACCCAAAGTCTGATGTTGTCCAGATCACACGTGGCGGAGCCGGGATTCAGTTCTTGGTCTAGGAAGAAATGAGAAAAAAATATAATGTAGTGACTTTTTCATAGGGTTAAATTGATCTTTCTTAGGAGAGTTGCCCGTTATTCTGAAATTTACATTTTCCCAATATTTTTGACAATAAGATGCACTATTTTTTATGATGACTGTGGACACAGTAGCGTTTGCAATGCGAGAAGATGGTATTCTGCCCCTTAAGAGATTTGGTTCACAGATCTAAGAAATTCCTAAATGTGGTCATCCCTTCAAAAATGGGATTCTCAGATCCCAAAGCCCCACCTGGAACCCCTGCTGCCACATTCCATCAGCAGCCACTTTTCTCACTTCTGTGCTTCTCTACCTTTTTTACACTTTTGCTTAGGTTTGTGGGTTTGTCAGAGAGGGAGAGTGAGGAGGAAAAAGCAGGGGAAATGCTAAGTGACAACCCTGAGGGCAGCAGTGGTTTTCTAAGAAAAGATCGTAATTCTGTTGAAAATTGCCGAAGAAGAGAGTGCAGTCCAAGTAGGCTTATGTAAATTATATGCAAATTATGCACAGCCCTCCTATTTCATAACCTGGATGTAGCCCTTGGGAAAATGCTAATGGAGACTAGTGGTCTCCAGAAAGCCTCCCTTGGTGATTTCAGGTGTCTGGCCCTAATTAAAGAGTATTTTCCTTGCAGCGTGTGGCTCCAGTAGCCTTAATTTTATACCTTCTCTCTCCGTTCCTCCTCTCCACAGGCCTGTGGCTGAGCCTGAGATGGCTCTTCTGATTCCATGGCGGGTGGGGTAAGGAACGTGGCCAGAGACCTGCCTGGAAGGTTCTAGAATCCTCAGGTAGACGTCACCTTCTGTAGGGCTCCCGGGGTCCCAGCCAGCTGACTCTCAGAGAAGGGGCTCCTTAAATCTTTGGTTTTCAAACTGGAGCATTCATCACATGCATCAGAATCACATGGAGGACTTGTTTCAAACACAGATGTCTGGGTCCCACCCCAGAGTTACAGATTATCGAAGTCTGAAGGGGCTCGAGAACTGGCATTTCTTTCAAGTTCCCGAGTGACGCTGAGGCTGCTGGTGCAGAGACCACAGTTTGAGAACCACCGGCCTGGAGCTGAGCAGTGATACTCAAAGTGTGGTCTGCTGGCTGCTCTTACCAGTCTGTGATAGAAGTTAAGTACAGAAACTCAGAATAAACATTTAGAAACTTTTATCGAAGTTTGATATTGCCACTACATTTGTGCACATGATTATTTTTCTAATTCATTTTTATTGTCTTTCACAAAAGTATTGGTCTGTGATGGTTCAGTAGTTTAAAAAACAGCAAGTCCTTCACCGGAGATAGCAATTTGGAAATTCTGGCCAAGAGGGCCCAATGTGATGGCCAGAGTTCGGGATGGCCCCAGGTTGGCAGGAGAGTTAGAGTTCCCATCAAGATGCAGAGGCTGGGCATGCAGACTGGCCCAGGAAGGTGTTTGGAGACATGTCGAGAGGGGTGGGGGAAGAGTGGGGTGTTGGTTGTCACGTGACTGAGTCGAGAATACACTGGCATTTAATGGCTGGGCACAGGCACCACAAAGAATTGTCCTGCCCTAAACGCCAATAAAAATCTCTCTTGAGGAACAATTGCCAGGAAGGGCGGAGCTAAGAAGGTGGCCTGACTCTAGACCGCCTGTTCTCTCTTGGAGGTGGGGGGACAGGGAGCAGGGGGTGAGCGGATGCATTGGTCAGAACCAGTTCAGCCACTGTGCCCTTGTTTTTGCATAGTAACCTTGTGCGTGTGTTTTGCCTTGCATGGTGACATGGGTACATTGTTGATACATAATGGGTACCTCTTGTTTTATGCAAAATCCATATACAAAGACTACAGTGCAGAAAAGGGATGCATTGGCAGGGGTGGTGAGGATAAGTTTTTTTTTAAAAAGATTAATTGTAGGAGTTCCCGCTACTTAAAAATAATGTACCAAAAACGTAGTTTATGCATGGCTTCCAGGACAGCCATTTGCGTAACGTAAAGGATACCTGTTCTTGCAGAGGAAGGTAGCAGCATTTAGAGGTGGTGTGATTTTAAATGGTGCTATGAATTGTTTAGAAGGCTCCAATGGCAATAAATGCCACAATAATAAGTGGTTCTAGGTGGAAGGGATCTGGCCCAAGTTTGAGACTTGGCAGCGATTTCGTCGATGGCCCTTACAGTCCCCAGCCTGAGCTGGTCCTTTTCAGCTAGAAAAGAACGTTCTGTGATTCTGACCTGCCATCTTTGTAGATAATGTTTTGACATCTCATGGTAACAGTGTAAGAAGTAATTAGTTGTCTTGCACCTTTGAGCCTATGAGGAGGCCACTGGCTCTTCAAGCTCAGAATCGGAGAATTCGGAGCCCGGAAGAGGGCTTTGCATTCATCAACCCTTCGCTGTATAGGGGTGGAAATCGAGGGCCCGGAGGCCCCGAATTGGCCCCAAGTCGAGCTTGTGTTAAGGCAGGCAGTGAGCCTATTGTTGGAGGCTTACCGTGTAATTAATGGGATTTGGAGCAATTACAGGGACAGTAAAGCCCCTAGTTTGTTTCTTGGGCCAGGCATGAGATTCCTTAGGAGGGTAGAGCGGGAGGGTGGAGGGGAGGTGGGAAGAAGGTGGCAGATAGTTGGCAAATCATCTCTTGCCAGGCCTACTCCGTGGAATGCTGGCTCACATGTTTATACTGTACGTCTCAAAGGATCCCGTGCAACCGAGCATATCTGGCCAAGGCGCCCCACCTAGTTTTCCTCTGGGGCTAATTCTTGTTGGTTTTTAATGTGGAGCTCAAAGAGCCTGTTTTTCTGTTTTCTTTTTGCAGTGAACACCAACGAGGACATCATAAAAGTTAGCATCATTCTAGGGAGGGTTGCCTGCTCCTTCTGGGGCTTGGGGACAGTTGCTGAGCCAGAGCTCAGTAGTCACGGATGGGGGAGAAGAGCGGAGAGCTCATGTACGATGGGAAGAGGAGCACATGGAGTCTTTGCAGCTGTATGGGAGTCTGTGTCAGAGCCAGATAACTGCCAGGCACCTGAATCCTGGATCATTCACTAATACAGCAAATACTTCTTGCAACCTGTTATTTCCCAGCCATTGTTCTAACCGATGATACAAAAAGTGCTGGAGAAATGGATAGTGGTGGTGATTGCACAAGAGAGTGAGTGTACTGAATGCCATTAAACTGTATACTTAAATGTGGTTAAATGGTAAATTTTACATTGTGTATATTTTACAGAGAGAGAGAGAGAGAGAGAGAGAGAGAGAGAGAGAGAGAGAGAGAGTAAGTAAGATCCCCACTTCTAGGAAGTAGCCGATGTTCTGCAAACTCCCCCTTACTGGGGCCTGGGCCCTGAACAGTGGAGGTTAGTGGTCACCCCTGAGGGCGGGGGCGTTAGGAGGAGACCACGGGAGGCAGGGAATCCCCAAGGCAGGCTGAGGAAGAGGACTCCTGGCTGTATCCCCATTGAAGGAGATGTCTGTGCAACAGAGGGTGCTGACTGTCCTTAGACAAATTTCTTGCTAAAATATGATTTTGAGATGTTGCCAGCCTAGGGACAGTGCTGAAGTTTGAATTTCTGTGTGGAACTAATGTTTGTTCACAGAAATTTTTAAGTGGTCAAAACCTTGGGTTGCGGCCATGATGACACTAGAGCTCGGGCTCTGGTTTTCTTCTTTCCAGAGTGTGTTTCTGAGAGTTTCTTTTTCAAAAACATTGGTGAGCTGAGCCTGCATAGCCTAAGGCTTGGCTTTCTTCATGTTTCCTGTGGATTAGTCATTCATGCCCATGCCACCGGTATGCTGAGGGAAGCTTGGGCCAGTGACTTCAACTTTCTGAGCCTCAGTTTCTCTATCTGTACCAAAGCCTGAGGAGGTTCTGAGCTCATGGGGTAGAGAGCATGGAAAGCATTTAGCCACTGGCCCGGCATGCAGTATCTCTCCAGCTTTGAGTGTTACTCTTCACTGGGCATTAGTATATCCTGTCTTACAACGAACAATGCGTTATTATTGAACATTTTCCTCACATTAATATTCTTTTCACTCGGGTTACTTAGCATCCATGAGAGGTACCACCTCTTCATATGCCCACCATATCTCTCACTGTGCTAGGCATATGGCAGATGTTCTACAGATATTCGGTCGATTAGTCTGTACCTAAAGCCACAGTCTGGGTGGTATTTCCAGGCGCCGCCTAATAATTTGCCTTCAGATCAGCCAGACTCTGGGCCTCTGAGTTGGACGTTCTGGGCAGGTCAGCACTGTAAGAATTGCTAGCTAATCCCCGACAGCTCTTTAACAGTTTCATTTTGGAACTGTAGCTCTAGCCTCTTCAGACGGGCTCAGGCAGTGATGGCCGGGTCACCCAGCAACAGCTACTCAGATAATTACATGGGTTTCAAATTGTTCACTACTTTACGTCCTCAAAGCAATTTCAGAATCAATTTGAGGTTTGACAGGGAGCTGGTGGAGGTCTCACAGGCCTAGAATGGCGTGCTGGGCTTGCTTAATGCTTGTTATAATTCCAGTGGCAGGCCTCGCGCACCTGGGGAGCAGGGCGCTGTCCTCTGTTGCATCAGGGAAGAAAATCAATCAATCAATCAATGAGAGCACACCTAATTAAAGGTAACAAAGGCTCTGGGCACCTCATCCCTCCCCGTGGTGTTAGGCTTGTAGAGTGCTAGGAGGAAAACCAGCCTTGTCTCAAACAGGATTCAAATGAAGTCCCAGAGCTAGAAATCAAATCTTGTAAGACTATCTTTTTTAACAACAGGTACCTACCCCACACTGGAGCAGAGAACTCCTTCCCAAATGCAGCTTAGAATGGATCCGGACAGCTACTCTGCTCTCCGTAGAATACTGACACGAGGCTACCCCTGTTTTGTGACCTAGGCACACCGTACCCCTGGTGCCCAGATGAGAACATAGGGAGCAGGCAGCCTGGCACATGTCCTGTGCTTGAAGGCCCTGTGCACAGATGAGTCTCAGAGTGCAGTGGTCAAGGTGTGGGCTCCAGAGCCAAACTGCCTGGGTTCGTTCTTAGCTCTGCCACTCACCAACCATTTGGGGAACCCTAGGCTGGTTGCTGCAAGGTCTTCATCTGCAAAATGGGGGTGGTCATGGCTCCCACCTCTGGGAAGCCTTACATGAATCGATGCATGTGAAAGGCTGAGAACAGGACCTGGCACAGACTAAAAAGTCTTGTTACTCTTATGAGCACAGAACTGTTTCCCCAACAAGGGGCCTGGTAAAGCCACCCTCCACTTTGTAAGGAGCAAGATAAGTTTATTTTTAGTTTCACCTTACAAAAAGGATACAGAGGCCCTGAGGTGTGAGTTAACTCAAGTTCACAGAGCAGGGTGCAAGTGAGCCGAGCCTGGAATCAAGGCCCTTGTCCCTGCCTGGACTGTGGCCTTGTCGCCTCCCTTCTGCCAGACACCCTGGGCTTGGTCCCCAACTTTCTTCCAAGCCTTGCTCTGAAATATTCCACCCCACCTCTATTTTCATGGCCAAGATAATGCATACTTTATATTTTAATAGAGTCAACCCCTCCACTACAGAAATGAACTTGTAGAGTGACGAGAACCTGCTTGTGGGTCGGTGGGATATTTGGGGAGACAGAGAACGTCCCTAGGCCCCTGCTGTAACATCACATGGCATTTTGTCTACCCAGCCTTTCCTTCCCACGGACCCTGCCTTGTAGATTCTTGGGATTAGAAGGAGCATCTGAGATCTTGTCAAAGGTGGGGCAGAAAGGCTTTGGTGACTGTGAACTCACTACCCGCGTTGCTCTTGGCCTTTTGTTTTGGAAACCTTAGACACAGACTGGCTTATCTCTCCACATCCCTCACCGCCTCCAGTCTGATGAGAGAGTTGGTCAAGAGGCAAGGTGGAAACAAGGGTTTCGCTGGGTATTAAAGTACATAGACGTTGAGAAATTCAAAGATACTTTCTCCACAGTGGTTGCAAATTGGTTCTCTTGCACAAATGCGCGTGAAAGCAATCCTGGTGATAGAAAAGGTGAGGGAGAGGGAAGCCGGAAGCGCTGGTGGCCTGACCTCGGCGTGCTGAGCTGCTAGCACGATGATGCCCTTTGCTCCCCTCTTTCTAGCATCATTCTTCACACCAGTGAACACTAATGGGACTAGAACCTTTAAAAACCAGACACTAAACGGAGGTAGATCCTGATGACCTCAAGCCAGAGGTTATAACAGCTGATTGCATCCAAAGAACAGAACTGTAAATAAATGATTCACAGATACCTGCCAGGTCCAGAGCTGGACTGGGACCGGTCTTAGCCATCGGCAGAACTGGAAGTCGGCTATGGAGTATGTTTTTTGGGGGGCAGGGGAAAGGGCTTTGAGGAGGGATATAGTGAAAACCCACTAGAGATGTTCAAGTTCAGATTCATACATCCACATCTGGCCAATCCATGGTAGCTCACCAGATAGAGAGCAGACATCGATCTGGCTGGACTTAGCTAGCTCTCTGTTATCGAAAATGCAGCGAAGAGAAAAATTATTATTTTATCTGCTGGCGTTAGTGCTCTCCCAGGAAAATAACTGTTCTTATTCAAGAACTACCTCGATAGGTCATTTGGGTGAGAGATGAGGCCTTGAGGGCATGTGTAGAAAGAGAAAAAAAATATATAGAGGGAAGAACTCCTCTCTGTAAATATGATCAGGAATTGGGGCGAAAGGGAGGGAGAGGGGAAGGATCCTGGTTGGATGCTGGGGTTGAATTAGTGGACATGGCCAAGGGAATATCAAAGAACAGGAAATGTCTGTTCTTCGGTTTTAAATTCCTGAGGGCCCTCACTTCTCCTGAACCCCAAATCTCTAGCAGCGTCTATTTCTCATCCAGCCTGTGCGCACAGTGCCAGAGCCTGGGGTGAGGGTGAAAATCAAGGAAAATCTTTTGTATGAGGTATTAGGACAAAGCTAAAGGAGCATTTTCACCTCATGGACAAGGGAGGGGGGATTTTACTAAAGCCAAAAATTAGAGCTGGAGGTAACAAGGAGAAACGTTTGCCCCTGAGAATTCTCAGAAATCTTGGCTGGATGTTGGCTTCCTCACAGGTCAAGAGATGGCAGTTGGAACCCATCTTCACTGGATGAGATAAGAGCTGGTTTATAAATGTTTTCTGAACAATTGAGTCTTTATTCCCTTGAGGTTCATCCATCAGGGTGATGGCTGGTCTCCAGGCGGGTTGCTCTGCCTTCTCCGAAGTGGGGAGCCACGAGCATCCGCCCTCGCTGCCTCAGCTCCAGTTCTTCCAAGCCAACAAATACAGACACATTGAAGGAGAGCCTCGCCATGCAAAATGCACGGAATCTGAGGTCTGCTAGGAAACATCCAGGGCTTCTCATCCTACCTTCCCCTGGGCAGCCGCTTTCCCCACAGTCTCCATGAGAGCTGCTCTCCATCCAGCCTCTGCTGTAACATTTCCAGTACCAGGGGTGCAGCGTGCTGCAAGGCAGATAGTTCCACTCTCCAAACGCTCTCACCGTAAGGGTGTTCTTTGTCAGACTGAGCCGCACTCTGCATCCACTCCCTTTCCTCCCCGCCCCCACCTCCAGGGCCACACTTATTCCTGCTCTCCTCTCTGGTCCCCTGTCTGCACTAACAGCCCTCCTGGTGCCTCAGCCAGTGGTCCTGTCCTTTGAGTTCTTTTCTGTCTCAACACCTCCTCTCCCTCCCCCTTCCTCATCTGTCATGGGTGCCTGGGCACCCGACAACGGACTAATAATGGCATTCCTTGTTCATGAGAAATAAATAATGTCACTGCTTCCTCAGAGGGCATTTGCAGTGGATGGTCAAGTATGAGATGTGTTTTATTTTCTAAAAGCCGGACGTACGCAGTGCCCAGCCTACGCCCTCTCTGAGTTATGTTTTCTGCCTCGGATGGTCCTGGCTTTGAGGCACAGGTCTCCTGTGGGCTCCTAACCGACTGATCCTCGGCCCAGCGGTGCCTCTCTTATCTCCTCGCTGTGCTCCTCCTGGTCTACCTCTGCTCCATCTGCTACTTCACAATAGCCTGGCGTATGGGCAGAGCAATCTGCCTAATCTTGTAGTTTGAAAGAAACTGGGGTGACCTCTTTTCCCCATACACCCCAGTATTTTTTCTTCACCCATTCCTTTCTGGATGTCATTTCTCACTGACGACTTCTCCTGATTTCATCTCACTCCATCTAGCCCTGCATCTTTCAGGGGGCCTTTCTGCTTAATATCTGCATGAGGCTGGGAGACCAGTGTTCTCGTCCTTACCCTGCCAACTCAGCAGCTGTGCGGGCTCAGACCTCAGTACCCCTGGCTGGGAAATAAGGGTTGAATTAGACGTCCAGCTTTGACAGTGTATGGTTCCTATTTGAGGCAGAAACATCTGTTTTCCTGTTGCACGCTCTCTGCCGGTCAAGTTCTGTTTCGCAAGGGAGACTGCTGTGTTCACAACTCATTTGCCAGACTGAGATGATTGATATCAACTGAAACTCGGGAGAGATCTAGCCTGGTATTCTCAACTTTGGTTGCACATTAGGATCACCTGGGGAGCTTTAAAATATACTGATGCTCAGGCCCCGCCCCCAAGGAGTCCTATTCAATTGTACTAGGTGGGGCTCAGGAGGCTGATGGGTAGCACAGTTAGAGCCCGTGCATTAGGGCCTTTGCTGCAAGCTTTGCTACTTGAAGTGCAGTTCCCAGTACAGCAGGGTCAGCATCACCTGGAGCTTGTTAGAAATGCAGAGTCTTGAGCTCGGGCCCAGACCTCCCAAATAGAATGTGCATGATAACAAGGTCTCAGGGGATTTCGGTGCCACTGAACATTTGAGGAGCATGACTTCCACCCCATCAGTGGTCTTTTAGGATCCCCTTTGCCTATGCCTGTTACTTTTATTTACATAAGCAGTCACAAATCTATTTTGGGTATGGGTGTCACATTAAGAAATCTGTATCCAATGTCAGTTAATATTAACATGCAGGAAAAGAAATATAACATCTATGCTCTAACCATTTTTACTTCTCAAAGGAGTCAAGCTCTCTCTCCCCACAGGGCCTTTGCACATGCTAAATTCCCTGCCTGGGGTGTTCCCTGTCCTTCTAGCCGCCTACATCTTCCGTTTCACCCAGCTGACTCCTACCCCCTCAGCTGGACCTGACGGAGCGTTTTGTCTGATCCACATTCTTTGCCACCCTGATCTCCCTTCTCGCCCACCTTTCTTCCTGTATCTCCCATTCCTCGGCATCACGACCTTCCAATAACAGCCCCCATGGTGGTCCAGGGCAGAAGGGGGAGAGAACTAAGTCAGGTAGTGAGGAGATACAGCTTCAAAGTCCAGTTCATTTCTTTACCTCTTTTGTCTCTTTCTTCATTTTTCTCATGTTATGCAAGAAGAAGCCAAGACTATACCTTTCCTGTCTACCTCACTGGGGCTTTGTGGCGATCGAATGAAGTAAGGAAGCTAAGATGCTTTTTAAAGTATGAAGAATATATACATAATCATTCTTATTGGTGTTGGTGGAGGGGAATGGGTACTGGAGAGAGCTGTGGGAATGCAGTGAGTATAAGGAAAACAGAAACCTTTGCCCCATGATAGTGGGGATGCATTTCTTTACCACCATGAGTACTGAGCATTAAATGTTTAGCTAGGGGAACCTTTCTCTCTCCTTTTAGTTATCTCCTGGCTCTTCATTACCATTGCCAAGTGACACCTTCCCATGTCACCATTTTCTGCACCACAATGCTGCCTATGCTCCACCCCCACGCCATGCCCTGCCTACCCATCTGGTGTCAGGACCTCTGGGGGACGCTTCTTTGTGGCATAGACAGGACTGGAACACTCATGTCTATGTCTTTGGAGAATGGACAATGAGGCTGAGTGGGGGAGCCAGGCAGGCCTCTCTGTCCCTCAAAACCCACGCAGGCAACCACCTCCTTATTCGGGACTCTTTGGGCATAGCTGCGGGGCAAAAGCACACGTGCACGCAGCATTACTGCTTTAGTTCTTATGCTCCTTTTTCCTGAGGGCAGCTTCTGATCAGAGCGCAAGTACTCAAGGACAGACCTCCAGAGATGAGGAGGGGCCCAGGGACCTGGGTATGAGCAGGGAAAGGGGCCCAGACAAGACCAGAGACTGAGAAGAATTTCTCACTCCCACCCTGGCCCACACCTGCCGTAGTCTGGCCCTGCTAAGGGACACTGGCCCCTCTGAGGGCTCTGATGGGGCCAGCCTGCTGGGTGTCCTGGGCCACTGGCTCCCTATCTCTGGGTCTCAGTAGCCTCATTTGAAATCGATGAATGTGGGGCTGGAATTGTCTCCAGCTCTGAGTGGAGATGACGTGGCATTGGTCTGGGCCAACAGCAGCGAGGGGAAAGTGTGGGCGGAGTGCTCGGGCACACTCTGCAGCGTCCCTGTGGCTTGGGTTCCCAGTGTGGACACAGCTGTCAAGACCAGAGGGCCCTAAACAGCCAGGTGCAGAGCACTGGGCTGCCTTCTGAGTCCCAGCCTGCCATGTTTGCATCTACAGCCATGTCCACCAACAAGGTGTCCTCAAAGGAAAGAACAACAGGCAGATCTGTCCGTAGCTCTGTTACATAGCAAGACAAACAAGGCAGCCAACTCACAGCTCTTTCCTTGATCTTACAACACTTAGCCACTGTAAAGGAAAAAGATAGAGTTTGCATTTTGTAGCTACCACAGGCATTTAATGTGTGACACAGGCCATACCAGAATTAAGGCACATATTTTTCATTCGGGACCTCCTCTGAGGCAGCAAAGAGCCTGACCCAACCCAGTAACATTTTATCCTCCTAATGAGAGTGCAAGCAGAAGGAGAATTCATGAAGTTAATGTTTCTGCCTTCCTGTAGGGATATTTGCAAACATCGATTTTTAGCCGTGATGTATGTCACTTACAATGACTTCTGACTGAAAGGGACAATACTATTTGGGAGTCTGTGAGGTTTAAAACATCCTGCAATCACCTGGTGCTGTAGCCATGCCAAACCTGCTCTAACAGCACCTCATTTGTTAGGGTAACGGAAATAACTGTGAATGCGAACCATGTATTCCAGACGGACTGCGTCAGTGGCTCTGAAACCACTGAGCACATCCTAGCCCAGAAGGGTTTTCCTTAGGTCAGAGGGGCCACGGAGAGAGAGAGAGACAAGTAGGGAAGAACATGACTATAAATAACCAGTGCCTCATAGAGCTTCTCTCTGGGGAGGGAGAAGCAGGGAACTGAACCAGTGACGGGTCCATGGGGCCCCAGCCACACGTGTAATATGTTATGTCTAAAAACAAAATCCAAAGGCAAACACAGCATGTGATATGATCAGATAAGATGAGACCATGCTGGAGGTGGGTTCAAGGATGTTTGTTATGACTCACTACCTGTCAATACATTTGGAGTATTTTATAATTAAACAAAAATATAATTTAAAAAAAAAAAGGCAAAGTATAGGGCAGTGTGTGTAGTAAGCCACTATCTGTGGAGAAAAGAGTCTGCTTATGAATATTCTGGCATACAGTTAGCATACCTCTAAAAGGACTTACAGGACATGGGGAGCAGAGGTCCCCTCTGCGAGGAGACCCAGGACATAGCCTGTATTACAGGGCAGAAACTTTTCACGGTACAGCCATCCCCCCTTGTTTGAGGGGGTTATGTTCCAAGAGACCCAGTGGATGGTTGAAACCACAGATAGTACCTATCTCTATATATGCTGTGTTTATTCCTAGATACACATACCTATGATAAAGTTTATAAATTAGACACAGTAAGAGATTAACAACCGTAACTAATAAAATAGAACAATTATAACAACATATTATAATTAAAGTGATGTGAATGGCTTTGGGGCCATTCTTAAGCAAAATGAGGGTTACTTAAACACAAGCACCATGATACCATGATAGTCTGTGTGATAACCAAGAGGTCCACTACAAGTGACTAATGGGTGGGCAGCATATGCAGCCTGGAGACACTGGACAAAGGGATGATTCACAGCTCCGTTGGGATGGACCAAGACAGCTCAGAATTTCATCGCATACTCAGAATGGCGTGTAATTTAAAATTGACAAATTGTTTATTTCTGGAATTTTCTATTTAATATTTCGGACCGTGGTTGACCGTGGGTAACTGAAACAGTGGCAAGTGAAACCGCGGATAAGAGGGGACTAGGGGACTACTGCATGTTCTTGGATGCTTTTGGGATGTTGTACTGCGTGGTGCCTATATTATCTAATTTTTAAAACTAACAATTATTTCCAAAGTTAAGAAAAGACGAATAGAGAGGGTATAGGAAAATAAAAGGAGAAACTTGAAAAAAAAAAAAACAGTGGAGGGAAGAGAGTCATGTATGAAATGCTGGAACTCAGCCTGGGTGCTTGGTGGTGAAAGCTTAGCAGAGCGCCTTTGAGGCTGCCCCAGTGAGGCGCTCTGCCCAGGTGCAGCTCTGCGAGTGCACAGACGGGCAGCGGAGAGGAGGAGGCTGCCTGCCAGGCCAGACAGGGCGCACGGGGAGCCTTCTCCCCTCCTGCCCAAGGAGCGATTTGGGGCCCGCTCTGCCGGGGTTCTCTTGCTGACTTTCAGCAATCTGGGAGGCCACCGATGGGGCCGGCAGCTTGACCAGCGAGGCAGGGACAGGAGAGTGGGAATGGTCAGTAGGGTCCAGGTGACAGGTTCTCTCGGGGAGGAGGCACAGCCCCAGCAAGGCCCCTAGTCAGAGGGGACCCACTGGCCTGGACATGGCGTCCTTTGCGGACACTGACTGTTAGGTACCAGCGGAGGAGAAGGACTTGTGCAGTGAAGTAGACTTAACTAACATATGATCCCAGGCCATGTCCCTAATTGGCCCAACGCAAGACTCTTTCCTAGGAATTTCCAGACACTCTGAAATGGACCCTATTAACCTTGCCCCAGCCACTCACTCAGCCTCTGCCTTTCTCCTGCTGTTGCCAGACAGAATTGGAAGAGAAGCAAAGTCGGAAGCAAAGGCGTGGGGCTTTTTCTCTTGAGAGGTCTCAGGCCTGCCATCTAGAGTTTAAACTCCTTGTGGATTTGAGGCTGCTGTAGGCCTCTTGAACCTTTTCAGTCCTAGTCTGCTCCAGGCACATAGAAGGAGCTCCAGAAAGATTTGTTGAATTGAATTCTACCACTGAGAGAAGCTGACTCTCTCAGGCTAAGAACATCTAGGCTGAATCTTCCCAGGCTTGGGTCCCAGGATGGGAGCTACTCTGTGAGTAGACAGAGAAGGGAGAAGCTTCCAGCTCCTGCCCCCACTGGATCCCACCTGCTCACTTTTATGGAGGAAGCCTCCTGGAAGGAGCACTGGACTGGAGGTCACCTGGGACCAGGAGTCTGGTCCTATCTCTGTCTCCACAAAATACTGCTCAGCAAGTCCAAAAATTGTCAAGGGTAAACCCAGGGAATGGTGACAGCCATCACCTTGAGCAGCTGCTTTCAAAGTGTGGTCCCTGCAGCATCAGCATCAGCATCACCTGGGAGCTTAGTAGGGCAAATTCTCAGGCCCTTTCCTGGACCTGCAGAAGCAGAGACTCTGGGGCGGGGTCATCACTCTGTGTTCACTAAGCTTGCGGGTGATCCTGATACACCATGTTTTTTGAGACTTGGGCTTCTCCACTGTGTAGAAGGAAGGGAAGGCCAAGTGCAGTTTACAGAGCTTCCTGAGTGTTGCTGCTTTTCATGCTCAACCCTGGGTCTCCTAATTCTTATTCAGTTGCTTAAGCTGCAGGAATGAAAAGGATGATGGTGAATAGCAGGGTAGCGAGTGCAGGGGAAGTAATAGTTGCCGAAGGGAAGGGTCTGAGCTAAAATTTTGGAAACCAATTTGCTCTCTCAACTGATGCGTGGAGCAGCGATAACCTTTTCTGCCACACCCATGGGGCTACTCTGAGCCCAGCTGAAATAACTGCCTTGCAGGTGCTGGAGGGGGTGAAGGCCTCTGCATGGGGACAGACAATGACCAGGGAATGGCCAGTCTTGGCCTCATGGAAGCCAGAGCTCAGGCAGGTCAGCAGAGTGCTTGCCCTGAGGTGAGGGTCCTGCCTTGTTTGGGGGTGGAGGAGGCCTGAGTGTGAAGCGGGGGCGGAGGCCTAGCCTCGAAAATGGCCTTGCTCTGGGCTGCGCCCAGCACTGCAGGAGAGCAGGAACAGCTACGAATTGTGCTTCCTTCCAGAACCAGCACCAGGAGAGCTGGCCTGGGGCACCTGTCAAGGGGATCAACGTTTGGAGGCCCATGTTATAATATGAGCCAAGCTAGAAACAGAAAAACCCACCTGGGAACTGGGCCTGGAGGATGGAGGGGTGTGTGCAGGATTAATTTAATTAAGTCCTGCTTTGGGGACCAGGCTAAATTTAGCAGCTGTCTGGACTGCTGGTTTGACTCCTTCCTGTAACTCCCTCCCATCTGCCCACTGTGCCTCCTGCAGGTGATTAATTCACAATTCCAGGCTGGAATGTGCAGACGCACCTGCTGATGATTGCTTAGTTCCTTCTCCAGCCTCTGCTACTTTCTCCCTGGGCCCCAGGGGGCGGTGCATTCTGAAACACCAGGGCTACTCTCTCGCTCTTCTCCAGAGATGTAAACACCTCGTCCCTCCTAATGACTCCTGTGGTGGCTGCAGTAGGCCCGGCTTGGGTTCCAGCGCCTTGCCAAGAAAGCATCACCACCGTGGGCCTGGATTTCTCGCTTGTTTCAGTTTATTGTTCTCAGAGGAGTTTAAAAAACTCGTAGCAGTGTTCCGGACCGAATGACTGATAGTGCGAGGCCTTCATGCTTGTCCCTTGTAGGGAGAAAGTGAGAGGCCCTTTGCTACAATTTTTGTTCCAGTTCTACCCTCTCCCCCTCTGATGATTATTCGTACTTGGTCTTTTCAACCTTTGGACTGTTTCTTTCTCCTGATTACTCTCCTTATTTAGGGGCCACTCTGAATATGTTAGTATATCCACCAGATTGAAGCAGTCCAACAGAGAAGGGGGTGAGATGGAGATGATGTGAATAATAATGAATGCCAAGTAAGATTCACAGGTTAGAGTATTAATCCCTTGTAAGATGCTAATCATATCTTTATCTATAGATATCCTGCTAACACAGAAACTACAATACTGAGCAAGACACATCAGAAAAATGGTCATCAAGTGAGGGTGGGGGATCAACGAATAGTGGTTATTATAGGGGTAGCCACCGATTTCAGGGCTTTGTACCACGACCCAGGGTCAGTGGGCGAAATCATGAAAGAGCTTTTTATTTCTCCCTTTATTATTTCCAACCACTTCTTGGGCTCTTCTCTCTGGTCCCTGTATCAAATCTTGGCAGATCCCCTAGCTGTTCCGGTCACACCCAGGTAGTAAGGAATGGCTTCATTTTTTAAGTATCGATAGTCCAGCCCAGTTTAAAACCTAAATTTCAGCCTCTCACCGCATTTTCAGTTCCAGCTCCTTCTCCACCCCACCTCCGCGCCCCCCACCCCCAGGTCCTTGCCCTGGTTTGGAATCCACAGATGAGCATGGGGCACGATGGCGCCTTCTCTCCCTGCTTGCCCCCTCCTTTCTCTTGCCAGCTGTCGTTTCCAGCCTGTCCAAGGTCAGGTGCAGGAGAAGAGGGTTAGAAAAATAAAGCAGAGTCCTGTGTAGCTGATTCTGGGGTAAAACTGGGCCCCACTGGGAGGCAGGTGCTTAAATATAGGTTGTTTTTCTCCTAGGGGGTTTAGTGGGTCTGGGCAACTTGGAGGTGAGGGAGGCAGCGATGCATAGTGAAAAGCTTAGAGTCAGACAGGCGTAGTCCCGAATGCCCCTCTACCCTCACTAGCGGAATGACCTTGTGCAATGACGTCACCTCTCCATTCCTCACTTTCTCCCCACCATAGAATGGGGTGATATGCCTGCTTCCCAGAGGATTTTTTGACATTCATGATAACATATGTACAGTGAGTGAGACATTCTGGGTGCCTGAGAGATGGCAGCAATTCGAAGAAGTTGAATCTCTTATTCGAGTTTTCATTCGCAGAGGTCTGGCATCCTACAGGGAATTGACCAACCTCCTTAGTGCTGTTGTCCCTTCTCAGCCCCTCCTCACCCCCACAGTAACACCATTCCTTAGTCAAGAGTACTGGAAAATAACTGACCGCAGTGACCATGATGGCTGTGGTTACGGAACAGTGAGATATTTTGATTAGTTATAGGTCTATGGATATAAATTATTTTCTATAATTTAAACATAAATTATTAAAAGCACTTTCCAAAGTTGCATTGCCACATAAACGTTAAGATGGTTTTCATAATCACCGGGTCCAGGAGCCACTCATCCCAGCAAGTGAGGAGGCTGTGGGTTTCAGGAGCAAGGTCTCATGCAGCTTTCTTCTTGGGTGTCTTTTTTGGGGGCTGTTGCCAGCTCACTGCTTCCAAGTTTCTTTTAGATTTTACTCTTCCAGGAGAAGAAGCCTCTTTATGGCGGATAGCTTTTCTGGTTCATTGAACTTAGGCTAACTGGATAGAGGAAGATTCAACTGTCTTTCCGTTTTTATCCCTGGAGCTTTGGCTCCCCAGCCCTGCCATGCTACCCTTGCTGAGTTTGTGGGACCACCTGGAAATCAAGACGACGGAAGCGATGGTGGCGGGGGGTGCCCATTTCTATAAAATTTTGGCTAATTCATGGTCTGAGGCTGCTTAAATGCCTGAGGCTGTTAGGTACCAGTGAGGTACTCGTCAGCCAAACCCTCTAAACTAGGGGTCCCCAACCCCCAGGCTGCAGACTGGTACTGGTTAGGAACTGGAGCCGCACAGTAGGAGGTGAGTGGCAGGCGAGCGAGCAAAGCTTCATCTGTATTTGCAGCCGCTCCCCAGCACTAGCATCACCGCCTCAGCTCCATGCAAATCATCAGGCATTAGATTCTCTTAAGAGCACTAGTCCTTGGTGCCAGAAAGGTTGGGGACCGCTGCCTAAACTTAGAGTTCTTACTGGAGATGGCCAGCACAAGTGAAGGTCTCCTTTGTATTTTGTCGTGGAAGCAGAAAGTTCTGTCGTGACTACAGTTCAGGCTGGAGAGATGATGATACCATGTTTTTGACTTTGCAAACTGATAACTATTACTTAGGGAGACTCTTGTTTTAAAGTCTGGACAGTGTTCTTTTCACAACTTCTCAGAAGTGATAAGCATGTGATAGGTTGGCTTGGGCCAGGAATTTTGACCTACAGCCACTGTGTCTGAAGGCACCTATATGGAGGAGGAGCAGGGCACAAATGCGAGGGACTAGAAATGGAGAATGTACCTAGAAATGAATTTGCTAAGTATTAGGAGGACACATGTCTTTATTTATTTATTTACCACCCAATTGCTTTCCAGTGTTTTTTTAAAAACCTATTTACACTCCCAGTAGCCATGTGTGAGCATTCCCTCATCAGTTCCTAGTACTATGAGATGAATGGGAAATAGCATCACATTGCCCTGATCAGTAAGTGAAGTTCAATCAACAGTTTTCACTTTTTGATTTCAATAGATGTTCATTCTAATACCAAATTATATCTATTTTTAAAAATATTTTTGAGGTATATAATAATACAATTTATGTATATATTGATCTTGTAACTAGCAAACTTCCTATTCTTTTTAATTCTAATACATTGCTATAAATTCTTTTAGTTCTCTTTAGATGGTTATATCATATTCGAATAATGATAGTTTCATTTTTTTTCTCCCAATTTGTATACCCTTTATTTTTCTTGCCTAAATGTGCTAGCTAGGGATGTCCAGGACAGAGTTGAATAGAGGCAGAGATGCTGGGTGACCTCGTGTTGTTCCTGATTTTAAAGAGAATGCTCCCAGTAGGTCACCACTAAGTATCATGGTTGCAATATGTCAGATAATATTTATCAGGTCATCTAATGATTCCATCTAATTCTTAGTTTGCTTAGAGTTTATCACATGCTTTCTTCTCCTCCCTTTCTGAGATGATTATATGATTAGCCTCCCTTTACTCTATTCCTCTGGTGAATTACACTAGCAGAGTTTCTAATGTTAAGGTAATCTTTCCAATTCCTTGGCAAAATTTAAATTGATAATGATATATAGTATATTTAAAAAATATATTTCTGTATTTAGTTTATTATTTTTCGGCTTTTAAAAATATTCACAGATGATATTGGTCTGTAATTTTTTATTTTTCACACTTTTTTTCCTGGTCTGAAGTTTTTATTAGTCTTACAAAATAGGCTTTCTTTTCTTACGCTCTAAGAGGATTATATAGAAGATGATATTGTTTACTTATTACATGTTGGCTAGAACATTTCTGTGAAATCATCTGGGCCTCTTGTTTTCTTTCTGAGAAGATTTAAAATTACTCATTCAATGTGTTTACTGATTATAAGACTCATCAAGTTTTTTATGTGTTTTAGAATCCATTTTTGTAATACATTATAGTCTTCTAGGAAATTGTCTATTTTACTTCAGTTTTCAAATACATTGGCCTAAAGCTTTTCATATTATTTTCTTATAATCTTTTAAAATCATTATAATATCTGAAGTTAGCCTCCCTTTCTTTCCTAATATTATTTGATTTTCTTCTTCTCTTCCCTCTCTCTTTAATCAATTGCACCAGAGGCTAGTCTTTTAAAGAGATATCTATTTACTTTGTTAATTTTCTCTATTGTATATTTTCTGTTTTGTTAATCTTTTTATATTTCTCTCTATTCATTGGTTTTATTCTGTCTTTTTTTTTTCTAATTTAGCTCATTGTTAATTAACTTCTCTTTATAATATAAGAATGCAAGGCTATAAATTTTCCTCTAGGTACTGCTTTATCTGCATCTTTCAAGTTTGATAGATAGTATTTTCATTATCATCCAGTTCTAAGTTGTCAAATTTTCTATTATAGTGTTTGCTTTGATCAGTTTTTAAATTTACAAGGATAATTTTTGTTTCTATTTGTTTTTAGTTATCTTTTGTTACTGATTTCTAATTTAATGACATTAAGATCAAGGAACATGGAGTGTGTTATTTTTGGAATTATCTAAAACTGTTTATGTCTGGTCAGTTTTCAGAGTTGTTCTATATGAACCCAAGAATATATATTCTCTAATTTGGGGTGTAAGACTTTGCATTAAATCAAATTCATTAATTATTCAAAGTTAAAAGTTCAATTTTTGTATCTTTGTTATTTTATCTGTTTAAGCTGTCAATTATTATGAGTAGAGTTTTAAAATTTCCCACTTAATGCCGTGTTTGGTCCATTTCTTCTTATACTTTTATCACTTTTTCACATTTTTTGAGATTATTTTATCAAGTCCGTACAACTTTAGAATTGTTATTACATTTGCTTGGTGAATCAAACATTTTATTATTAGGTACTTACCTGTCCATCTTTTAGAAATACCTTCATTGACATATTTGTTGGTGGTGATCCCTTTTACTTTCAGTTTTTCTGATAGTGTCTTTATTTTACCCTCATTCTTAAAAGGTAATTTTTCTGGTTACACAATTCTAAGGTGTCAGTTATTTCAGCACTTTGATGTATTTTCTATGATCTTTATTCTATTGTTTTATTTCTGGTTACTGTGGTAGATACAGCTGATAAAGAGGTAATACACAACCCACCCCTTCCCCTGACATACACACACAGACACCCACCTGACCTTTAACATCCTACACCAAAGTACCCAGGATAACAATAATGTCAACCCAACAAAATGGTATTTGGAGGCCAGGCTTCAGACTAAGAGGATATTGTCAGAAGATGAGCTAAAAGTCTGAGCACAGTGGAAGCTAAAGCCAAAACCCTCATAGGTGTGGAGACCTGATATAGAGTAATGTGAATACAAACTAAGATTCTAAATCTCTCAAAGGGAGGGGAGCTCAGGTCTGTGTTCCAGTATTTGGGAAACTAATTGCTTAATTTCAGGAGTCATGAAAGGTGGTTTCTTCTGTAAAATGAAAACCATGAATACTCACTCATCAGCCCAGAGAGTCCACAAAGAAGTGTGCCATCTTCCAAGGCCAGGACTAAAAAGCAAACAAACAAAAAATTTATCCATGAGCAAATGAACCCCAACCTGACTGCAAAATCTCTTATTAAAGAAATTATAATTTTAAAATAAGATTTTTTCAAAGACAAAAATTCAGGAATATGCTATTTATAAGATATACATACAATTTAATGACAGAAAAATATTGAAAACCAAAGATTGGAAGAAAATGTACCATGCAGATACTAAACGAAACTGGCATTACAGTGTTAATTACAATGTAGAAAGTAAGGAGAAAAGTATAAATAGAGAAAGAACATCATTGCTTAATGATAAAAGGGACAGTCCGCTAGGACATATAATGATCGTGAATCCTTATGTGCCTAACAACATAGCCTCAAAATAAGAGAAGCAGAGATTGAAAGAATTAAAAGGAGAAAAGGACAAGTCCACAATTACCATATGAGATTTTTAGTACACCTTATAGAAACAGGCAGATTAAGGAAATAGAAACTTATAAGGCAATAAAAGCTTCAAACATGACAAATAACAAATATCAGTCAACAGATCTATTTATAACCCAGAATTCTACAAATGGGAAATTATGCCTTCTTTCAGGCACACATTTATAGAAATTGAGCCTGGACAAGACCACAAAATAAATCTCAGCAAACGCTCAAGAACCAATATCACACAGACTACATTATCTACCACAATGCAATGGCACTAGAATTCAGTGATAAAAGGAATTTCTCTCTGCCTTTAACCACTCGTCACTCTATCATGGATGCTAACACCAAGAGCAAGGCTCAGGGGAGGGCAGGGTAACCCTGAGGCAGAAGGAAGGGTGGGGGAGATGATGTTTCTTAATAGAACCGGAGAGCATATGTGTGCCCTTTTGTTCAAGACATGAAAGATTACCTGATCATGATATTTAGCCTACATCTTCAGGGCGTGCTCAGTAGAGGCTCCTTTGCAGTTGGCTACATCAAGGTGAGGTAGCCAAGAGAGCTCTTGTATTCATTTTGCAGGTGAAAGAACTGAGGAGTAGAGAGAAGCAGCTCACCTACCAAGGTGCTGAAAAAAAAAGCAAATAGTGGAGCTGAGACTGGATTTATGTATTTGGACTTCAGATTGGTTGCTGTTCCCATTGCATCAGCTGTGGATAATTTACATTTAATTTCAATTTGACTAGTCTGAGGTTCTTGAGAGCAGGCCCTAAGTCATATTCATTACTCTCCCCAGTGCCTGGCAATGAAATATTTCAGTTTGTACTTATTGAATGAATGCTGAATTAAGTTATTAATTCCTGCATGGGTATTTGCTTTTATTTATTTATAAATAACTCTTCTCATGTGATACATTGTAGGGAATTTGGAAGAAAAAAAACAGAAAATAGAAGAAATTAAAATCTCCCATAATCCTTTCAGTAAATATTTCATTAAATATTTTAGTAGCTACACAATAAGTATACACATGCTAAACATTTAGATTCTTTCCAAATTTTCCCTATCACAAATAATCCTATAGCAAGTACTGCTGCATACTCTCATTATTTCTTGAAGATAAATTCCTAGATCTGGAATCACTAGGTCAAAGGATTGAAGTTTTTAAAGTTTTGATAAATATTGCCAGATTCTCTTTATTAAAGCTATACTAATTTACATTTCCCAATATAAGAAAGTATCAATTTCTGTGCACGCTCATCAATATTGTTTTTCTTTCATTTTTCATTCTTTCAGGTAAACTTTTTATCGAAATACTACACACGCAGAAAACTTTCAGACGTCAAAAGTACGTGGTTCAATAAGTTTTCACAGAGTAAATTTATTTATGAACCCAGCATCTAGATCATGACATAGAATATGATCAGCATCCCAGAAGCCACTTTTCAGGCATTATCATGCTCCCAAGGGAAACCACTGCTCTTTTAACATCATAGCTTGGTCTTGACCATGTTTGAACTTCATATAAATGGAATCATGTTGTATTACACTATACATCTGCCTTATTTCACTCAATATGTGTTTGAGAATTCATTCATGTTGCTATGTGTAGTTATAGTTTGTGCTTCTCGTTTCTATATTGCATTTCATTATCTTCTTCATAATTCACCTATCTTCCTGTAGATGGGTATTTGGATAATTTCTAGATTGGGACAATTACAACCAGTGCTGCTGCCATGATTGTTCTTGTACATGTCTTCTGGTAAAGGGCGGTAAGCATCTCTATTAGCTACATACCTCGGACTGGAATTATTGGGTTACAACACTAAGTATTTACTAAGTATTGCCTAGTAAAGCTAATGCTTAAATCAGCAAGTAATAACTAATATGGAATTCCAGACCATCTAGGTGTTGCATGTGTGTCCTGTTTACCACCCTATTTCCAGTACCTAGCACAGTGCTTGGCACATAGCAGATGCTCAGTAAACATTTGTGGAATGATCAATGTTCTCTTGTATCATACCTGATTTCCCCTCTCTGCCAAAGCCTTTTGAATGAGTCCTGTCTGCTTGTCTTTCAGTCCGGGCTTTACCTGTAGCCACTGCCCTGTGAATTCCCTTGTTTCTTTCCTTTAGGGCTCTCGAACCCTGCATATGGATGATGGTGTTGAGGCAAACTCAGTGCAGAGGCAGGTCCAGCACTTCCCCTCTAAAAGTTCATTTCACTTTTTATATCTTTTCTTGGATGTGGTCCGGGGTTAATATGCTGCACAACCCAAAGGCCCAAGATGCCTGTGTCTGTGCTGCCCTCACCCATGAGGCTGCAGTGGAGAAGCTGCCAGAAGCTCAGGGCTGAGGGTGCCTTCATTTTCGCAGCAGCCAAGTGCAGGTTATTTGGGAGTAGCTGTCCCTTTCCCCACTGCAAAAGCCAGGCAGCACTGCCATCGGAAGACAGAACGTGCCAGGCCCCATGAGGTCCTTTGTCTTCATTTTGTTTAGGCGCTTTTTTCCCAATGGAGTTTGGACATGATTCACTGGTGATAAAAGCTGCCACGTCTTGCTGGACCCGCCTGCAGCCAAATGAGCAGAGACGCTGGCCCCACCTGAAGATTTGTGCAGAATAAGTATGGCTTCGTTTTCTTTTCCTTTTTTTT
>NW_006442107.1:4739378-4761841 GCF_000325575.1 Pteropus alecto
GTTGACTATGAAATGACTGTGGGGAATCAGGGAGCCTGTAGCATACAGGCAGGCAGATCTGCCAGCCTGTCACTTCAGACTGGAGAGGGACTAAGGCCTGCGAGTACTGCATGTACAGGATTTCCTTCTAGGGCATTCTTTTTGAACAGTGGAGCAGGAGCAGCTCACTCACAGAGCAGACAGCAGTCTGAGTTCTGAGGAGAGTGGCTGGGGGTGGGCACCAGCCTCTGTGGACTTCGTCCCTCTTGTTGAGGAGCCAGTGCCCCCTCCAGGCAGGTTTAAGGGCTCTGTCAGTCTTAAGTCAATTTTCACTGTCCCCAGCAAGATTCTCTAGTTGATGAATTTAAAAACAAAACAAAACAAAAACCAGAAACAAAATAAAAACCCGAGCCATTACAGTCCCCCAGGGGACAGCCTATGAGGAACTAGTTGACAGCAGAGAGCAGTTGGTTGGTGTTTTTACCTATTGCCACATAGCAAACCATCCCCAGATATAGTGGCTTGAAGTAAGTATTTGCTTATGATCACATGGGTCAAGAATTCGGGGAGGATTCAGTGGGGACAGCTTTTCTGTTTTCCATTTGGGTCACTCAGCTGAGGCTGGAGGATCCAAGATGACACCACTGCCATGTCTGGGGCCTTGGTGCTGGCTCTTGGCCGGAGCCTCGCATCTTCTCTACATAGCCTAGTTTTCTTTTCACGGCCCTTCATCCTTCAGGATCTCTCTCTCCTTGGCCTCCTTCTATAGAAAAACAGCCTGACTTCTTTACATGGCTGAAAGCTGCTTCTGAGAAAGTAGGAGTTGCAAGGCCACTTCAAGCCCAGAAGGTCACTTCCACCTCATTCTGTTGGTCAATCAAAACAAATCATGTGGCCAGTCCAGATTAAGGGAAAGGGAAATATCCACTTCTTGATAGGAGATTGTTGTGGCCATCTTTGGAAATAATCTATTGCAGGGATCCCCCTAAAGTGCTTATTTTTCGTAGGCTTCATCACATCTGAGCCCATATTCTTTGCTTCACTCCTGCTCTACTGCACTCCCAAGTGTCTTGAAAGAGGATGCTGCTACCTGGCAGAAAAGAGGTTGATTTAAAGAAAAGCTCCTCTGCTATTTTCGTGGTTACAAATTGTGAGTTCTAGAACTTCATTGTTCATTATAAACCTAATATTTCTGCCTACAAATTTAGCACTCGAAGGAATGCTTTCTGATTTCTGTTGAAGGAGCCTCCAAACTTGCCACAAAGCAGGACCAACCCTAAGCACTGCTTTCCCACATTCAGGTGTGTCCTCACCTGCCGGTGTTGTACTTAATTATGCAGACATAAAACTTGCACCTCCCGCATCGTTAAACAGCTTATTAGGAGTTCTAGCCTTTCTCAGAATAGCTGGAAATTTTAAATTCTCAAAATATAAGTAGAATAGCTATTTATTTTGCACTTTTATTTAGGACAATCTTTGAGTAAACTTAGGAACACACCTGCAGCTCTGTTCGGGCCATTTATGGAGCTAAAAAACAAGACAATGAGAATAGGAATGAGGAGGGCTGTTTTTCATGAGGCACAGGAAGAATTTTTACAGTATGAGAATTTTGGAAGTCACCTCGGGTTATAAAACCTGAGGTCATTTTATTGTCCTGGTGATGCTATGTGTCATCGTGGTTGATGCTGTTTTTGTCATCCTCCCTGTCTTTCTCCAGACCCTCAAATTCCATCTGTCCTTCTCTCCCCCTTCCTCCATATCTGGAGTCCATTTCCGGGATTCCATACCTAAGATATTTCCAAAAGCAAATTTCCAAAATCGGGCTTGCCTTTGTAGAGAGAAAACAGGTCTGTAGTGTGTTGGTCCCTGTTGCTTAATGTTCTCACTATAATGGTGCTTAGCAAATGATGGGAATTTCAAGGGCTTGTGTTTTTCATTGATTTTAAACACGGTGTCGTTAACGCACTGAGGGAAGAAAGCGGAGGCTTACCAAGGGTGCACTTCTGCACTGCTCAGCGCTGTTTATCTGCTTGTTGGAAATGGTGCTGAGCGGTCTTTTTAGATCGCTTAAAGCTAGAAAAGCACATTGAGTACAAGGCAAGGAAAGTTTGAAATATGTGTTTCTTTCCCCCTTTGAATGCATAAAAACAGTGTAGATTGGGGGTCGGGAGACCTGAGTGTGGTGATCCCTGCTCCATCAAAAGCAAACACTGTAATCTTAGGCAAGCCGCTCAACCTCTCTGGGCTTCAGTTTCTGAGCCTTAAGTCAGGGATTTGGATTCCATTCATTTTAACACACTTTGGTTGGGCATTCATTGTGCTGAGCACTGGGCTTAGAGACTGAGCTAGGGTATGTTTTGTGTGCAAGGAACTCGGGGTAATGGATGATCTCTGAGGCTCCCCGATGCCCGAAATTCCCCGATGCATGCACACCCTGATCCTGTGGAGAGCACTGCAACCAACCACACTGGCCTCTGCAGAGGGAGCCACACTGATTACTAGTCTGCTGTCCTCTAGAAAATCACCGGTATAGGAAGAATATCACGGTATTGGCTATTCATATATGTTTTTGCAAGGTTTGTTTATGTAAGCACTCTACTAATTCCGCTAGAGCTGATTTGAGATCTATTAATAAATTAATTTTCCATTGCTAGAGGTCAGACCTTTCTATGAACTAAGTCATTGCTTTTGCTCACTTGTGACTCTTTTCTAGTAATAGGTATTTCTTATAATTAGGAAAAATTACCTTGGCTTCAAGTTGGAGATGACAAAGCCCCAAGAATAAGTCTCCGTGAAAGGAAAGGTTAGTGTGACAATGTGTGACAAGAGCTGGGGGTCATATAGGGTAGAGTCAGGGATAGTGAGGAAATTTTTGCAAATAGCTCCTCGGCCCGGATGAGAGCATATGCTCATTGACTTAACAGACACCCCAAACATGAGAGCCAAGGCCCTTGATTGCGGGCCCGACTCCTACTCTTTGCTTTCTGGCCAAGAGTCCAATGACTGTGAGCTAGAGTTTGAAGGAGGAGGGATGGTGACTTGGACCATATCAGTGACAGGAGGATGAAGACAAGTATGTGGAACTGAGACATACTTTAGAAGCATATTCAACAGAATTTGGTGATGGGTTGCATGTCAATCCAGGTGAGGGCAGATGGATGGGGGCTGGACTGGAAGAGGGGCGAGTCAAGGGTAACTTCCCAAAGTTCCTGGGTTGAGCTACTGTATGGACTAAGGTGGCACTTGTGAAAATAGGGAAGATTGGAAAAGATTTGGGTGAAATATAAACACCTTAGTTTTGGAAGTGCGGAGTTTGGGATGCCTGTTGAATCATACTGGTGGAGATGGCCAAAACCAATAGCTGGTTGCAGCTCTTCCAAAAGAGGTCAGGGTGGAGGCGATGACTTCTGTGAAGCTTTGAACCTAACTTGCTATTATAGTGCTGTTTCTGTGAGAAACTGGGATTTATGTTCAAAATATCTGATTTAACAGATCCACCTTGGACTTAGAGCATAACTCTTTGAAAGCTGAGAGCAGCTGTATACACTTTTACTGAGGGCTCATTTGGGGTTGTGAAGAGGTAGTTCGTGTAGCCAAAAAGTATTAGATTAAGAGTCCTAAAATAAGAGATTTTGACCTAGCTCCATCACTAAAAATCACGTGTAACTAGAACAAGCAACTTATGATACTTTGCCTGTCTGCTTCACACACTTACCATGAAGCAGATGGGTGGAAATGTTATGAAAAGTATAACGTGCCGTGAAGTTTACAGAAATTATCGTTTTATTCAAGTTACGGTATGCATTTCTTAGTGATTTAATAGTGACACAGTGGATTGTTTTCCTTTTTTTATAGTTTTAATGTTCTCCTTTCTTAGCAAAATAACACCTGCTTATCATAAAAATAGAGGAAAATATAGAAAAATAGAAACTTATCTTTAGTATTTTGGCATATTTCCTGCAGGTAATATTTTCATGAAAGTTTAAAAATTAGGAATTATTTCAAGCATGCAGAAATGTGCAGGGAAATTATATAACTATTATCCATATACCATGAGCCATAAGTAATCAATCTGAACCTTTCTGCCATAGTTGATTTGGATTTTTTCCTTTTTTAGAAATAAAACATCATGGATACCATTGAAGCCTCTCTACCCTTTCTCTTCAATTCTTTCCCCTTTCTCCTAAAATATAACTGCTGTTATATAATTTTTATTAATCTAAATGTGAAATGAATTTTTGTTGTTTTACACTTCATTAGGGTAACAATTTATTTTTTTTTCCATTTATAGATAAATTGTTTGAAGGATTTATTCTTTTCCTACTGATTCTTAATGCCAAATTTATCATATACCAAGTTTGCATCTATCTATGAATTTCTTTCTAGGATTCCTATTTCTTGTTGGTTTAATTATCTATCTCTATAATTAAAATTGCTGGTTTAATTGTCTATCCCTATAAGTAAAATTGTTGGTTTAATTGTCCATCCCTATAATTAAAATTGTTGGTTTAATTGTCTATCTCTATAATTTTAATTTATATGTAATTTATATGTAATTCATATAATTTATGAAAAATAAAATTATATATGCCTAAATCTATATTGTATATAACACATATTCCTCAATATAACTACTATAGGGATATATGTAATATGTAAGTCAATACTGATATATTATCATATATACTTAAATATATGTCTATTATTAAGTTTTCTAAATAGTCTTGATATATAATAGAGCAAATCTCTCCAGCATATGCTTTTACAAAATTCTTTTATCAATCTTCCCCCTTATATTTCCATATGAGTTTTAACATCTCTGTCACATACCACAAAAAAATCCTTGAGGGTAATTTTTTAAAAATTGAGATCCAATTTACATACCCTACATTTCACTCTTTTAAAATGTATAATTTAGTGGCTCTAAATATATTCACAAAGTTATGAAACCATCACTACTAATTCCAGAATATTTTCATCACCTCAAAAAGAAACCCCAAACCCGTTATCAGTCCCTTCCCCTCCCCACTCTCCCTTGCTCCTGGAAAACACTATTCTACCTTTGTCTCCGTAGATTTACCTGTTCTCCACATTTCGTGTAAAGGGAATCACACACCATAGAGCCTTTTGCATCTCTCTTATTTCACTTAGCATACTGTTTTCAAGTTTATCCATGTTTTAGCATGAATCAGTACTTTTTTTTATGGCAGAATAGCATTTCATTGTGTTGATATACCACATTTTGTTTATCTGTTCATCAGTTAAGGACATTTGAGTTTCTAGTTTTTGCTTATTATGAATAAATAATGCTGCTATGAACCTTTGTATGCAAGTTTTCGTGTTGACGGCTGTTCTCATTTCTCTTGGGTGTATACCTAGGAGTGAGATCACTGGGTCATATAGTAACTCTGTGTTTTACCTTCTGAGAGCTGCCAGACTGTTTCCCAAAGTGACTGTACCATTTTATATCCAGTCAGTATGAAGCAGTAATCTTCACGGTACTTTGATTGAAATCACATTGGTTTCTGGATTGATTTAGAGAGAATCTGCACGTCAGTATTGACTCTTCTTATCCAGAAGCTTGGCATCTATTAGCTCTCTAAATGGTCAGATCTTCTTTTATGTCCTTCCAGTTTTTTTTTTTTTCTGACTTGCTTTATTATCTTGCCTTTAGGTGCATCAAGAAAAATGACTTCATTTTAAATAATGAGTTTTGTCTCTTCCCAATTATTATGCTTTGTTTTTCTTGTCTAACATTAATAGTATTACATCAGTTGTCTTATTATTATTTGCCTGCAATGTCTTTTTTATCACTTTATTTTCAGTCTCTGTGTATTGCTGTGTTTTAGGTGTCTTTATTACAATATCTAGCTGATTTTTTCCCCTTTTTTACCCACAATGAAAATATATCTTTTAATAGGTGATTTTAATCCAGTTTTATTTTTTGTGATTACTGATACAAACTTGTTTCAACTATATCTGTTTTTCCATGTGTGTGTTTTTATTTATAATCTTTTTAGATTTGCTTTTCTCATTTTTCCAGTTTAACTACACAGGAATGTTCTTTCCTCTCTACACTTTGCTATTGTTATATAGAGATTTTAGCTTCACTTACTTTTAAACCACACACAAAATCAGTAATTTAAAACAATTAATAATTAACAAATCAATCTACCTATTTTGTCAATTGCACTTACCATTTTTATTCATTTTATTTTTGCTCCCCAACTTTCTCTTTCTGGGCTCACTTTTCTTTTTGTCGAAATATATCTGTCTTAAGTAGTCTTTTCATTGAGGATCTGTGATGATTAATTCTCTTAGTTGTTGTGTACAGGAAAATATCTTTAATTGATTAACGAATCTCTTACCGTTGAATACCCAATATTCAGCTTTAATTTAGCTGGGTATAGAATTTTAGAATAACAATTCTTTTTCCTCAGTATATTGAAGATGTTACTTTGTTGACTCCTGGCGTTACTAGTAAATCTGCTTTCTTCACAGTTATATTTCCTTTGTAAGTTAACTCTATGGTAGCTTTTAAGATATTCTCTTTATTTTTCATATTCTTCACTTTTGCCATTTTGTATCCAAGCGTGGATTTATTTTTGCATATCCTGCTCATGACTTTTTATTGACTTATTAAAAAATACTTTTCAAATCTGTCATAAACTCTTTGACCAAACTTTAGTCTCCTCTGAATCCTCTTCTCCAACAGGCCTTAACCGTGGCCTGCCCAGCCCAGTTTTAGCAAAGAATCCTACTAAGCTGGTATATCCCCCCACTCCTGATATTTGATCACCTTTGATAGCTGATCAAGTTCCTCATCCCTCACTCTTAATAACAGTCCTTGGTCCACCTTTAACAAGAAACATACTAAGTGAGTTTAGCAAGAATCCCACTACTCATTACCCTTGATATCTAATCAAGTTTCTTTTAGTGATTTTCATCCACTGAAATCTTCATCCTGATTCTTGACTATAAATCCCCAGCTGTGTTTGCTAAATTCAGAGTTGAGCTCAGTTTTATAATGAGGTCTCTCTCCCTTATTACGGTAGCTTGAATAAAATCTATCTTACTGCTTTTAACAAATGTCTGGTATGCAATTTTTCTTTTAGTCTTCTATATCCAAATGTATATCTATATCATGAATAAATTAATAAATGAATAAAGTAGGGTTGGAGCAGTGCTTATAGTTATGGAAAGCATCCTGTTGGACTTTGAAACTCAATGCTTGAAACAAGTGTATGGCTTACTAGTCCCAAATATTTCACCTCAAACTTGCCCTTATCCACCTATAGAATATATTTGCCAAATGTTGTGCCCAGTTGCTGAAATGGTTGTATCTTGAATGCAGGCCTGTGGAGAGTGCTTGCATTTTACATGTGTGAGATAGAGACATTTAGAAGCTAGAAATCTAAAAGACCTTTCAACCTGCAAATCAGAAATGATGTGCTCACAGGAGCCCTTGGAGAGAAGCCACTGTGAGTGGGAGTGTGAAGGAGAATTTGGTCTTCCTTCGTCCCTCTGGGCTTGGATACTACACTGACAAAAATGAAGACCTAGTTTCAAAAAGACTTTGCTGTCAGGATAAAATGCATTTCAAATCGTGTACACTCCAGCGGAGCATGTTGTGCCAGGCCACGCTTTATTTCTGCTGATCCATTTTAGTTGAATGGAACTGTTGAGGGGTTTCTTGTTGTCAAGCAGTGAGCATGTGCTTTATCTGGTGCTGAATGGAATGTTGCCAGGGATCAATCAGTCGTTGACAGTGAAAAGGCATGGACAAGAAAAGGAAGAGAAAAGTGTTGCTGTCATTTAGTGTCTGTGGTGCTGAGGGGAGTATCTGATGACCAGTGGAGGGGGCTCAGCCAGAAGGAAGTGACCTTGTACATTGATCTAATTTGACCTACTTTAGAAACTAATCGTGTACCAAAGAGGCAGGTACCAGAATGTTCACTGCAGCCTTATTTGCAGTAGCAAAAAATGGACAATAATCTCAAATGATCTAAGTGCTTATTGGTAGAAGAGTAGTTAAACTGCGGAATACTATGCAACCCTTTAAAAGAATGAGGTGGAACCCACTAGAAAGGACAGTCGGTCTCAACCATTGTGGACCCAATGTCCTTTTTAGTAACAAATATCTTGTAGCCTGAATGAAATTTATAAACATATATACCTACCTACACAAGATTTTTTAAAAAATCCATCCTATAATTCTAACTATAACATAAGAGGAAAATGAAACTGTGGTGAAGGAAAAATAAACTTCTGAGTTCTTGTGGCTGAACTAATAATCAAATTGACATGAAACAGGTTAACAGGAGAAAACGACCAAATTTATTACATATGTACATACAGGAGTTCTGTAAGAATATGTGACCTGTGGACAGATCAGGCAGCTAAGGCTTATAGCCAATCTTGAGCTAAAGAGAAGGCGGGGAGGTTGTGGTTTGGGAAAGAAATTCACGTGGAGATAGAAAAACAAATGTTTGGTCAACAATTGTTTGCTGGGCCATCTTTAACGATGGGACACAGAGAGGACTTAGGTTCCTCGTCTGTCACACATTAGTTCACATGAACCTATAGTTATCTATGATGATAGTTCTTTTCCTAGAACTGATCCTCTATCTAAATTCTTTTAGGCAGTTAGGGGGAAAGTCAAAGGTTTTCCCTGAGTCTTTCATTTCTTAAAAATAAAAATAACCAGCTTAAATAACCAATATCCCAAAAGGCATATTATGGGGTGGCAAACTCTGCTTCCCCTCAAAAGGAAACTAACTTGTAATAAAAGCATGTGTATTTCACTAAGTCAGTGCTCAGGTAGGACTAGACTAAGAGACGTAATGAAGTGGTCAGAAGTTTGCCCTGTGCATAGAGCCACAGGAAGAGACAGAGACGTAATGAAGTGGTCAGAAGTTTGCCCTGTGCATAGAGCCACAGACAGTGGTCCTAACATGGGGGTGTTGTGTAGGCAGCTCAGCTACCGAGAGCAGCATTGCTATTGCAATGAGGTTTCTTTTAAAATGCTGAATCACGACTAAAATCTTGTAAAATGCTGAATCACTGCTAAAATCACGACTAAAACAAAGTACGGTTTCTCTACGTGCTAGGCTGCAAGTCACGTCTTGGCTGTGCGGGATAACAGGTGTTCTGCATCCGTATCCCTGAACATCTAGGGTGTGGTGATGCCCTTGTTAATGACCCCAGGCTCTCGCCTGCTGCTTGCTCATTCTATGAATGAAGAGACCAAAGTGCAGAGAGGCGAAGGGGTTTGCCTGTGGTTAAAAGCAGAATGGGGTCTAGAACCTGAGACCATTACATAGCACTTGGTAAGCAGCTCCTGAATGCCTTCCATCCTGCTGAGGCTCAGAGGGAAGAGCACTGGTTTTCGCATGTGAAGTTCTGGCCCCACCAGACCATATAAACCTGTCTGAGCATCAGCTTTATTTAATTTTTAAAATTATTTTTGAATACTTTTCTTGTTTTAATCATCTCAAACTTACAGGAAAGTTACACATAAGGCACAAAGAACCTCTTCCTTTCCCGAACCATTTAAGTTGTCAACCTGATGCCCTATCACCCCAGAATATCTTAGATGTGTTTTCGCTATAAACAAGGACATTCTATTACAGAACCACAACGTAGCCATAAAATCAGGAAGTTAACATTGATATGCTATTACTCCGTAGTCCTCAGACCCCCGTCAAGTTTTGCTGTTTCTTAATAATATCCTTTGAGCAAAAGGGTTCAGAATCACATATTGATTGCATCTCCTGCCATCTGAACAATTTCTCAGTCTTTCTCTTACTCCCGTGGCCTGGATGCTTTGATGAATAAAGGCCGGTTATTTTGGAACTGCCCCTCATGAAGTCGTCTTCTGAGGTTGGCATGATTAGATTTAAGAGGCGCATCTTTGCCAGGACGACCGTAAAAGTAATACCACGTCTTTCCATTGTCAGTTTTGTTTTAAGTAAGATCAGAATGAAAATTGCTCATTTATTGCAGTTCACCCTGAGCCAGTTTGGACTAAGTGCTTTACCTGAATGATCTCATTTAGTTCTCAGATGGGGTATGTTCCATTACAGTCATTTTCTAGAAATGAGCAGACAGTGGCACAGAGAGAATACGTAAATGGCCCCCAAGTTAAGTGATAATTAGAGAGGAACCAAGAATTGAACTTAAGCGTTCTAGCTTTAAAGTCCTGGGAACATATTCATTACTATCAGAGAAAATCGGAGCCAGACACTAAAGTGGTAAAGACAGATTTTTTTTTCAGAAACTATTGCAATAGAGGACAAGAGACTTTAGGATTGAGGATTGAGACTGAGCTCAATCCCGAATACAACAAGGAAAAGCGGGAGTTTATAGCCAAGGAGCAAGGCGAGGGTATCAGTGGATGGAAAATTATCAAGAGGAGACACTGAGGGGGGAGGGGAAGTCTTGATAAACTAACTGACTTAGCAGAATTCTAGCTAAAACCGGGCTATGCAGGCCAAGCAAGGAGGGGGCCAAGGTCAAGGCACAAGTCAAGAAGAGCGCTCAAAGGAGCCTGACTGAAATTTGGAGGAGTCTTTGTCATTATTCACTGGCCTTATTGAATCCCTTGCATTATGTTATATATTTACATTTTTAATTTATATACGTATTATTTCTCACTTGTTCAAGCCAGGTAATAATCAATGTGCCCTTTTGACAAATGGAGACTCTGAGGCTCAGAGAAGTTATAAGTGACCGGGTCAGGCCACATTTGATGTCATTGGCAGGACTTAAACTGGGCCCACAGACCTCCTCATTCCTGGTGCAGGGACCATAACACAGCTGGGCTTGGCAATGACGCTGGGCAAGAATAAAGTGGGCAAACTACAGCCAGGTGGGATTGAGAGTCTGAGCACAGCAGAGAGCTGAAAATAAGAAGGAGTTGAAAATGAAAATGCAGGCTCCCCAGCCCCACTGACCTGGGGCAGCCACACTCACCCCTGCCCTGCAGGGTTGTGGATGGGCTGAATAGCTGGGTGGGAGAGGAGGTTTTTCATCTCAAAGTGCCTCTAGCCCAGAGGGGCTCACGCCAGGATGCCTTTCAGGAGCTCAGTGTTTAGGGGACACAGCTGTAAATTAAACCTCCCCTTTGTGAATGGGGATTACAGGCACCCTGCAGAGAATTCTGTAGCCTCAGGAATGTGGCCAACTTCCTGAGACTTGCACATTTGCATTAGCCCCCTCTCTCTCCCTGGATACACAAGCTTCTCTCTCTCCTCTGTTCCTACCTACTGCCCCATCCTTGAGTCCTTGCTCTTGCTCCTTCTCGAGATCCCAGATGCCTTGTCACAGTCTGGGAAGCTCCCAGGAAAGATGAAATAGAAGCTGTGGTTCTCAAAATGTGGTCCCAGACTAGCAGCCTCAGCACCAACTGGGAGCGTGTTCGAAATGCCAATTCTCGGGCCCTACCCGAGACTCACGGAATCAGAACTTCTGGGGTGAGGCCTAGGAATCTGTTTTAATAGGCCCAGCAGGTTATGCCGATGCCAGCTCGACTTGGAGCTCCAGTGCATTAGAGAGAAGGGAACAGAGGGACACCTGTGTCTAAAAGGAACCCAGAGACGGTTCCATTCTATTGTCCCGTCGGAGGAGCTTCCTCTGCTTTACTCTTTTCCAGAGTCCACATTATGCTCTCTGTGCGAAGTGCACGCAGTCAAATCAGGGCCTCATGGCCTTTGGGGGGTGGGGTGCAGGTAGGGGCTGCACTTGGGGCCAGGAACCTTTTAGAACACTTATGCCGAAAAAAAACTCTGCTTAGAAAAGAAGTTAACCGGTAAAAACTGCAGAGGAAAAGTTTTCGTCTGTGCAGGGAAATAGTTACTCCTGCTTTGGAAAAACATAAAACAAAACAAAACAAAAAATGGGTGCTGTTTTGCAGGAAGATGGAGGTCTTCATGCCCACGGACAGCTCACTCTGAATTTAAGTCCATTTCTGGGATGGTGATGTCCACTCTGTTCTTTTCTGCAGAATCACTGACCCTTCGAGGCTCCCAGCAGTGACCCTCAGGTTCCTATGAGTTATCACCTAAGTCTTCACCAGTCTGAAATGAAGTGAGAAGAAGGATTTTGTACAGGCATACCTCGCTTTATTTAAAGCGCCTCTCGAGTGTTGCGTGTTTTACAAACCGAAGGCAAAGACCATCCACCAGCAAACAGATTATTCTTTATTTTGAGATGATGCCCTTTCTGTTTTGAGGGAGTTAAAGTGCCCTGTCTTTTAGGAAATAATAGTGATAGTAGATGGTTTGTAATGGGCAGAGAGTAGATAATACATGTTTTTTAATGTCTAACTCTGGCAAACTGGCGACCCTATGTCAGAACTCTTGTCCAGGCTTCCATTTCCTTCTTAATCAGAGGCGTTAAGTGAGATGCACAGGTCACACAGCTGTGTGGCACCCTCAGGACTATAGCACGTTCCTCCTATGTCCCAGTCCCCTCCCATAGTCTCTCCCCTAGAGAGATGGGTCTCACTCATCTGGAAGCTTCAGGGGAGGGGCCTTACCCTTTCTGTCTTTTACTTTCTCATCTGCAACATCTGTCCTTCCACCTCTCTCCTGCGTGTGGGGCCGAACTGAAATAAAGTGGAAAGTGCTTTGTGAGGGCCTCTGCGAAGGTAAAGGGTTATAGGCTGCCCTTTCTGCTGCTCGCAGGCACAAGCCGGTGGGGAGTGTCTGCCACATGGAGAAGCAGTTAGTTAGTCACAGTCCCCGTGTGAGCAGACCAGTGGTGGGGGCTAGCCGGGTTAAGGAGGGTGATGCCAGGGAGACTGTTGCCATGGCAACTTGGTGGTAGCCCTCCCTAGCTTCCCTAATCCCAACCCCTGCAGCCGGCTTTTTCCAAGCACCACTTTCCAGCACATGCAAAAGCTGTTTTTCCACCTCTGTGAAACCAGGATTGTGTCTGACAGCTGGAACCCAACCACTCAGAAGACCCCAGAAGGTCCTTCATCAAGCTGAGCATGGGGAGTGGGGCGAGCCTAGCTGGATGTGTGAGGATGTGCTGTGACACAGAGCCAGCTGTGTGAAATGACATGCGGCGAGTGCTCCTTCCTTTGTTTCTCTCTGATTTCTCCCAGATTTTTTTTTTTATTTTTTTCATAAAGGTGATTTGATTCTGTGGTCATTTTAAACAATGAGCAACTCAGTCTTATCCGCCCCATGATTACAGCCCAGCCTTTGACTGTAATTGATGTTAGCCAGGCTGGCTAATGTTATATCTTACAAAGATGGGCTCATTAACTGACTGTAGAGATGTCACCCGCGCACTGGAGGTATTAACAATCGGCAGCCTGAAGTAGTGCTGATTCAGCAACAGATTCTGTTCATACCTTCAGGATGAAATCCCAGCAGTGGGATTACTAGGTTATAGGGCATGGATATCTCTGTGGGGTTGATGTGTTTTGCTAAATATTTTCCCCCAAATGTTGCTCCAGGTCTTAATGTCATTAGCAATTTATGAATGTTCTCACTTTTCCACAGTCCTCCCAGCATTTGATTTATTGATTCCATTTTTATACTATTTATAGGTATAAAATTGTACATGATGGCCTTTCTTTGTGTTTAAGGGGGCTCGAGTGGTTAATTTGCATATCGTCAATTACTGATTTATTCTATATGTTGGGGTTTTATTTGTATTTCCTCCCGCGTATTGTCCGTTTACGTCCTTTGCTTTTTTTGGCTGAGTTCTTTTTAGCTGCATTATTGTCACCCAGGAGCCCCATGGACTGAAGACATACAGTTCCCCAGTTCCTAGAGCACCAGTACCCGCAGGGCTCTGCTGCAGCAGGTGGAGGAGGTTGGGTGAGGATGGGTAGTCATTTTAAGGGTGCCATAGAGCTCAGCTATGGGCATTCATTAAGTTCATTTTTGAAGGTCCTGTATTCCTTCATTTGAAAAAAAGAAAGGACAACTAGGTTACCTCTGAGTCTGTTCCGGTCCCCTAATCCTTAGCTCTGGTGACTCTGGGCAGGTGCAGAGATGAACACAGCATGATGCTGCCCTCAGGGTGCTGGTAACCACAAGCAAGAGGATGCACAAACATAATATATCACTGAGCTGCCCGTGCTGGCACCATGTCAGTTACTGTTTGCAAAGGTACTGTGAACCCAGAGGACAGAGAGCGACGTGTGAGCAATAGCAGTCTGGGGCATGGAAGACAGTCCCGAAGAATGGGTAAGATTTAGCTAGGGAGAGACAAGCAGGTCTTTCTGGATGGGGGAAAGTATCCTCCAAGCTCTGCTGTTTCTGAGACAGTCGGGAATCAAGGCAGGCCAGGGCACAGGGTCCCATGGGAGCTGGGGCAACTCTAGGCCAGGGAAGAAGAATGGGCCGGGCTAGATGGAGGGCGAACATGAGTAGGGCTCAGAAGGCTTTCCAGTGGTGGGATCACGAAGTGACAGCAGTGTTGTAAGAGGACTGGAAAGGCACTGCCAAGATAGATACAAGGTGGATGGCTCCTCAGAGAGACCAGCAGAGGCTCTAGGCTAGTAGCTTCTACATCAGCAGATACTGGCTGCTATCAAGCTTTGTGAGTGGTCCAGGATGTGCTCTGTGGGCTTGGGCTTGGTCGAGCCTGAAACTCCCCCAGTCTGGCCCCATGTCTCTAGAAACAAAAGGTAGTGGCATGCAGTGAGACCGACCTTGTATCTTCTAGTGCGTACCTATGCTGGGTTGGTGGTTATTTGTTAGCATGTCCCTATCTGTGTGGTACATCCAAGAAACAAAGAAGTCTGAGTAATGTTTTTGCATGTGTTGGTAATTTTTTGGATCTTTATTTATGAAGCGGCTCACCCTGAGATAACACCTTTCTAACGGTGCCATGTTCTTAGCATTTTCACACGATCTGACTTTTAAATGATCTTTGATTTTATATACTGCCTAATGTGTCTCTCAGAACATTTCTTGTGGGTAAGCCTCTCCTCCTCAGTGAGAGGGTAAGCTCTCTGAGGGCAGGTCAATACATCTTTTCCCAAAAGTCCTTACAAGGTTTGCCCATAGGGTAGAGATGCAGTAAGCGTTCAAGACACACCTGTTGCTTGATTATGGGCTACATCTCAGGTGTCTCATCCTTTAACTTCACTAACCCACTGAGGGACCAGAAGCATGATGTAACAGAATGGACCATGAGACAGGAGCCAGGGCCCACATCTAGCTCTGCCCTTCTCAAGTGGTACAGCCTCAAGCTGGTCATTTTATCCTCCTGAGCTTCAATGTTTTCATCTTTAACTGAGAGTATCATTGTAAAATGGGAATAAGGCTATCTCAGCTTTATTTCCATGTCCATGTTCTTTCACATGCTCATGGGACTTTCCAGGGTTAGGAATCCCAGAGTGTACCAAAGGATAGAGAAAATCACCTTTATTCTTTCTGGCCCTACTGCTTTGCTTCTATTCATTGACTCTAAGGTGGCATCTGTCCAAGGTATTCTGTCCATACACACCCTCTCCCATTTGGTGCAGGAAATAGACCTTGATGAAATTTGGAAGACTCAGAGTGGCCACATCCTCAAAATGCCCTTTCATGACAACCGCATCCTACTTAAGGGAGTGTTTAGGGAAGCCCTCGGAACCCAAGCTTAAGCCCCCTGGCACTCACCGTCCAGGCGGAAGTGGCAGTGAGAGCTTGGGGCCTGTTTGTCAGCCTGGAGTTCCGGATGCGCAGGGACTGTGATTCAGGGAGTAGCTCCAAAAAGAAGACTCCAGGCCGAACCCCCGTTGGGGAATCTAGGGTGGGAGTATGAGGCATCCTTCAGATGAACTCTTATTTTGCAAAATGTTGTCCTCTGAGAAAACAGCTCTCTGAAGCCTGTGACTTAGTGCTGTCTTTCCCACACAGTTCTGGCAGCTCTGGGCTGTTATTATACACTACAGCAATAATCATCACCACGATAATAACAACACTGTATTTGTTCAGTCTCTTAACTTGAAAATAAATAAGACAGCTGATCCAGTGTGAGCTCCAGCTCTAGTCTCTCTACCCCATCATCACTTAATAATGATTATGGAGGTCCCCCTGGGCAAACGGCGCCCTGCCCAGCACTCCAGATATTAAATCCACCTAGAAGCAGGGTATAATAAGGCTGACCCCACGGGGATATTCCAAGAATTAATTCCTGCGGGCTCTCCATTCCGCTCTTCTCCAACACATTCAATCTTAGGAACCCAAGGGTTGGTGACGTTTATACCATGAATTAAGGCATTCTGCTGCTGCCCCTGGAACTCTTCATTACAATCCTGAGTCGATCAATGGCAAAGAGGAATACTATTTATTAGTTAAGTGGATGCTATTGAATTCTTAATTTAAGTGCCTTTTAATTCAGTGTTTCACTAGCTGTCCTTCATTTTGCCCATTCCTACAAATTTGCCCATTAAAGCCCAGTGTGAGGTCGCGCTGCCGCCTTTTATCATAATTTTGTTTTTCTGGAGAACGGTTTTCAGCTGGGAAGAAGGCAAAGATTCTCAGAGTGGGCAGAGAGACCAGACATCCAGGCCTAGAATAGGCTTCTCTGCTATCTGCTGGGAGGAAGTAGGCGATCAGGGAGGGTGAGTCAGTCAAAACCGCCTTCCAGATAAGATCCTACAGCTCGTTTGGCCTTGCTTTGGTTTGACTGGCTTGAAAATTTTACTGCAGTTCTCCTACCCAGATATGAGTCACAGAGATAGTAAGTGGGAGGCATGGAATGTCCCGCTGACTGGAAGGAGGCCAGACGAGCTCCTGCATATTGGCTACTGGAGGCTGGCTTGACCCTCTTTTGCTGGATATCCAGTAGTAGCTCATAATAGCCACTCCCCACTGCAGTACACGCTGTTTTTTCACAGCTTTATTGAGTTATAATTGAAATATAATAAACTACACATGTTAAAGCGAACAATTTGATAAGTTTTGACTTATATAGAACTGTGACATCAGCGCCATGAGGAAAATGAACAAATCCTTCACCCTCGTACCCCTTTGTAATTATATGCCCCCATTTCTTCCCATCCCCAGGGCGCAGGGGATGCTGTATGATGGATTCGCTTTCTGTCACTACATATTATTTATGTTTTCTAGAATTTTATCTAAATAGAATAATACAACACATACTCTTTTTTTTATCTGGTTTCTTTCGGGCAACAGAATTATCTTAATCTATATTGCGACACGTAGCAATAGTTTATTCATTTTTATTGCTGAGTAGTATTCTATTGCATGGATATATTACAGTTGTTTATCCACTCACTTGATGGACACTTGGCTATTACAGATGAAGTTGCTGTGAACATTCATGTATGAATCTTTGTGTAGACATATGTGTTCATTTCTCTTGGAGAGAGAGGGTAGAATGACTGGATTACCAGGTAGGTATATCCTTAACGTTTTAAGAATATGCCACACTGTTTTCCAAAGTGGTTGTACCATTTGCCACTCCCTCCAGAAGTCTATGAGAGCTCTAGTCATCCCACATCCTCCTCGACACTTGATATGCTCAATTTTCTTAATTTTAACCATTCTAATTGTTGTGTAGTGGTATCTCATTGTGGTTTTAATTTGTATTTCCCTTTTTACTGATGATGTTGATCATTTTTCTTGTGTTTACCTGGCATTCACATAGCTAAAGCTACTCTAGCTTTTCTTTTCATCAGTATTAGCATAGTATATCTTTTTCGATCTTTTTATTTTCATCTATTTCTTTATATTTAAAGTGGGTTTGTGTAGGCAGCATATAACTGAGTCTTCCTTTTTTAACCCAGTCTAAGATTCTCTGCCTTTTAATTACAGTATGTAGAACGCTTATGTTTAATGTAATTATTGGTGGCTAGGTTTAAAATCTATCATCTTTTTGTTTTCTATTCAGCTCATCTCTTCTTTGTTTCCTTTTTCCTGCTTTCCATTGGATTACCTTTTTATGATTCCTTTTTCTCTCCTTTGTTAACTTATTTTCTATAACTCTTTGCATTGTTATTTTAATGGTTGCTTTCAGGTTAATAGTATAAATCTTTACCATCACAGTCAACCTTCAAATTACATTGTATCACTTCGTGTATAAGTATACGAACTTTACAGCAGTACGTTTCCGTTTCTTCTCCATTTCTCCTTCCATTTCTTCCAAAAAGGCTTCCTGGCCTTGATACTAATGTTGTCATACATTGTTACTTTCACAGATACCATATTTCCTATACTACGTTGCTATTATTTTTTGTATAGATACTCAAGTATCTTTTAAAATACAGCTTAAAATGTAATGACCATTTCTGACGCTATCATTGCCTTGTGTAGGTCCATTTTCTACCTTGCATTGTTTTCATCCTGCTTGAAGAATGTCCTTTAGCATTTCTTATAGTATAGGTGTGCTAGTTATGTTTTTTTCAACTTTCATATGTCTGAAAAAGTCTTTATTTCACCTTTGCTTTTGAAAGATATTTTCCCTGTGTGGGAAATTCTAGGTTGATAATTTTTTCTTTCGGTGCTTTAAAGATATTGTTCCACTGTCTTTTTGCCTGCATTATTCTTTATGAAAAATTTGCTATAATTCTTATATTTGTTGCTCTGAATGTAATGTGTCTTTTATCCACTGGATCTTTTAAGATTTTCTCTTTATTATGGGTTTTGAATAGTTTGATTGTGATGTGTCTTGGTGTGCTTTTCTTTCTATTTCTTGTGTTTCAGGTTTGTTGAGCTTTTTAGATCTGTGGATTTATAGTTTTTGTTTTGTTTTTAAATCAAGTTTAGTGATTTTCTGGCTATTTTTCCAAATACTTTTTCATCTCTCCTTTCCTTTAGGGACTCTAAATGTGTGTGTGTGTGTGTGTGTGTGTGTGTGTGTGTGTGTGTGTGTGTGGAGAGAGAGAGAGAGCTGCTTGAAGTTATCCCCACAGGACAGTGATGCTCTATTCATTGTTTTTCATTCTTTTTTTTCTGTTTCTTTTTTAGGTAGCTTCTATTGCTCTGTATTCAAAATCTCTATTCTTCATCTTTTCTTTTTTTTTCTTTTGACAAGATCTAATCTGCTGTCAAACCTATCCAGTATATATTTTTTTATCTTAGACATTGTAATTTTCATCTCTAGAAGTTTGATTTTAGTCTTTTTTATATTTTAACTTTGTGAACATATGGAATACAGTTAAATAACTGTTTTATTGTCATTTGCTAATTCTAACTTCTGTATTAGTTCTGGATCCATTTGGATTGATTGCTTTTTCCCCTCTTCATTATGTGTCATATTTTCCTGCTTCTTTTAATACCTGGTAATTCTTGACTGGATATCAAGATTTATGAGTTTTATCTTATTGTATGCTGGATATTTATGTATTCCTTTAAATGTTCTTGAACTTTGTTCTGGGACTCAATCAAGTTATTGAGAATATTTTGATCCTACTGGACCTTACTTTTCATATTGCTGTGATAGGACCAGATCTGTATATAGCCTAGGACTAATTATTTTTCATTATAGTGTTAAGACCTTTCTGAGTACTCTAACTAATGCCCTGTGAGTTTTGAGGTTTTTTAGTCTGGCCAATGGGAACAGTACTATTCCTGCTCCATGTGAGTGTTAGATGTTGCTGTTCACTCTAGTTTTGGGGGGTAGTTCTTTCCCTGGCTTTGGATGTGTTTCATCACAGGTATGCATTGATCAGTACTCTGATGACTACTTGCATGGAACTCTCTGCAGTTCTCTGGGGTTCTCTGTGCAACAACTCCTCTCTCTGGTACTCCATTCTATGAACTCTAACTGCCTCAGTCTCCCTGGACTATCATTTCTGTCTCTTCAGTTCAGGGAGAATACCAAGCTCTCCCTCGGTTCCACCTTCCTGCTCTTTGGCCTGGATACTCTCTCAAGAGTGTAACTGGGGCAATTGTAGGGCCCACATAATTTTTTCTCATCTCTCAGATATCACTATCCTTCATTGCTAGATGCTCAGTATCTTGAAACTATCGTTTCATGTAGTTTGTCTAGTAGTTTGATTGTTTCAGGCAGAAGGATGAATCTGGTTTCTGTTTCTCCATCTTAGCTGGAAGCAAAAGTCTGCCCTCAGCTTTAATTACTTTTTAAAACATTTTTACATTCATTGTCTTATTTTGTCCTCACTATATCCCTAGCATGTGAAGGGTTTTTAAATTCTCACATATGGATGAGGAAGCTGAAGGCTGGAGAGAGGAAGTGACTTTCCCAGGGTCACATAGAGAGTCAGTGGCAAGGGAGGAAATAAAATGTTTTGAGGTCTAAATGTACCTGACGCTGTTTTACACTCTCTATGCAAGTTGTTCCAACTCATGACACCTCTACGATGAGTTATTATCTCATACTATGATGAGGAAATGCAAGTTCAGAAAGATGAAGACACTTTCCCCAAGCCACATAGATCAAAACAAGTTTCGAAACTATAGTTGAATCCATACCTGATAATACTTTATAATAGAGTGTTTTCATTCTTCTAGATAAAAAATGTTCTTTTTGATTGTTTTTAGTTTTTTTTTTTTTTCCATTACTTTATCATCTTAACAAATAGTTATTGACTGTCTTTTATGTATTGGTTACAGTGTTAAGTTCTGGATAAAAATATGGGGAAAAACAAGTATGGTCCCTGTCTCCCATGGTCCTTACACTAGTATGAAAATTAGAAAAGAATACAAATAAATGCTATAAACTATTTTATGTGCTATAATAGGTTTCCTAAAAATTTTCATACATTTTACTTTTAAACATGTGTCAAGGTTTTAGTTCAAGCAGGTCACAAGCAAAGAGGGTTAAGCAAGCCAATTCTATATTGTTCCACAGAAAAAAATTTATAAGAAAACAGAATGATTAGGTTATCACTGTTAGGCTGGATACAAGAAAAAGGATTGTTTCCAGATCATTAGATTCTGACTGACAGTCAACTGAGTGGGTGGGTAACTGGCTTCCCAGAAGAGGTCTTAATCTCATTAAAGTTTATCAGAAAATTGCTTAAACATTTTATCAGCTCTAATTTCTTCCCAGAAGGAGGTTGGGAATTACATCATGCAAAAAGGTTCTGTCCCACACCAGGTTTGGACTGTGTTTCTTTATTAGGAATGTGTATAGAATAGAGTGGAGAGAAGAGATGGGGGCAACGACACTGTGATAACTAATATTGTGTAAGGGTTTGTTATATGGCAGGCACTGTTTCTTTGCTTGGCATATATTAACCCATTTAATTTTTGTATAGCACTCCAAGGTAGTGGATTTCATTATCCCCATTTTACAGAGGAGACAAGTGAGGTACAGAGTTTAAGTAACTTGCTCAAGTTCTCACAACTAGGATGGGCTGGAAAGGTCAGGTAAGTATCATAAGAAAGGTTGGGGAATCTGTTCTCCAGTTGGATAATGGGGAGTAAAGCATTGTGGGCAGGCTGGACCTCCACCCCATTCTGTGCCATCAAGCCATGCTTGTCATTGGGGGTACAGACGTTCTGGGCTAGTGGGTCTACTTGCCTCCAATGCTTGATGACCAAGAAATCCATTTGGGCTAGTGTCTTTGGCTATAGAGGTGGCTGACTCACCTCCCATCTGTGTTTTCAGACCATGTGTTCTGGTTTGGGCAGAGTGGAGACCTCCCTCCACCTAGAAGCTTTCCAAGATAGATATAAGCAAAGCTTCTGGCCAAGGCAAAGCCACATTAGCCCAGCAGGCCATGAACAGGCAGCTTGAGTAGTTAAAAGAGTCATTTTTGCTCTAACCTCGATGTTGTTTTGGTCATTTGTTTGTTTGACATATTTCTGCATCTTTGCTACTAAGTACCACAGGAGAGGGAGTGTTGAAAATGGTGGTGAGAGGGATCCTACTAGTGTAGTGTAAATATAGTAGAGATAATACAGGTTTACAGGGACACACACAAATTGGTAGTTTGTGCAGTGTTATTTCAGGCACAGGAAGAGCCTTTCAGAATCTAACTTGTTATAAATTACAGGAGCTTCTGGGTGGAAATTTAAAGAGAACATTTAAAACATAATATTTCTTATAACTCACGATTATATTCCACTAACCTCAATCCAACCAGTATATTATTTTTACATATTATCTTCTAGATGTATATATATGCTGGGTGTTCTGCTCATGATACATACTGACTACTTTGTGTTCTGCTTGTTTTCCATGACCAGTGGATCATAAACATTTTTCATGTTTCTGCATAATTATCATTTTAATGGCCACATAATATTCCATTGTGCTGAGGTATTGTAATTTATTAAACCATTCTCCTTAATGTTGGCCATTTATGTTTTCAGTTTGGGGTTTTTATAGATAACACTGCAGTGAGCATCTTCTTGTAAATAGCTTTTTGCTGCTGTTGAATTTCCATAGGAATAATTCCTAATAGAGGAATTACTGGTAAAGGACACAGACATCTCTATGGCTCTTTCTCTATATTGCTGAATTGCTTTCCAAAAATATTGTTTCATACAATGTCAACACTCTGGGATGAATCTACTAGTTTCCTCTCAACTTCAATA
>NW_006442107.1:4762349-4770560 GCF_000325575.1 Pteropus alecto
GTCTGTTTTCTCAGACATCTTCCAATTCCTGGACTATGCTTTTCCTCTTCTCGTATCATTTCCCTCTAACTGATTTTCTTTTTCATTTCATTGATCCATCTCCTACCATGGCAACTTATTTACTAATCAGTCAGTTAGCTTATCTAGAGCACAGTCTTCCAAAGAATGGAACTGTATCTATTTCAGTTGGTTTCCTTCATTCTAAATACCATCCACCTCAGCCAGTGCTCTGTTCAGCATCATGGAAGCATACCACATGCATTTCCATCTTCAACCCTTTGTGGCATAGTTCTACTGGCCTAGAATGTTCTCCTTACTTTTATTCTTACTAATTTTGGTCCTTCAAGGCTCTGTTGATATTCTGGCTGGTCCAGAAAATGTGATTTCATACTATTCCACATACAACAAATGTTATATATACATATTATATATGTATGTATGTATGTATATGCAAATTTGTAAAAATGGTATCCCAATTTGCTTTAATTTATATTCTTTTGTTTTCTAGTGAAGATTATTATTTCTCCAGGTGTTTGTTTATAATGTATTGAATTATCTGTGAATTATCTTTTCATTTATCTATTATGATCTTGATGTTTTTCTTACAAATTTAAATGAGCCCTTTATACAGTATAAGTATTAAGCATTTTTGTCCTGTTGATTCAGATATTTATCCTAGTTTGTTGTCCTCTTTTTAATTTTCATTTTCTTTATAGAGAAGCTTTATATTGTTATATATAGGAATTGTCAATCTCTTCATCTTTGAGTACTTTTTATTTTAACAAAGAAGAGAAAGTAATTCCTCTATAGATTTTTTGAATATTTTATATGCCTTTCATTTAATCATTTATTCAACACAGAGTTATCTAGTCCCTTTCATGGGCCAGATATCCTTCTAGGCTCTAAAGATACAAAATTCCCATTTTCTTGGAGTTTACATTCTAGTGAGAAGAGGAACGATAAGCAAATATATAACTAATATGTCAGTAGCAATAAATCTTATAAAGAAAAAATAAAGAATGACAAGGGAAAGATTTAGTGCTCAGGAAAGGTCATTCACAGAGTGACATTTGAGATAGAGAGGGTTACTATCAACAGGTATTTGAACAGAGACCTGAATAAGGTGGCAGAGGAAACAGCATGTGGAAAGGCCCTAAGATGGGGAACATATGGCATATTGAGGAAGTGAGGAAGCCCTGTGTTTGGAGTGGAGCAGACAAGGTAGAGAATAGGGGAAAATGAGGTTGTCATCAGATAGCATGGGCCCCTTGTAAGGACACTGCATTTAATCTCAATGAGAAGGGAAGACGTTGGAGTTGATTAAGTATGAGGGAGTATGAGGGAGACGTAACCTATTCCATTTCAGAATCACTAGATATTTTTACACTTGAATCATTTTGACTGATTTAATTTTCTAGGTATATAATCATATCATATACAAGCAATATTTTTATCTCTTTCTTTCAATATTTATCTCCCTTACATTATTTTTATGTCATTTTTGACAAGAATTTTTGAGACAATGTTAAATGATTATATTTTTATTAATGATTTCAGTAATGATAATCGCAGGCATTTTTATATGTTCTGGAATTCAGAAGAGTTATCACTAATTTAGTTTAAATATGGAGGCTCTGTGTTATCAACAGAAATTCTTTTTATTCTAGGTCTTAAAGCTTTATTAGAAATGATTGTCGAATTCTATAAAATACCTTTTAAATATGCATTAAAATTATAACATGCATTTCCTATTTAACATCCTGATACATTGTAACATATTAATAGAACTCTTGTATGAAGCAATTCTTGCTTGTAGCCCTAGGGTAACCCTACTTGTCATGGTATAATTTGAATGTATTGAATATATTCCTGTTCTTGTAAGATTGTACTATCTATGCTGATAGTCAGTTAAGCCTGGCGCCCTCCATTTATGACCTGGTCCTGGCCCTGACTGTAGTTGAGGGAGCCGTGAGACAGAGGTGGCCGGCAGAGGCCGGGGCAGCAGAGACATCTGATGATGTTGCCTTCAGCACATACCCTCAAGCGAGACATGGTTTCTCATCCTTTTAACTTTAATTTTATTTTTAACTTCTTAAAAATATATTTTTCCATAGTTTAAAGAATTAAATAGTTCAATACAACTTATTAAAAAAAATAGCAGCCCTCTCCCTATGCCATCTCATTTCCCATTTGCCGGAGACAACCATTGTTTTAGCTGCTTTTCTTTTCACATTTTAATTTCTTTATCTTCAAGTAATATACAGCTACTTTTTCATTTTCCTATTTTAAATATTATTATTTATTGACTTTCCACTATGGAAGATGACAATTTAGCTCCCTTTATCCTAGATCCACACCAGAAACACAGACTTCCCGTATCCCCGCGCTTATATTATAATTGTAGTTAGATCAGTATGTACTGTTTACATTATTGTAATCATGTATGCTGGTCACACCTGAGCTATGTAGTATACTATATGATTCCTTTCAGACTTTTTGTTTTCCTTGGAGTTAATAATAATCTTTGGTTTTATTTATATATTTGGTTAGTTTTCTACGAATTTATCATTAATTCAGCCCCAAATCTTCCTTTAATTGGTAAATGCCTTCTCAATCCTTTCAAATACATCAAGCGATTTATCAATTTCAACTCCTGCAGAAATCTCTCTGCAGACTTCTGACCTGCTCCATTCTTGTCTGGTTGTTATCTGCTGCATAGCTGTCAACATGGAATATCATTTGCCATCATTTTAAGAAATCCCTTTCTTTCTCTTTTGTTTGGAACTTCTGTTTTCTGGATCCAGTATCTTCTTTTCTTGGTTTGCTTTCTTGTTTTGAAGGTATACATCCTTCAGTAGCTTGAGACACTTCCTTCCTCTGTCCCTCCATTTTATTCATTTTAATTTTTTATTCTTAAATATATCACATAGAAAAGTGCATAAAATATGTACATATAGTTTACAGTGCAAACACCCAAGTAACCACCATCTATGTCAAAAACCCTTAGAAATTCCTTTCTTCTCTTGAGAAACAACTATTAACCTTATTTTTTATGGTAATAATTTCCTTGCTTTTCTTTTCCCAACTGTGCTTTCATTTTTATCATTTAGATTTGCCTGGTTTTGAACCTGCTAAAAATGGAATTATTAAATATGTATTCTTTAAGGTCTTATTTTTTACTCAATATTAATTTAGTTAAAATCATCCATTAGGTAGTGTGTAGTTACAGCTCATTTTCATTACTGTATTCTATTGTATAAATGTGCAAGGATATATACTTTTTATTGCTTCTATTCTTGATTGGATTATTAGTTACAGTTTGGGGCAAACACAGACAAACTGCTAGAAATCTTCTTGGCATGGAGCCATGTGGTACACAATGCTATAGAGCATATAGCTAGGGATAGAATTATCTGTTACAGAGTATGCCTTCTTCCTTTTCTACTGGATAACACCAAACTGTTTTTTCCAAAGTGGTTTATCAAACTATATTCCCATAAGCAGGCAAAGACTATATACCAAATTTATTCCCCATCGCTCCACTTTCTCTCCAACACCTGGTATTGTCAGATCTTTTCATTTTTCCCATTCTGATATGTTATAGTATGGTTTTAATTTTCATTTCCCCGATGACCGCGTTTGAGCATCTCTCAAATAAGAGCTTGAACTTCTGTTTCCTAAGACTGGAGAAAGATTATGTTGTGCCTTCGTTGACTTCCTGAGCTGTAAGTTTATTTCCATGAGGTACATACATCTATTCAACAAAGACGATCAAACTCCTATCATGGGCAAAACCTTGTTCCATGTTTGTGGGGATAGGTATTCATTTATCTTTTAAATACCTTCTGGAAGAGTTGACACTGAACTTGCACCAAAGTGGATGAATTTAATTAGACTGATTTCTTTCTAGGATCTAGATTAACTTGGACTCGGGGAATGAGAATTGGATGGCAAGAATGGGAAAATGCAGGCTGGTTGTGAAGAAGTTTACTGAACGAACAGATAGATATGAAGAAAATATTCAGAATGCAGCACAGAGTAACAAAAATTAAGAAAATATCAGAGAGCCTAAGAGACACCAAAGGCTGAAATGTAAGATCTAACAACTGTCTAATTTTTAAATATAGAAGAGAATAGTGAAAATAAGAGAGACACGATCTTTAAAGAGACAATGACTGAGGAACTTCCAAAAAGATATAAATTCTTAGATTAGGGATGCAAGATGAATCCCCAAAAACATAAATGAAAAGAAACTCACATTTAGAAACTTGAAAGTGAAATTGCATAACATGACAAATAGAAAGATCTTAAAAATCAGCCAAAGAGGAAAGACCTACAAAGGACAACAAAATTACAAAATCAGCTGACTTCTCAACAATAACTGTGGCATCCAGAAGACATCTTCAGAGTGCTCAGGGGTGGGGATGGGGGTGATGCATCAAACTAGAATTTTATGCCAATATAAATAATTAAAAAAGACTCGTTCAGACAAACAAAAATTCAGAGTCCACACCAGAAGATATTCACCAAAAGAACTCCTAAAATATATATTTAAGAGTAAAGAAAACTTATTGCAGATGAAGATCTAAGATGCAATAGGGAATGGAGAACAGAATCCTTGGTAAATAAATGGGTCAATATAAACAAATATTAATTTTTATAAAACTAATGATACTGATTAATTTATGGAATAAAAGAATGAGATAGATATAAAATCTAAGTATGTTAGATAGAAGGGAATGGGTACAAAATTCTTGATTTGATTGAGATAGGAGTAGTAGTATTAATTTTGGACTTCAAGTTAAGTATTCATATTAAAAACTTAAAGATGAGCACTAAAATCATAGAAATGGAGTGTATAACTTCTAAAAGAGAAGAAGAAATATATCTTAAAAACTTCCCCATGAAGAGCATGGCTTGACTGCTAAGCCTGCCTTTCCCCTTTCCAATGGCCCTGGGCACTCGTTGATGTAGCTGTTGGCATCACCAGCTGTGCCCACATGTGCAGGAGAACTAGCTACTGTTCTCAGGGGAGGAGACTGGACCTTGAGTCTCCTTTAATTGGTCCTCCTGCAGGTCAGGTCTCTCTGCTTACCCTTTGTGTAGCAGCCTCCATTAGCTCTTCCTCTATGCTCTGAGTCCAGATGCGGTCACTCCAGTGGCAGGGCCTGTAGAGATGGGCACATTCTAGTGTGGCCAGGGTGAGGGCTCCATACTGCTGGCCTTGGGTCACCCTTTCTCCTTGGAGCATCACTAGCTTCTCAGCTCCACCCACTGGCAGCTCATGTCCCTGCACAGGATGTGGTGATGTCCCCACCTCCCCCTAAGCCCATCCTCTCAGTGGTCTGGCGTATTCCCTTCAATTCCCTTCAACAATTAAGTCCTGAATACTAATCTTGGCCAAAAATATGTCCTCCCCATAGGGGAGCACACTTGTCATGGCACTGGGAACTGGAAAGGGACTGTAAGCATCATTTTAGTTCATTGGTTATTTTAAAGGAGAAACAGAGCCAGAATGGGGAAGGAATACACAGGGATTCAGCTGGAGAGTGGAAATTTAAGCTCAACCATCCTTCTGGTCAGTCCAGGGCTGCTTTCCAAACCGCTTGGGCCTTGCTCTCCTTGGGTTCTGCTCCCATGCAGCCTCAGGTTAGGCCGGGGCAGACATTCTCCAAGTGTTTGTACTTGACTGGGGGGTCCACGGAGTGCTGTGTGGTGAAGGGGAGGGCAGGATGGAGCTTCCAAGCCTTCTTCAGGGGAGAGTTGTTTGATGATCCCATAAGAAGGAATGTTGATTCTTGCATTTAGTTTCTCTTTATTGCTAATCTGCACAAAGAAACGTTAATGATTTTAATTATGGAGTCGGGTTAATACATCATGTAAACGATTTTATTTGGAAAATGCAAACTAATCCCCTTTGCAGAACACTCTGCCTGTGGGCCCTCCCACCTGCTTGCCTGGCTGGGCCAGAGGAAGGGAAGAGGGGAGGTGGAGTGGTGGCCTCCAGGGCCTTGTGTAGGACACGTTCCCCACCACGTAGAGGCCCAGAGGGAAGGCTGGGCCACCCTGGACCCGCCCTCAGCACGCACACAGAGCTGCTTCTTAAGCCTCTGAGGAAGCCAGCCTGTCCTCGAAGACTGCTTGCCCCTCCAAGTCTTCCCCTCTCCTTCCTGTGGACTCCATGACAATTCCCGCCAACAAGGCTGATTATTCCTCAATTTGTTCCAACGTGAAAATAAAGACAGATAAAGTGAAAATATTCCGGGAACAATGCCAAGCCAAAGGCATTAAATTATTAAGCGATCTCTATCTAAGTAATGGATTTATGCCCTTTAACAACTTTAAAAGAAATATAATGTTTTTCAATACCCTCTTTTAGGGAACTTCTTATAAATGAACTGTTCATTTTATTAGTATTAAAGGAAATGGGGATTGAATCAGAGCTTCTAGGGTGGGTGATTATCTGCAGATTTCTCCTTGGAGCTGGGAAAATTAACAACATGTACTAATCCACACATTCTTTTTAAAGGGCACTTTACAAGATACTGTACAGTAAATTGGAAAATGTATAACTCCCCATCAAGGTAAATCTTGGGAATAAAATAATTAGAAACCACACAACCATAGCCAGGGACAATTGGAGCTAAAATTAGACTTTGTGTGGCTGTGTTTAGATGTCACCAGAGTGGGTGCTAGTGGTAGAATGGGGGCAGGTGGGGTGGGTGAACAGAACACAGAGAGAAAGTTGGAGGTGCAGCAAGCTGTCCAGGCAGACATGGGGGCTGCGTGGGCCAGTTAGGGGGATGGGTAGATTTGAGGGAGAGTGAACAGGCCTTTTTGACTGGAATCTGGCAGCTGCTCTGTTTTCTCTCCTCCCCAACTCTGACCCTGGCTGTCTTCACCTCCAGCCTGGCACAGTTCTTCACTGCTTGTATTTCCAGATGGTTCGAAGCACTGTGGTTGCCACTGGAGAGCCAGATGGATTCCTTCTGTGGGGGGCGAGCCGTAAAGGAAGGGGCAAAGAAATATCCTTGTTAAGTCTAGAGTGTGTGTGTGTGTGTGTGTGTGTGTGTCATAAAGGAAGGGGCAAAGAAATATCCTTGCTAAGTCTAGAGTGTGTGTGTGTGTGTGCGCGCGCGCGCGCGCATGTGTGTGAGGGTGTGTATATCTGTGTGTGAGTGCATGCATGTGTGTATGTATGACTGGGTGTGAATGTGTACGTATGTGCACGCGTGTGTATGTATGTGTGGGTGTGTGAGTATGTGGGTGTGCATATGTGTGTGTGTGTTGAATGCTCTCTGAGCTGAAAGATCACCTCTGTTTCTGGTTTTACTTCTGCCCAGAGCCCCCTGACTTCTGGCTTCCAAGGTAGGGGTGCAGGTGAGCAGGGGGAGGCCACCACAACTTGCCAGGGCTGCTTCTGCTCTTCCTGCTGCAGCCTCCACCCTTGGCAGTGCTGTCGGGCCAGTGGGTGGGGTGGAGCTGTGAGGAGGGGTCCTGGCAGGAGGAGGTCAGGGTGAGGGAAGAGAAAGATGTAAGAGGCCACACCCCACCCATTAGCAGCCAGGCCAGCGGTCCCAAAACCTTCTCACAGGGTAAGGCCCCTCTGCCATCTGTGCCAGGCAGATGGCAAGCAAAACCCTCCCTGCCAGAGGCAGGCTTGGGAAAGGATTTCCTCTCTGCTCTTAACAAAACCACTCACGGTCAGGACCAGCAAATGGCCTTAGAAATCTAATCCATTCTCCCTTGGTACAGATGAGAAAACTGAGGCCTTGACAGGTGAAAATGAAGGATGTGAGTGAATAGGATTGTCATTGTGCTTTATTGCCTGAATCCTACTTTCCTCCAGTCCTGTCCCCCAGGCCAAGGAGCCACCCATCTAACTGCTTAATGGCAAGCCCTTAGCCATGGAGAGACCAGAGCATCTGCCGACTCCATGGAAGGCTTCCCCACCACCTCAGCCCTCTCAGCTCTCTCCTTGGTCCTCCTTCCTTTCACAGAGCTCACCCTCTCTTGTCAAGAGCCAACTGTCTGAATTGAGCTTTTCTTATGGAATAAGAAGTTGCACACTTAAATGTCACCCCCATCAAGATGTTTTATTCCAGCTCCTGCCCTCTTGATTTGAGATGGAGTGGGGAAGGAGAGAGAAGGGGGATCCCTCCCCTTGCCATGTCTGTTCTGTAAGTACTATAATACCTTCCAGACAGCTAT
>NW_006442107.1:4770899-4789439 GCF_000325575.1 Pteropus alecto
TATACTTTTTTTTCCTAAAAGCCCTATTTTCCCCTTTGGTTACTAGAGGCAAAGACAGTCCAGTGAAAATCCTTACGGTAAAGTAGGCTAATATCTAGTGTTTGGTGGAGGCTGTCACATGTAAGACCATGATCATCTCTCCTTAGTGAGTAGAAGGCTGGCCAGAAGGAAGGGAGTGGGTCAACCTGGCTCACCCACACACCCTCAGAAATGTAAAGGTACCCGCCTAGAAGGTGGAGCAAGAATTCAGTGGGGAGGTTTGCAAAGGTGCTCTCTGAACTGACGAGCTCTGCGAAGTGTCAGCCAGTAGCGGTAGCAGCATTCCTATTGGGCACAGTGGCATCTCTCTTCTCTGATAGTCAAAGAATACAGTGGTATTTCAGCTTCCAAATGCTTGTCCAACCCCTCCTGGCCCAGACAGCCTTGTCAGGGCTCCCTTGAGGGTGGCTTTCCTTGGGGATGAAGACAGAGGGAGGGCAGGCTGTCACCGTGCTTCTGGGGTGTAGAGTAAAATGTTAACTAGGTGGACGAGGACAGTCACTCTCTCAGGGAACATATATTGGCTACCCACTGTGGGTGAGGCCCCATGTGGCACCTGGTGGAGGATGCTAACGTGTGCGACGTGCATACCTGATTCATAGATGCTTCCAGGTGGAGAGAGATGAGTCGTATGCATACAAGTTAAAATTCCTGGCCCTAAGTTTTTAAAGGAGGGAGTTGGCTTGGATGCCTCTACAGTCCCCTAAGGCCCTACAGTTGTTTAAAGGCCTTTGACCGAGATGTGAATTCCCAGCTCCTTAACAACATAGCATCCTGACTAGTGTGTCTGTGTAAAGGACTAAAATATTGAGAGAAAGTGAAAACCAAGATGGGAGGAGAGGGTAGCCATTTGGGGTTGTTATTGCATAATAGCCCGGGATGGAGGAGTTTAGAGGACACCTCGGATATGTTTCCTGCATCAACCTGTATCAGGTATCTACCGCTGTGTAACAAACAGTCCCAAAACTTAGTGGCTTAAAACAATAATCATTTATATGCTTACTATTCTGTGGTCAGCAGTTTGCGCTGGGCTCTGTATTGTGGTGTTTAGGCTCACTCACATGTCTGGACTCACTTGGGACAGTCTGAGATGGCTGGGATTCTCTCTTCATGTACCTCTCATCCTGAAAAAGGCTAGCTTATATGTCTTCATGTGGCGGTGACAATATTCTAAGAGGGAGAGAGCAGAAGCTGTAAGATCTCTTAAGTCCAAGGCTCGGAAGTTACGCAAGTCACTTTCATTGCATTCTATTGGTCAAAGCAAGTCGCAGGCCAGCCTATATTCTGTTGGAAATGTTTTACATATATATATACAATAAAAGTAGCTGCCTGATTAATAGAGAATATAGAACCCAGTTTAACAATTTCATTATAATTGCCCTTCAATTTGTAGAATATGTATTAGGTGGTTTAGTTACTTATTGAGCATTTACTATGTGCCAAGCACTATATAAAATATGTAGTTTTATATACATTACCTGTAATCCATAGCAACTCTGAATAATTGTTATGGTTACTGTCGATTTGTGGATAAAGAAAAAGGCCTAGCAAAGTTAGTTGTTTGGCTCGCAGTTAGTAGGCACTGGTGTTGGTGTTGGTACCCACTTTTGATTTATCATGATTTAGGAATTGACTTACTTGACAGAGCCCCTCATATTAGCACACCACTTGAATATTCTGGAAAACTATTCTTACCACAGTTCACCTTTAGTGATGTACAGTGGTTCTCTGGTAATCTGAGCTGGTACGTGGAGCCATTTGCCCCAAAACCGAGGCCCCTACCTAGGGTGTTTGCTGTCCTCATTTCTTTCTTCCTCTTCATGTGAGGGCCTCCCTGTCTTCTATGGCCCCTGCATCTGCTTGTTGCTCATCTGTCACATGGACCTTCCACCTCTCTTTGTGCTCATACCTCCAGTTTTCCTCAATTTCATTAATCAGATCTTGTGTTTTAAGATTTCTTCATGGATTCTAAATTTGTGACTTTCATAGACTTTTGTGGAGTTGGTAGGATGCTGGACCTATGAGCACTGGATGGGTTGCTTATCAGTGTAGACACATGCAGGCCCTGTGTCATTTGGAGAACTAAGTTAGCAACGGAGACCATAAACAACAGTGACTTAGATAATTTCAAAGTTTATTTTTCTTTCATGCAAAGAAAGCCCAGAAGTAGGCAGTTCAGGGTTAGTAAGAAATATCCACAGTTATCTGGCACTTCTATCACACCCTTCCACCATCCTTACCGTAGCGTCTTCCTGGTCCAAGATGGCTGCTGGGGCTCCAGCTATCATGACTTTTAAAGAGCTTTTTTGTGGTCCCACCCAGAAACTGCTGCATACATCCTGTTAGCTACTTCTCTGCAAAATTATCTTGGCAATGTAATTTTTCTGGTAGGTAAGTCACCCAGATTTCTATGTCATAAGGGAAAAATGACTGTTAGGTAAAAATCAGCAAGCAGCCTCTAGAACAGATCTTCTACTGTGTTCATAGGGACTGGAGGAGAGAACAGACATCATTTTATAGATGCAAAACTTGAGGGTAAAGAAGGTTAAATGACTTGCTCAAAGTTGTAGTAGTAGATCTGGGACTAAGACCTGGGACTCTAGGTCACTCCTCTGCTTGGCCAGCCCACGGAAGAAGTAAGGCGAGTCCCCATTCCCACCCCTCCTACACGTACATCCACATGCGTGCACACACATGACTAGGGTCTGTTGACACACAAGCACACTGCTGTGTGCTCCAGTAGAAAAAAATATTCTAGATCCAGTAAGTTTTTCCCCTCCCCAGCCCGCTTCCTTGCAAAAGCAGGTTAATTGGCCACCTCTGTTAAACATACACTGCCTGTTAGCCCACTGGCTGGTGGTGTGGGAGAGCTGGGAGCCAGGGCTGGAGTTCTTGGGTTTCTAGGATATGCCAATGATGGAGATTAGAAGAAGGGGTATGGGTGGGGACATTTCTCACCTCCATCTTAACACCTCTGCCTTGTCGAGGGGCCTTTGCTAGGTCAAACCTGTCACCTACGCTATTCTGTCTTGAGGCCGACCCGGCCCTGCATCTCACTCATCCTTTCTGCACCCCCAGTGTGAAACCATCCTCCAGCTCTTCCCAAGGAAGCCAAGAAGCTTTTCAGTCCAGGGCCCAGTGTGTATCACATGCAGTGACTGGGCTGGGCTGGTACTGTCAATTTAGTCTTCAGGATTTGTTGGTTTATTTTTTATTTTTTTAAAGCTTCTGGCACAGAGCCTGGGCTTGGGCTTGCTATCTCAGAGTGCAGCTCAGAGCTGCCAGCCCCAGAGATAGAGGCCCTCTGGACCTAGATGTTCTAGCTCCACCTCTGCCTCGTCCCCTCCCCTTCTCAGATTTCCAGCCTGAGAAGTTCCTCTGGAGTTCCTTTGGGTGCAGAGCACAGGCTGCAAGTTTTCCAGAGCTGGTTGCTTGCTGGGTCCCGTGGAGTGATGAGAACGTGGAAGGAGATGCGTTCTCATGCTCTGGAGTAGGGGAGCTGCTTGTAAATTCTGGTGATGATACCATATCTGTCACATATGTACATATTAAAACAGGAGTAGCCCCTCATGTCCTATGTCTGTGTGGCAAGGCTCTCATCTTCCTTCCAGCAGCATGGTGTGCTGAGAATTGCCCTTGGGGGAGGCATCTAGGACCAGCTTGTGTAGACTTTGGGTTAGGTCCCAGCTTCCCTGACCTTGGATTTTCTCATCTAGGAAATGGGATACCTGCCTTAGTTACACCCCAGGGCGGGTCAGAAAGAATAGACAAAAAAGTACCTTTTCAGTGAGGGGAACACTTGTGCAAAGATGGTCTTGCACTCAGCACAAGGCTGATGCTTCTCTTACTCTCTTGCTCCCTTCGTCCATAGTACCTCACTGGCCGGCATCTCACACCAGCCTCAGCTACTCTCCAGCTGACCCGGAGTGGAGGCTGGCAGGGCACAGCCCAGCTATACCCCTTTCATACACAGCCTTCACCGCATCCTGGGCTCACAGAATGCTTGCCTAGAGGCAGGACAGAGGGAAGGCAAGGGGCAGTGGTGGAAGGCAAGGGCACAGACCCAGGATCTGCCACCTCGTCAGTGTGTCAGGCAAGTTACTTTACCTTTCCGTGCCTCCGTTTTCTCAACTGGAAAATGGACTTAATATTTGCTTTGTTGAGTTATTCCAAGGATTAAATGAGTTAACATTTACAAAACACTTAGAAAAGTATTTGGCACTTAGTAACTTTTAACTGTCATTATTGCTAGCTGTTGGCTGGTTTGTTTATTTTTCTGCATGGCGTACAGAAACCCTCTGAACCTGGATTTAAGTCTGGACTGGATATAAAAGTCTGAAAGTCGGGATCCTGGGTGCCTGGGACATAAGGCCAGCATGTAGGTGAAAATTGGGGCTCTGTGGGTCGGCCCTTGGCAGTTTGGGTTCCTAGTTATAGCCCCCTCACTCAGCACAGTGCCCAGCACTGAGGTGCTCAGTGAATATTTGTTCCCCACATCTGTATGAAGGGAGTAAGGCATCACCACCCTCTGAGCCTTAGCCCAGCGTGACTGAGCAAATTCAAGGCTCCCACCCAAGATGCCAGCACTCAGCAAAGTGGCACATTAATTCAAAGGCCTCTCTCCCCCCATCCTGCCACTGTGCCCACCTTTCCGCCATTTGAAGAGGTCCTTCTACAGATGGAGGCGTCCCACATTAAAATGCAGACACTGAGCTCGCTGTCATCGGTTGTCGGTTCCTTAATGTGGATTGGTACACAGAGCTCAGAGTCTGCTGCCTGGGCCTGAATCTCCTCCCCATCACTTACAGGCTGTGTGACCTGGGGAGGTACTTAAGCTGTGCACCTCACGGTCCTCCCCTGGAAGGTGGAGCTAATGAGAGGGCCAACCTCACAGGGAGGAGGAGAGGAATCAGTGAATTCCTCCATGCCCGTGCTTGGTCCAGGGCCCTGCGCAGCGTCAGCGCTCCTTAGATGTTAGCGTTGTCAATGCCATCATTATTGCTTTCTCCGGCTAGCCAAGGCCCGCTTTTGCTAGGAGGCTGAGATCAATGCGGTGTCTGGGGAGGGCAGGATCAGGCAGCATGCGCAGTGCAGGGGGAGCGAACGAGTCTCAGAGTGGGGAGACCTGCCCCGAAGCGGCTCTGCCAGGGACAGGCTGTCACCCTCAGCTCTCGCTGCCCCATCTATAAAACAGATAAAAGGAATCTTAGCCTAGCCCCCTATTCAGGTCCCAAACTTGAAGGTCCAGTGAGACTATAGATGGGAAGGGCCTCATGGCAGGGGCTAGAATTAGCTAACAAGTTACTATGAACCATAGGAATGGGGTGAGGGCCCTGTGTGTGGTGGTGGTGGTGGGGCCTGCGGGCCAAGAGGGAGAGCCCCCCTTGCGCCTTTTGCTGAGAGCTGCCTTTGACAGAGCCTTCAGTCTTGGCACCCAGGCAACGGCCTTCAAAGTGTAGGCTGAGTTACAGTGCAGGCAGCCCCTGCTGGCTAGAGGACCGAGAGGCAGGGGGTAGGATGCTTGTGGTCGGCCCTAGTGAATGGGAGCTGTCTTGGCAGGAATTAACACAGAAGGCCGTTAGGTGGGCGGCCAGAGTTGGCTGGAGCAAAGGCTTGAGCTGAAAGGGAAGTTCTCAAACAGAGGGGAGAAACCCAGATGAGGGGAGACACAACAAACTAATGGAATGGAAGGAAAACGTGCTTTTAGTTTAAGCAATATTAACAACAGTAACAACACAGATTTACTACCAGCAGAGGCCTTGATGAAACTAGGCGCCCCCACAGGCATCTCTGCAGGCATCTCCTGTCTGTCCTGTGTGGAGAGAGGCTGGGCCAAATGACCCCCAACCTTCCACCCACCCATTCACACATTTACTCTGACAAGCCTATATTGAAGGCCTTCCTCCGCCTGCCCCTGTGCAGCTGTGGGTTGTCTGCCCTGGAGCAGCTTTCATTACAGAAGGGGTATCCGAGAAATGCAATGCACATAGCCCTTGTCCCCAGTGCTATGTATGGGACAGAGACAGAGTCCCCGGGAGAGAGCAGGTGATCAGCCAGGGTCTCTGGAATGAACAGTCTTGTGTTTCTTTTTCGGTTTGGCAGCCCTTTGATCCTCTGCAAAGCACAAGAGATCAGGAACACTGATCCTCTGCAAAGCACAAGGGATGCCACAGGGAATGGGCTGTGGCCCTGACTACCCAGGGGTGAGGGCTGGGGACCTAACTCCACAGGAGCAGCTGCAATGGGAGGAAGCTGGACACCTATGCTGCCAGGACCAGCGAACCACCCTGGAAGCCTGCTGTTCAGATGCTGATTCTAAACCAGGCCCCTGGATGCACAGGGCCAGGTGAGAGAGAGGCCTGGCACAGGCGTGGTGCCGGAGTCCTTGTACGTGGTGGGACAGCAGCCTCCCTGACTGGGGTGTCAGCTGTTCTTTGCTGAGGCTCCGTCTATCTCAGTGCACTGAGTTGGCAGCAGTGTGGCTCCTCCCAGGGCCACCTCTGGGACAGCAGTGTTGTGAACGCATGTTCTCTGTTCCAGGAGGACCCTGGCATAGACAGAAGCTTGCAGAGGAGCCACGGGCAGACACCTGAGCCAGTGCATCTTGGCTTCCCAAGACCACCACCCTCCGGTCAGGCCAGACTGCACTGGCTGAGAGGTGGGAGCACCGAGATGGCAGAAGCCTGTGTGGACAGGGCACTGTGATAGACAGACATAGATGGGGAGCAGGACCCTCTTGGGGGAATTTGGGGAAGGCCTTGCTAAGTCTCCTAGGGGGAACTGGGGCTTTGCGAAGGACAAGGAAGTCCAGACAAAGGACAAGAGGTGTGTGAGGAATGGCATGGCTCCCTCAGAGGACCGTGGGGACTTTGGTGAGGTTGGAGTTAGCTGTGTGTAGAGGAAGAGGGACAGGGGCCGAAAACGGGAGGCAACTGGACCAACTTTGACATCATGGAGAGGCCACCATGGGGTGACAGCATCAGGTCTGCGTCTTAGTGATCTTTCCGATGATCTTGCAGAGGGTAATGTGGGGAGGCAGAGTTGAGATGCTCAAGCAGGAGTGCAGGAGAAGGGCGCGCTGGTCTGCTCGGCTGCCGTAGAGCACCGCAGCGGAGTGGCTTCAGCAACAGAGAGCTGTTCCCTCCCAGGTCCGCAGACTGGAAGTCCAAGGTCCAGGCGTGGGCAGGGTTGGTCCCTTCCGAAGGCTGAGAGGGAGAATCTGTCCTGTGCTGCTCTGATTCTGTTAGTTTGCTGGCCTTCGTTGGCATGCTTTGGCTTGGAGAAGCAACACCCCGATCTCTACCTTCTGTTCATGTGGCGTTCTTCACATGTACGTGTCTGTGTCCAAATTTTCCCTTTTTATAAGGTGAGTGGTCATATTGGATCGGGGGCCCATCCTACCCCAGTATAACTTCATCTTCATTAATTCTATCCACAATGACTCTATTTCCAAATAAGATCACGTTCACGGGTACTGGTGATCAGGACTTCAGCATATGAATTTGACAGGACGCAGTTCAACCCATAACAGATGGCGAGGGTCTGATGGCAGATGGGGCTGTGGGACAGAGAGGAGGGGTGGATTCCAGATGCTCAAGACTGGGCTTGGCAGACTCAGGATGGACGGAACGTGGGACGGAACGCGGTTTAGAACGACCTCTGGCTTCTGGCTGAGAAGTCAGCGTGGGGAGCCCCAAGGAAAGGATCTCCTTTCACTCTAGATAAACTGGCTTAAAGCTCAAAGACAGTCTGGCCTGGAGACCTGAGTCTGGGGGCCTGTCCTTGTGTGGCACCTGCTTCCTAACTCACACCTTCATCCCCCAGGGAGTGAGTGCCAATGACCAGTTACCTACTTCTTTCTCCCCTCAATCCCTGTCAACTGTGTAGCTCTCACCACTCATTTGCTTCCTACTCCTAAAAGTTGGTTATGTAACCTCAGTCACCTCAGCCATCACTCTCCCACGAGAAGGCTGTGAGCCTTGGAGACCAGCACGGCACTTCCTACTTGCTCAGGCTTCACCGTGCCTAGCGAATCCACAGAGCAGCGCTGCCTCCTTACTGCCGCCTGGAGAAAGAACATGGAAACAATAAAAGCTGCCCACTGAAAAGCTGGCTCCCTCTGAGGTAGTGAGCTCCCTGTCACTGGGTGTACTCCCACCCAGTACAGATGACCATGCCATAGGGATGATGGGGGAGAGTCCTGTGGAGGGGCCTTGGATGTCTCCTCGGGGGCTTCTACTGTCAAGATGGGATAATGGCAGTGAGCAAGATTACTTGAGCAAATTGTTGGGACTGGTCTTTTAAACCCAGATCTTGGAGGAGATTTATTTATTAGTCAATTTATTTATTATTTTATGCTGTGTCCATTTAAAAAAATGAACACAAAAAATTGGTGGCATTCTGAGTTTTTAAAACACATATATACAGTAGAGGAGTTAAAAATAAACATGAAGACCATAGGATCTAGCAATTCTACTTCTGGATATCAATCTAAAAGAATTCAAAGCAGAGACTCAAACTGATGCTTGTACACTCATGTTCGTAGCAGCATTATTCACGGAAGGCAAACGGTGGGAGCAGCCCAAGTGTCCACCAACAGATGAACGTGTGAGCAAAATGCGGTGTTTCCATACAATGAGATATTATTCAGCCTTTGAAAGGAAGGAAATTCTGACACATGCTGCAAAGTGGATGAACCTTGAGGACATTATGCTAAGTGAAATAAGCCAGTCACAAAAGAACAAATATCGTGTATTCCACTTATATAGGTATCTAGAGTAGTCAGATTCAGAGTCAGAAAGTAGAACGGTGGTGGCCAGGGGCGGGGGAGGGTGGAATGGGGAGTTAGCATTGAATGGGTGGAGTTTCTGTTTGGGAAGACAAAGAAGGTCTGGAGATGGATGGTGGTGAGGATTGCACAACCATGTGAATGCACTCAATGCCACCAAACTGTACACTGAAAAATGGTTAAATTGGTAAATTTTATGTTATCTGCATTTTACCACAATAAAAATAAATAGAGTTGGAGGAAAAGAAGCCACTAGGCTTTTCAGGCAGACACACTGCGGTGGCACCAGCAAGCGCACAGCGGCCTGCTGGCATTCACGCCCAGTCCCCACTGCACGCAATGCCCGCTCTCACCATGGGTCAGGCTGATGCGTGTCCAAGTACCTTTGACTCACCTCGTCCTTCATTTGCCACACACGTTGCCACAGCTGTGCATTTAGGAGGCCATATTTCATCCCAGCCCTACATTTTGACAGCTCCATGGAGCCACCCACACTTGGAAGCTCAGCCTGGAGAGAGATCCTGTGTTCTGACGTGGCTCATTAGCCGGTTCTGCTCTTACGTTAGTGCCAGTTGCCATCTCGGCCCAAGTTTTTAAGAATGTTCTTTAACCACATGGGAGTCGATACTTTTAGTTCAGAACAATCAGAACCAGTACCCAAAAAGGAGGTTAATAAATTTGAATGAGACACATGCTTTTTCTGCCCTGTTCTTCAGCTGCTTCCTTTCAGATTTGATGTATTTAGGTGTTTGCTTCATTTACGTCCAGAGTAATGAGATGCAAATAAATGTGGGCCATTATGTGGAAATATTACCAGGAGGCCAAATGGCTGGAGCCATTTGCCTCCCAGTGCACATGGGAGAGGCCACTAAAGATGACGAAATCCAGGCAAGTGCAGGTCCCGCTCAGTGCAAGCGCGCTACGCTCTAGTTTAATGGTGAAAACATCCCCTCAGGAGTGACTGGGGCCCTCACTAAAGGTTCTTCCACAGCAAGCTCTCCTGGCCAAGTTAATTTCTTGACACTGAGCAGTTTGGAGATAGAAAAACCAAAGTAAAGGCACAGTGTAGTCAAAAACAAAGGCCCTGGAGATTGAGGAAGAAGGCAATGGAAGTTAAGATTGCATAAAGCCACCCAACCTGCCGTCTGGTCCTCGGCCACATCAGCCCCATTCTTTCCCAAGGCCTTTGTGCCAGCTGCTCCTGTTGATGGAACAGTTTCGCTGCTTCTCAGTATTCAGGTTTCTGCTTAAATGTCACCTGGTCTTCCCTGACCACCAATCTAGTGTTGCTGCCATCAGCTCAACTCCGCTCTGCTTTGGTCCTTTGCAGGGCAGTTCGCCTCTGCTGTGTCCTTTCTTGTTTGTCACCTTCTCAAAGCTCCAAAGCCTCCTGTCTGTCTCATTCATGATGTATTTGCACCACCTTGAACAGTACCTGACAAATAAGTGAGTCAAAGTCAGGCCAGTTCTTCTTCATTGGGACCAGGTTATTTCATCTAGAAAGGGGACATTTTCTCTGGCTGAAGGGTATACTGGACCCTCCTGGAAGGAGACAGGCAAGTGGGCAAGCCAGGGGAACTGCACAGCAGCCTCTTTCATTTGTCAGAGGAGAGGCCCTCCTTTGTGTCTGAGCCAGACCATGTGCCTGGCTGGAGTTGGGTCTAAGTGGCTTTGGACCCCCCATGCATGGTGGTGGTCCAACCTGTGGGGACAGAGAGGAGAACTTGTGGCATCCCCAGAACTTGGCCTCTATTTCCCTGCCCCGCACCTGGATTAACTCTCTTTTCCAAATGTTACCCCTTCTTTAAGACCCGGTCTGTGTCTATATTCTTGTCTGGGATGGATGCTCTCTCTTCTCTGACCTCCTGCCTTACTCACAGAATCAGCCACTCAGCAATAATCATAAGCTATCTTGTCCCATCTCTTCTCTTGGCTTGGATTTTTTTAAATTAATAAAGTTGATTTAGAAGAGCAGTTTGAGGTTCACAGCAAAACTGAGCAGAAAGTACAGAGAGTTCTCATGTCCACCCTGTCCACCCACACGCACGGCCTCCCCCGTTATCAACATCTCCCGCCACAGCGGTACATTTGTTACAACTGATGAACCTACACTGACACATCATAATCACTCAAAGTCCATAGTTTACATTAGGGTTCATTTTTGGTGTAGTATACTCTATGGGTTTGGACAAACGTATAATGACATGTATCCATCATGATAGCATCAAACAGAGTAGCTTCACTGACCTAAAAATCCTCTGTGCTCTGTGTACTCATTCCTCCCTCCCCCTAACTGTCGGCAACCACGGAGCTTTTCATTGTCTCCGTAGTTTTGCCTTTTCTAGGATGCCATAGGGTTGGAATCGTGAAGTATGTAGCTTCTTTTATTTGTAATATGTGTCCAGGTTCCCTCTGTATCTTTTCATGACTTGAGAGCTCATTCCGCTTTAGTGCTGAATAATACTCCATTGTCTGAATGTACCATAGTTTATTTATCCATTCACCTACTGAAGGACGTCTTGTTTGCTCCAAGTTTTGGCAGTTATGAATAAAGCTGCTATAAACATCTGTGTGCAGTTTTTCGTGTGGACCTAAGTTTTCAGTTCAGTTGGGTAGATACTAAGGAGCATGATTATTGGATCAGATGCTAATCGCATGTTTAGTTTTGTAAGAAACTGCCGGACTGTCTTCCAAAGTGAGTGTGCCATTTTGCATTCCCACCAGCAGTGAATGAGAGTTCCTATTGCTCCACATCGTCACCAGCATTTGGTGTTGTCAGCGTTCTGGATTTTGGCCATTCTAATAGATGTGTAGTAATAGCTCATTGTTGTTTTAATTTGCATTTCCCTGATGACATAGGGTGTGGCACAGCTTTTCTTATTCTTACTTGTAATCTATATATCTTCTTTGATGAGGCATCTTTTCAGATCTGTTGCCTATTTTTAATGAGGTTGTTCATTTTCTTGTTGAGTCTTAAGAGTTCTTTGTGAATTTTAGATAACAATCCTTTATCATATGTGACTTTAGCAAATACTTTTTCTCAGTCTGTGGCTTGTCTTCCTGTTCCCTTGACATTGTCTTTTGCAGAGCAGAAAATTTTAATTTTAATGAAGTCCAGCTTATCAATTATTTTTTTTTTCATGGATCGTGCCTTTGGTGTTACAGCTAAAAAGTCATCATGATAACCAAGATCACCTAGGAGTTTTATAGTTTCACATTTCACATTTAGGTCTATGATCCATTTTGAGTTAAATTTGTAAAGCTTATATAAGGTCTGTGTCTAGATTTATTTTTTTACATGTGAATGTCTGGTTATTCCAGCTCCATTTGTTGAAAAGACTATCTTTTTTCCTTGTATTGCCTTTGTTCCTTTGCCAAAGATCAGTTGGCTATACTTATGTGGGTCTGTTTCCAGGCTCTTCATTCTGTTCCATCGATCTATTTGTCTATTTTTTCACCAGTATCACATTGTCTTGATTACTATGATTTTTACTGTAGTTTTATAGTAAAACAACAGTAAATTTTAATTCAGGTAGTGTCAGTTCTCCAACTTTGTCTTTTTCCTTCAATATTAAGTTGGCTATTCTGGGTCTTTTGCCTCTCCACACAAATTTAATAGATTTTTTAAAAACAGCTTAATTGAGATAAAATTCACATATCATGTAATTTATCCATTTAAAGCATATAATTCCATGGTTTTTAATATATTCACAGAGTTTGCAGCCATCACCACCAATTCCAGGAAATTTTCATCTCCTCCAAAAGACACACCTTACCCATTAGCATTCTCCCCTATTCAGCTCCTGGCAACCAATTAATCTACTTTCTATCTCTATAGATGTTTTGTTCTGGAAATTTTATGTAAATGGAATAATATAATATATAGTGTTTTGTGACTGACTTCTTTCACTTTGTATGTTTTCAAATTTCATCCATATTATAGCATGTATCGGAACTTCGTTCCTTTTTATGGCTGAATAATATTCCACTGTATAAATATACCACATTTTATTTACCCATTCATTAGTTGATGGATGTCTATTTCCACGTTTGGCTATTTTGAATAATGCTGCTATGAATATCCATGTATATCTTATGTGTGGACTTATACATTTATTTCTTTGGGGCATCTACCTGGGAGTAGACTTGCTTCATCATATGGTAGCTCTGCATTTACCCTTTTGAGGAACGGCCAGACTGTTTTTCAAAGTGGCTGCACCATTTTTATTTCTACTAGTAGTATATGAGGGCTCCAATTTCTCTACATCCTTGCTAACATTTGTTATTAGCTGACTTCTTGATTCCAACCATCCTAATTGGTGTGAAGTGGTATCTCATTGTGGTTTTGATGTGCATTTCTCTGGTAGCTAATGAAATTGAACATCTTTTCATGTGCTTATTGGCCATTTGTGTATCTTCTTTGGAGAAATGTCTATTTAGAGCCTTTAGCCATGTTTTAAATGTTGGATTGTCTTTTAATTTTGAGTTCTAAGAGGACTTTATGTATTCGAGACATAAGACCCTTATCAAATATATGATTTGCAAATTTTTCTCCCATTCTGTGGGTTATCTTTTCACTTTCTTAATGATGTCCACTGAAGCAAAAAAATTTATTTTTGATGAAGTCCAATTTTTTCTTTTGTCACATGCTTTTGATGTCGTACGACTTGGATTTTTAAATAAATTTTATTGTGAACTTTTGGTAACTTCGTGTCATGCTAACTCAACTAAGTATGTCAAGGGCAGAATCCACATGACATTCATTGTTGTACCTGCTCCAGTGTCTGGACTTGTTGACTTGATTTGGATCTGACTTGTACCTGGGGTCAGAATGCAAACACTCATCTCACAAAGGTTCTCAGACACCAGCTGCCTCTTCAGACTCTTTAGACTCTGCACCTTCTCGTTGTGAGCCTGAGGGCTGAGTCATAGATGCCAGCATGAACATCCATCACCTCCTTGGCATCAATGTTAAACGATATTGCACCCGATGAGAACCTTTTCTTCTCTCTCTCTCTCTCTCTCTCTCTCTCTCTCGCTCTCTTTCTAATTTTGTACTCTCTGTAATATCCATCTCTATATAAATATATCCAGGGGAATATATTCTATTTTGCCTTATGGGCAACAGCTGCTGTTTTTGCCAGGCTGTCATCTATTTAGTTGTTACTTTTTCAACTTTATTTTTAAACAGTATAACATGGAGTACAGCAACACTGAGCACAGGACAGATGGAGAACAAATCCAAATAACAGACTTCCAGGGCCACCCTAATATAAGTGACTGGGCTGGGGTGGGGGAATGAAACCAGATTGTCAGATTGCTCAAAGCAAACAAATATCAATAAATCACAAATCTAAGTGGGGAAAGGGTGAGCAAATAAGGAAGTGGCACACCTAAGCAGTCCTTGTGCCACCGGGAGTCTGGGAAGGGGGTGGATGAGCCCTAGTTGCCAGGGGCTGCCAGATCAGGCTGAGATGAAAAGAAGCCCGGACAAAGCCCTCCTGGGGCGGGTGACAAGTTCCACATTTGGGGGGTGGAGACGTTAAGGAGCCTGCAGGAGTGAAATGGAACGTAAAGCCACATCTTATCTGGGTAAGGCTCCAGGCTCAGTGCCAGCTAATATAATCCCCCCACCCCTTTCTGTCCTGAGGAATAAGTAAAAGTTAGAGAGAAGTGAGTTTGCAGGTTAGGGTTTTTTAAATAGGAAGAAAAGAAAACTCATTTTATTAATTTTCTGTAGAGCACCCAGCACTTGATACAAACCAGACCAATATAGAGGCCTTCGTGGTCCCTGCTGGCTGCATCTGTGTACAGTCCCTGCAATGGCAGCTGCACTTGATGACCCCTCTCCAAAAGCCACTCTTGTTTACTTGTCTTTTCAAAGTGGACTAGGTGCTGGTGAAAGGTGCCTTTTTATCCTTGGCACTGACCCATGATGTGTTAACCTCTTTAATGAAATGCTGCTCTTTCTCCCCAGACTCCTGGGCACAGGGAAGGCCGCTCAAGGACAAACAGAACCCTCAGTTACACCCCGATGGGCCCTGCATTACTCCTTCCTGACTTCCCATTGCAGTCCTGTCCTCCCCACTCCCTACCCCTCCCCCCGTTTTGGTAAAATGCCCAAATCCTAAAGGTACACCTTAAAGAATTTTCACACAGGTAAACACTCTTGTATTCAAACTATGTTCATGTTATAGAACATTTCCAACTCTCCAGAAGGCTCCCTTCTGCCTCTTTTTAATCCATACCCCGTCAAAAGTAATTGAGTAACCACTACGCTGATTTCTGTCACTATATAGTAGTTTTGCTGTTTTTGAACTCATATAAATGGAATCATGCCATATTCACTCCTTTGTATTTCATTTGGCATTATATTCATGCAATTTACCCATGTGGTGGTATATGCCAGAAGTTCATTCTTTTTCATTGCTGTATAGTATTTTCAGTGTGATTATACCACCATTTATTTACCCATTCTATTGTTGGTGACATTTGGGTCACTTCTAGTTTGAGACTACTTTCAAAAAAGCCTCTGTGAACATTCTTATTGATGTCTTTTGGTGTACATAAGTACAATTTCTCTTGGGTATATACGTGAGTGAGATGATTGGGTTACATGTATAATTAGCTTTGATAGGGATCGCCAAGTACTTTATTGAAGTAGTGGTAGAGATGTACTTCCCTCGCAATAATTTAAGAGTTAAATTGCTCCAAATCCTCAACAACACTTGGTGTTTTATTTTAGCCATTCTGTTTGTTGTAGTGATATGTCACTGTGGTCTTATTCTTGCATTAGCATGATTTTATATGTTGATTGGCCATTTTGATATCTTCTTTTGTAAAGTGCCTATTCGAATATTTTCCCATTTTTAATTGGTCTGTCTGTCTTCTTATCTGTAGCTTTCTTTGTATATTCTGGACACCAGTCCTCAATCATGGCTCTTCTCTCTGGCTTGCCATTTTACTCTCTTAGTGGTGTCTTTTGATTAACAGACATTCTGAATTTTAATAAAGTCTAATTTATCAGTCTTTTCATTTCCGGTTAGTGCTTTTCCTGTCCTCTTTGTCTACCCAGGGCCATGAAGATTTACTCTCCTGTGTTCTCTTTTAGCAGCTTTATTGTTTTACCTTTCATGTTTAGGTCTGTGATCCATTTCAAATTAATTTTTGTTTAGGGTGAGGTAGAGATCAAGGTTTATTTTTCAATACAGATATCCAATAGACTCAGTGTCATTTATTGTAAATATCATTCTTTCCTCACTGAATCGCAGTGGAGCCTTTGACATCAGTGACCCTATATGAATGTGCCTATTTCTGGACTCTATTCACTGGCTAACTGTTCATCCTTGTTGCACCCATTCCACTCTGTATTGTTACTGAAAATGTAAAGTAATCATCCTGAAATCTGGTAGTGGAATTTCTCCAGCTTTGTTCTTCAATATTGTCTTTGCTATTCTAGGTCTTTTGCATTTTCGTGTAATTTCAAAGTCACTTGTCAGTTTTCACACACACATACACAAAGACATGTAGACACATCTGCTGGGATTATGATTGGACTTGCTTTGAATCTATAGATTGGAGAAAACAGACATCCTCGAACGTAGTATCTCCATTTATTAAGTTTTTTTATCTCAGCATTGTTTTATACTTCTCAGTATAGAGGTTGTGCTCATATTTTATTGCATTTATTTCTTAGATATTTAATTTTTTGGATGCTATTATAAGTGCTATTTAAAATTTTTTTCATTTTTCATTTGTTTGTTACTGGTCTATAGAAAATACAATTGATTTTTGTTTTTTGACCTTGTATCCAGCAACCTTGCGAAATTCATTTACTATTTCTAATCTCGTCTTAACCAAACAGTAAATTAACTGGGGGAGAACATCCCCTACCCTCTTCTGCAGAATTCTGTGCCTCAATACTCACTGAAAATCTTCCCACAGCAGGAGAAGGGGTGCCCTGGGGCCCTGATCATTGGTCTTTAGGCAGGCATAAACCCCCTCCAGTTTGCTTTCCACCCCACCCCCAAGCTGGCATGCCCTTTTATTGTTTATAGTCCCTTGCCACCATTAAAATGAGTACTTACCTTTTTGCTTAGTGGCTAAGACAAGTCAGGCAGAGGCCAAATGAAAATCACCAGTGTTCTCAAAGGAGATGAAATTTACATGCACACCCCCGCCCTTCCGAGGGATCTTGGTTGGGTTTCTGTGTGGGGCTCTGGCGTGGGCTGGGCTGTGGTGGCAAGGAAAGGTGGCACTGACACTGAGGAGTGGGTGTGTGGAGGTTTTTCGGGACCTTGGAACACATGACACAACTGCTCGCCAAAAATTGACCAAGGTCCTACTCTGGGCAACACCTTGCTTGGTCCTCAAGTAGGGACACAGCAAGGCATGCAGCATGGTCCTTGTCTTCTGGGATCATGCTGTAGATAAAGAGGCAAGAGCCAAGCCACATGAAGAAGAAGGATCTCTAAACCAGAGTCAGGAGCCTTGGGTTCCAGTTCTGACTCTATCACCCAAGGACTCAAAGTCTCCCAACACGTGCCTTTCCACTCTGCATGAGCCTTGCTTCCTAGTGGAATTACAGCGGGGACTTAGTCATTCTTTACAGTGTCATTCAGCTCTGTCGTACCTTACACACAGTCCAGAAGGGAACATTCATGATCAGTGGTCAAATGAGCAGTGGAGATAGTAAGGGTGGTGTATATTTAGCTGGAAAGATCGGTACGGGTTGGGGATGGGGAAGGTTCATGGGGCAGATGGGCTTTGAGTGAAAGCCTGTCAGGGGAAGAGTTGGGTGGGCGGAGAGGAGAGGGCCAGTGCCCCAGTGTGGCCACTGTCTTTTTGGGGATCCTTTCCCCACTGGAGTCTGTGACTTGGTAGAATGGCCCGGTTGTAAATCAGGGATGGAAGGGACACAGAGCATGGGCACCTCGGAGAGAATGGGTGACGACCACAAGTTGAGCGCCCCCATCTACCAGGCTTCACACTGAGGTTGACAGTTTGGGGCACCCTATTCAGGTTCAGAGACCCAGGTAAATGGTCGGGGAGGGTCTACAGCTATCACTGAAAAATCCCCAGAGAAATCTTGAGTGGAGGAGACACCCCTCCTCAGAGGCTTTCCTCCTTTCAACCCTGTAATGCAAAGGCCACTTGGGAGATGGTCCTTCATTTAACTTTTATGGAGCACTTCTCCTGTGGCCAGATGCTGGGGATATAAAGGTGAGTAAGACACAGCTCCTGCCTTCAGGAATGACTTACAGGATGGTGAGATGGGCGTGGTGGTGGAGCTAAGCACAGGACTCGAAGAAGACCCAGCCCAGATGGGGAGGCTGAGGGTGGCCATAGGCGAAAGTGAGTGATGGTTGGGGACTAATGTCAAGGCCTTGGTGGCGGGGACAAGTCCAGGAGCATAGGTGGGAAGACAGTGGTGAAGTCAGTCTGGAGATTCCTTCAGAGGTGGGGAAGGCAGCCATGCTCCTGAACCCTGCCCCCTGCCCAGGGCCACGGGTGCCAGGTGCTATGGAAAACTCTTGGCTGAGTGAGCACCCTTTGCTGCCTGGGGGTAGGGAGCTGCATGTGAGAGGGTAGCAGCAAGTCATCTTCCCACTTCTGCCCAGGACGTGCCAATGTCAACAGTGTGGGCAGTGTCCGAGCTGCCCTCTGTCCTCCCACAGGCTGTGTGCGGCAGGGCAGGGCAGGGCAGGGTAGGG
>NW_006442107.1:4789526-4830397 GCF_000325575.1 Pteropus alecto
CACCCTAACCTTGGCAGGGATCTGAGAACAAGGGCGGGCCTGGGAGAGGTAGCTGTGGTAGCATCGACACCCACCCCCTCAGCCCACTGCCACCTAAGGCCCTGCCAAGCTGAGCTCATCTTGCCTGCCTCATTTCCATCTTCTCCAGCCTGGCTGGGGTCTCCTTCTCTGCCGCCTGCCCCACCCCAACTGTCTCTATCGGTTTGCCTTCTCTCACCTAGAATGCCCCAACTTATCCCCCTCTGTCTCTCAATCCCACCCACCCCTTGAGATCGGGTTCCAATCCTTCTCGGCTTCCCTAGGCCCCGGCAACCCCTATTGTCACTGCATAGGTGGATCCCCCAGATTCCCGCCTGTGCACTTGGCTTTGGGCTGCCTCTGTGCACATGTCCGTTGCCCCCAAGAAACTGCAAGGCCATGGGAGGCAGAGTGTCCCGCTTCTTCCCCAGCTCCTGCACCACGCCCGATGCATAAAGGGGCCGTAAATGTCACCTAGAGATCTAGCGTAGGAAGGAAGCACAGTGGTCCAGCCCAGTGGTATCACCCAGGTATGAATTCTAACCAGAAGGGACCCTCGATGAGCCACTTCCCTCTGGAATAGGGAGGCCATCAAATCGTAAAGGAAGATGGCAGGCTGGAGGCCGAGGGAGCTGCACACAGCCACGAAGGGTGGAGAATACAGAGAGTCCAGGTGACAAGTGGCTATGCCTTGGATTCATGCAGCAACCTGGGCTTTTTCCAGAGAAAAATAGAACAAAAGCTGCTGGGAATTGTGGTGTAAGAGAGAGACTCTGGGATTAGAAAGAGCCGTCTTTTATTTATGCAGCCAGGTGGCGAGGACACAGGTGTTTGTTATTTGATTTTTGTGCCTTTTTGTATGTCTGGAATATTTCATAACAAATTTTAAAAGAAAGGGGTGTCTGAGCCTGAGACAAAGGAAGCGGCTCTGAAAAAGATAGAAGGAAGAGGCCCGAGGAAGGGCAGGACACCTGGGGTGCAGGTGGGAGGAGAGGCAGGTTTCCAGGAGCGAAAGGGAGAAGCCGTAAGGAAAACCCAAGGCATGAGTCACTGGGACTCCATTGGAGACTTGTCAGACTGTGGACAAGGACTGAGCCACGAGTGATGTCATCATGGGAATGGACAGCAGATGAGATTCGATCAAGTTTATTACGGTACAAAAGAATCTTCCTCTGTGGCCTGCCAACCCTCTAGGCTGTTGGGAGAGGGTGGAAAATTGCTTTATTGATGTCATTGTTATTTAAAACAAAAAATTAAAAGTAGGCGAATCTTCTTTTCAGCAGGCCTGGTGTTCAGAATTTGAATCTCTGAAGAATGGGGGGAATTATTCTCTTTCCAAAAATGAGGCACTCAAATAACAATGTCTTTAGTGGGTTTAAGTGAGATTTGAGGTGTTAGGCTGTTTAGAGCTGAGAGTTTAGAGCTGTATAGAGAAGAGCGTTCACCTGCACAGGTGTGGCGAGTGTGTTCTGTTCTTGGCTTGTTCTGCATCTGCACCCGGTTTCAGGAGGGCAGTCCCCAGGGCGGCGGCCTCCACCAGCATGGTGCCGTGATGAGCCTCACACCACTAACCTCTCCCCCAGTGAATGAGACCACATTTGTTGCTTTTCAAGAGGGTAGGAGAGGACCGTGCTGACTGTTGACTGCCCCACAGGGAGCCCACCCATGTTTTGCTCACCCCAAAGGCCACTTAGATAACAGGACTGTTATTTAGATGGTTATTGTATAGAGCCTGAGCGAGGATGAGCACAGATGGTAGCTCTGGGCTGTGCTTCTGTGGGGGCACAGTGTGCCTGTTTCTCGTCTGAGGCGTTTCTAGTAAAAGATCAATATCCTACTAAAAGGCATCTTTCTGCTGGAAGACTCTCCCCTAATGACTCAGTGGATTTTATTATTATTTATGAGAAAATAGCAGTAACAGCCTCTGAGTCTAGATTTTACACCTGGCATCTGTGGTATTAGGTATACCATTCCTACCTGCTCATGGTCAGCATGGTGAAGTATTGGTGAGCCTAGCATTGATTAGGAGTATGTCTCCTTACGTAGGGACTGGATTTGCTATCTTCCTCTTACCCAGGTACAACGTGTGCTATGAATACCAGTCACACGGGGTCATTTGCTGTGACTGAATATGGAGTGTGGGTCATAAAATATGCCTGGGTGATGTTTCCTGACATGTGAACCTGAAAGGGATCACAAAGGAGACCAGATAGGAGATGTGGGTGACTTTGCATAGCTTGTGACTATGGAAGGGTTCTTTTCTGGTTTTTCATGACCCATCTACTCGGTAGAATCTCTTGGAAAACCCCTGTGTCTGCAGTGTGGAGGAATTGCTTGCTGTGGACAGGAGCATCCCAATTATTGTGTTCAGCTTGAGTGGAGAGGGGAAGCACCTCAAATGAGGGTGGAAGCCGAGGGCTCTTAACAAGAGTCAGTAGAACTAGAAGCTCCTGGCACTGCAGTCAGAGGTAGTGTGAGCACTGGAGAGGAGTCCGTGGACCCTGAAATGGGCAGTGTGCTAGAAACTGGCTGCCCAGGCAGGTGGGCAGTGTGTCCATGTGTGCTCTGAGCTGATGAGGGGAGCCGGTGATGCAGCGATACATGAAGCAGGATGCAGTCTGGCTCATGGGACGAAACCCCACCTAGAGCAGCCCAAAGATCAAGGAGAGACTTTCTGGTTAAACATGGTGATTTGGCCACATCCATTTACCTCTCCCCACTTCCTAGTCATCCCCTCCCCCATGGCATTAAGGAAATTGACTTAGCCCAACTCCACAAGGACAATGAGAGCAGGAGAAGAGCTGACAGCAGGTGAGAAATATCAACAAAACTGTGGAGGCCAGAAATGTGTGGATGGATGGTTACTCGTTTAGCAGAGAAGAGCTGAGGTCGCTCGCTTTGAAGGTGGAGGAAAGGGGCCATGAGCCGAGAATCTGGGCATCCTCGAGAAGCTGGAAAAGGCAAGGAAACGAATTCTCTTCTCCCTCAGAGTCTGCAAAAGGAGTACAACCCTGCCAACACCCTGATTTCAGCCCAGTGAGGCCCATTTTAGAATGCTGACCTCTAGAACTAGAAGATAATAAATTTGTGTTGCTTTAAGATGCTTAGTTTGTGGTAGTTTGTTACAGAAGCAATGGAAACTAATGCAATATGGCATCCAGGAAATAAGGGGTCTAATGTAAGAAGTCCCAGGTGACAGCTTGCAGAAGGTGCAGGTCCAGACTGGAGTCGGAGGACGGGGACCTCTGGATGGGATGCCTCCTGGGGAAAAAAAACAAAACAAAAAACAAAAGGAACTGAAAGATGCCCAATAGAGTGAACTGTTTGGAAGAGATTTCAGCAGTTCTGGCAGTCAGTTTGCGTGTGAATAAGTGTGAGGTGCATATGAAGCCATTTTTAACACTGGAGAAAATAAGTTAGACAAGAAAGGAAATATCGTGTGGCTCATCCATGAGCAATAGCTGCACAGGCACAATACTGTAAACACTGACAATTGGTTTAACCAAAAATGGTGTTATCACTTTATTGAAAGGATACAGAAAACAGAAATGTGGGTTTAGAGGAGGTGGGTTAGGGGCATAAGAGAGATAATACCTCATCTTCCACTATGGGCAATAATAGATAATACCTGAAATAGAAAATCTAGAAATAGTAGTATGTAGCATGTGCTGTGAACTGAACTGTGTTCCCCCAGTATTCACAGGTTGAATCGCTAGCCTCCAGTGAGGCTGTATGTGAAGTAAGGAAGTAGTTAAGATTAAGTGAGGTCACGTGTAGAGCCCTGATCTGATAGGATTAACATCCTTATAAGAAAAGACACTGGAGAGCTCACTCTGTCTTCACCGTGTGAGGAAATGAGCGGGTGGTTGTCTGCAAGCCAGGAAGCAGGCTCTTGCTAGAAACCAAATTAGCTGGCACCTTGACCTCGGACTTCCCAGCCTCTAGGACTGTGAGAAATAAATTTGTGTTGTTTAAGCCACCCAGTCTATGGTATTTTGTTACGGCAACTCTAGCTAACTAATACGGCATGTTATTTAGAAATATGGCAGTAAAGAACATAAGAAATAGCTAAAATAATTGAGAGTGGTTATCTCTGGAAATTGGGACTCAGTGTGGGGATGGCTGGAGCAGGGACTGCTAATTTTTGATTGGGCTTTTATTATTTTTGAGTTTTCAAGCCTTGTATATAGCTTGATTTTTTAAAGTCAGTCAGTTAAAGAGCACTAAAGGGCATTTATTGGCTTAGGTAAATGAAGAGTTCAGAAGCAGGGTGATCATCAGGAAGAGGTTTCCAGCTCCATTTTGCTGCAGTTCAGTGCAGCCCTCTGAACTCTTTTATAGTAACAAAGTGGCTGCAGCAGCTCCTGGCCTTGCATGTGCCTTCACTCCAATAATAGAGCTTCTCCCACAGAGGTCCCAAGCAAAATCTCCTTGCTATCTTCTTATGTGATAGAATTTGTTCTAAACACCATGATCAGGGAGCTGAGCTGAGCTGGTCAGCTTAAGCCAACCATGACCTACCCTGGAAACACATCGGCTATGGGGGGTGCAGATAGTAATCAGGGAGGAAATTGGGATCCTCTTACCAAGAGGAAGGGGGAAAGTGGTGGGTGGCTCAAAATAGCAAATGTTTACTACAAATATATTTCTCTGGAGAGTATTTTCCTTCTTCTTGTGAGTTGTTGGTGCCTGCTAATACTATTGACTGATTGGTTGGTTGGTTTGATGGCATTTAAGTTAAATGTTAACTTATGTCTATGAGATCCATGAGATAGAAAAGACTGGATATAGAGAAAATGACTTTGATAAGGGCATCTCATGTCATATAAGAGGTTTAAGAGTCCGAAGAAGAAAGTGGAGGTGAGTCCGCAGCCCCATCTTCTTAGGGGAAGTGGGCACAACTGTAATTCAACTGAACATGATCAAAATTTCAGCCTCAGAAGATGGTGTGATTGAGGGAGGCTCCTAGACGTTCCCCTGACTCCAAATCTCTCCCTAGCCAGCCTACTCCAGATGTCTGACATGACATCATTAGAAACTCTTCTCTGTGGAAGAATTTCCCATCACCTCTGGGAGAGTGGTACATTTGGCTATTGCTTGTCACTAAAGCTGTGGCATTACTTTGCCAAATCCTTCCTAGACAGCTGCACTGGGAGGAAGCCGTGGGTATAGGAAGGGAAGAGGGGGAAAACTTCTGGAGGGATAAGGCCCCCTCAGCTCAGGGTGGAGGTGGGAGGAAGCAGAACAAGGTGAGAACCAAGGTGGGGGCAAGGCAGCATCAGGTCCTTAGTTCCTGGAGAATGAACCTTCACGTGGGTCCTGATAAGGGGAGCACCAGGCCCTCTCTACGCTGTAGTTAACCATCTTGCCAAGCTCTCTCCGTTCTCTCTGACTGATGCCCGCAGCTGGAAGAACGCTTGGGTCAGGAAGGTAGCTGTCCAAAACATCCACCACGGCTGCTCCCTCCAGCTGAGCTGAATGCTTTTCTAAAGGCAGCTGGCTTAGTTCCCAAACCTGTTTATGCCAGTGGAACTTGCTATTGTAATTATGCAATTGAATTAAGTATTATACAAACCAATTAAATGCAATTGCAAAAAAAAGGAAAAAAGTTGTTTCAATAAAAACTAAGTTGAAGCTTAGAAAAAAAACAAAAAAGACTAATTATTTTTTTTTAAATGCTGTTGAGTTAGATGTAGGTGAAATGACTATGAAAGGTTAGAGAAATGGTCCAAAAAAAGCAAAGGAAACTTTTGCACTCAGATTATTTTACAAATATATTTCATTTCTCATTCCACTTAAATAAAACTGTGATTGGAGATTGCAGGCAATGTCATATGAGTGTGATTTATGCAAGAGAGACAACAGGAACAAATCTATCCAGGAGATGCAAAGTTAAAGAAAAGGCCTTAGCTTTACATCCAAGATTTGTTGAATAAATGTACAAGTGTACATTCGATGTTAAAATGTTTCACTTAGCTGACCAAGCATCTCAGCTAAGATGATTTCTACCGTGTCATGTTTGCATGGGCTTCAGCCCCTGGAAACTTGCTCCCACTCCTCTGACTCAGAGGCTGGTATGTGAGGCGAGAGTACATTTTTGGGCCACAGATGCTTAGTTGGCTGGGTTCCCTAGACTTGGAAGAATTGGGAGTAGCCACTGGAAGCAGGAAAAAAGTTGGAGATGCCTTCAGCCGGGCCAGTCCCTCTGCTCCTTCCCAGATGTTTCCCTGTGGGCCTGAGCAAGAAGCTGCTATCAGGCCTCCACTCTCTCTGTTCTCCCCCCAGACCATTGCAGTGGGTGCATGGTGATTCCACAGCTGCTTAAGACTTAAGGTCAGAAACAACTGGCATTTAGGGTTCTTCATCTGCCCTCAGAGTTACATCTCCTCCTCCTCTTTGCACACAGCCTCTGTTCCAGCCAGACAAAGTAACCCACTGATTATGCTGGATCCACTCTTACCTCTGCATCTTTGCTCAGTCTCCCCTTTTTAGACTGCCTTTTGCCCCTACTCTCCATAGCCTCCCCATCCTTCAAGCCTCCACTTACTGTCTACTGCCTCCAGAAAGCCCTCCCTGATTACCCCCCAGGCTGACTGCATTTACCACCATCCTGTACTTAGTCTTGATGGCCTTGTTATCATTCCAAGATATGGGGAGATTTTAGATGGTGAGTAGAAGTTCTCACCCAGGTTCATTGGCCAAATCGTGCTTCTCCTACCTATGAAAATGGAGTCTTTCTCAGGCCCCTTTCTGGATTTTATTTCAGACATGCCCACCCAACAGTCACTATCCTGCAGGATTGCACAAATCTCACCATTGCCCCTGCAAAGACATAGAAATTCAGGAGTATTTGCCCTGGAGGTGACTTATATGCTGATGTAGGAGAACTAATGAACTCCCAGAGGGCTAAACATACCTTCTAGAGTCCTGGGTCCCTAGTACTACAGTGGAAATTGCAGGAGTCCATTCAACTTGGTTCTTTCCAGCAATTTTAAATCAGAGACTTCCTGTAAGCAAGGCACTGGGGTGAAGGGGGCGGGGGCAGACAGGAGGGTCCAAAGGCAAATGACATGTGGCGGCACATGCCCTCCAGAGCTGATGACCTGGTGGGGGAGATGGCCACACGCGTGAAGAACTCAGACACATGAGATGCAAAATGCTGAGAGAAATAGAGTATCCGGGCAGACTTCTTGTAGGAGGCGGGATCTGAGGTGAGGAACCTTAGGGGTGAATAGAGACAGACTGAAGAGTTCTTATATTTTGCACAGATATATGTAGTGCTTCCATGAGGCATTTGATGGGCTTGGTGGCCTCTCTCGGGGCCATTTCTGACACCTCCTCCTGAGATGGAAAGCTGACTGGTTGAGGCGGGCATCTTTTTCCCAAGTCATACACTGAAAATTCCAGAAAAGAACTCTGATTGGGTTTTTCCAAGCCTCAGTGGTTGAGTGACACTTCTGGGTGACACACCCTGCTGGGCCTAGAATAGCCACTTTATGCCTTCTGTTCCTAGGTAACTATTAATACTGTACCCTTTCACTCTCGAAAGTGTCCCCGTAGGGACAATAACATGTATGGCTTCCTTACTAAGGCTCCGTGGTGGGAAGGTGTAGTCTAGTGCCGGGAAGAGAAGGGGCAGCAGCTGGAGGGGACAACTTTGGAGAAGCCTTCTCCTGGAGAGGTCGCCCGTTCCTTTTCCAGACACCCATTATACCATCCACACTACCTGTGTATTACTGTCATTGTATGTCACTGTCAGATTAGCCGCCATTGTGATGTAAACAGTAGAGTTCAAAAATAGAGGTGAAATTAATCCCTTTCCCAGGGCATCAACTTTTCCTTCTACCTGAGATGGGGCTGGAAATGCCTTTACTCTGAAAGAAAGAAGGGCTGGCGTTAAGTATTCCTGCTACAGTGGATACCAGATGGAGATAGAACTTTCAGGAAAGCAGGTTTAGATGGGTCGGGGGGCGGGGGGCGGGGAGGAAGTTGAGTAATAAGACTCAGGGCATCAGGAAATAAAACAAGGAACAAAACCCACCAAGGCAGGAGAAGGCTCCTGTGGTCACTGAAGGCAGAGCAGGCCTGCCGCCCTGTTTTGCTGTCTGAAGCTCCAAATGCTGTAATACTTGCTGGATAGCAGCCTCTACAAGGACTGACAAGCCTTGCTCCCACCGCCCTCCGGTTTGTCCTCCCAACGCTCGCCCACAGACAACCTTGAAATGCCAGCCCCGCTCAGCAGCAGACTCAGGCAGGCAAGGCTGAGGGTTCCTCTGGGGCACAGGCCACAGCGGTGCCTCCTTCAACACCATCAGCCAATGAAATCAGGCATAGAGAACCATCTCGTCGATAAACCATGAGATACCCCACCTCCCCTCACCCTGCGGGGGAGGCATTCTACTGCCGCTGAGGTACTGTCTCCATGTGCCCAGCAGACAGGAAGACTTCCTCATGCTTTATTTCTTTTCTGTATGTTATAGAAAGAAATCTTTCCCCTTTTCCAAATGGGAACTGTTGGTCAATATTCTAATACTGAATATTCTTTGTCTTTCTCCTCTGCCCACCCATATTCTGACTGAGAATTAACCATCCTCGCTTCATCAGCCAGAATGTAGCGGGCACCCTCCCCCTTCCCACCCCCTAGCAGTCTAGGCAAGGGGCTTCTGGGAACCTGGGCTCTGAGCAACCATCGCCCTCTCTCTCTCGGCTGCTCCAGGCCAACTCTCATTCAGCTTTGCCCAGCCCCAGGAACACTCCACTGAGGCCAGAAAAAATAAAATGTGCGTGACTGAGCAGCCACGTCTAGGCTAGGCAGCCCGACCAAGGAGATGAGGCTTTTGTTCCTCGGACAGGCTCTTCTCTTCTCCCTCTCTCTCAGGTCCAGGCCCCAACTGTTGGCTTTGGCTCCTGGCTCAGCCCTCCCTCCCTCTCAGGACTATTTTAAGATTCTAGGCCAAGGTCACAGAAATTGGAAATTCTAAGGGGCCATCACCCCCCAAAGCAATGACTGAAGGAGGATTTGGTTACCTTAGAAGACTGTTCCCCAGTGACACACACTCACACACTTCCTCCACCTCTACCCGCTCCTTTCTGCATCAGACCAAACCAAACTGGCCTGGTACCCTGCTGGGCTAGGTGGGATGGACCTAAGGTCACTCTACTGACACTTCCTGGGTTTCCCTCAGGTGCCTCCACGTTGGGCTCCTGGGCCCAGGACCTTTACTCTGCTTTTGTCTCCACACTGTCCCCACAGGCTGCTTGGCAATGACTGCACACACGTGCCACCCCCTCTCACCCTTCCTAGCCAGAGCAGAGGGGTGTCCATCCTACTGGCTGGAGGCTCAGGGCTCAGCAGGCTAGTGTGTGACAGGTGTGCCCCGTCAGAAGTACTTTCTCACGGCTGAGGACAGTGGCCTCATGACCAAATACCAGGTCCCCCCGAGGTGTGTCACTTCCACCTGCCCTCTGCTGTTCATTCTGTTCAGCAAATACCTTGCTGAGGGGTTAGCAAAGCTTGCAGTCAGGTTCCTTCCTTTAATGGGGAGAGCAGGAGACATACAAAGAGTCACTATTTAATTCAGTAAATGTTTATCAAGCACCTACTGTATCTGGACTGGGAGTGGACTGGAACAGGAAAAGGCTGGGCGTAGTCTGGCTTGCAGGCGGGAGGCGGGGTCTCTTTTTGATCTTTCTGGAAGGCAGGGAGGGTAAGCCTGGCACTAGGCATGTGCCAGGGAGGACAAATTAAGTCTGAGTCATAGCCCAGTAGCCCAGTAGCCAGAGCTGTCGTGTTTGCTGGGATGCTCGGCCCTGTTTTTGTCACCGGCTGGGGGTCCTGCTGGTCTCCCACTTGGCTTTCCCATACTGACTCTAACATTTGGGCTGGACATGGTTGTATTTCAAGTTAGGAGGATCATGCCGGTCCCCTACTCTTCCTACAAGTCCGCAGCATTGGGCCAGGACGCCCAATGGGGGCTCAGTGATGACCTGTGTGCTGATTTTCCTGAGTGTTGTGTTTTGGAGTGATCGATTTGTTTTTAAATTAATAGAATTTCATTTTTTAGGAGCAGTTTTAGGTTTATAGAAAAAAAAAAAAGAGCATTAAGTACAGAGACTTCTTATATACCCCCTTTACTCCCCGCTCCCCGCAAGTTTCCCCTATTTATTAATATCTTGCATTAGCGTGGTACATTTGTTACAATTGAAGAACTAATATTAATACATCATAATCACCCCAAAGTCCATAGTTTACATTAGAGTTCACTCTTGGTGTTGTACAGTCTATGGGTTTTGACAAATGTATAATGACATATATCCACCATTACGGTATCATAAAGAATAGTTTCATGGCCCTAAAATTCCTCTGTGCTGCACCTAGTCATCAGTCCTGTCTTCCCCCTGGGATCCACGGATCTTTTCCTGTCTCTATAGCTTTGCCTTTTCCAGAATGCCATATAGTTGGAATCGTAAGGTATAGGCTTTTCAGACTGGCTTTTTCACTTATAATATACATTTAAGTTCCCTCTACATCTTTCTGTGATTGACAGCTTATTTCATTTTAGTGTTGAATAATATTCCATTGTCTGGATGTGCCACAGTTTATTCATCCATTCACCTACTGAAGGACATCTTGGTTGCTTCCAGTTTTTAGCAATGATGAATAACGCTGCTAAAAAACATCCATATGCAAATTTTCGTGTGGACACAAGTGTCCAGTTCCTTTGGATAAATACCTAAGAATGAGGCTGCCAGATCCTATGGTACGAGTACGTTTAGCTTTGTAAGGAAATGCCTACTGCCTTCCAAAGTGGCTCTGCCATTTTACATTTTATTTTAATATCAGAGAAAAAATCTAAATGCAACCCACCCAACACAGCGTCTGTAGGACCCTGGGAAGAGCAGCCACTGCCTCCCTGTCACCATAAACCCTGAACTGACCAACCTGATTCCCATCCCCCCAACTCCACCCCTGCCCTCAGTGACAGCTCATTATATCAGGCCTCTTCTTGTCAGGTGCTGGCACTGGGGACTTTGCAGTGATCACAGCACTCAGTGTCCCCCCTCATGGAGCCGACCTCCTAGGGGAAAGCTGGTTTTGATAACCTCACCCGAAAACACACAGCTGGCAGGCCTCGTGCCAAGTATTTTCCTCCATTTTCTCACTTACTCCTTCCTTCCACCTTGTGAGGTAGGAGGTAGGTACCATTATGCCGCCTATTTGCTGGTGCAGGTTTGAAGTGGAGAGAGGTTAAGTCACTTGCCTAAAGACACACAGCTGGTCAATGGCAGGGCCAGTCTGGCTCTAAACCACAAAGCACTATGGCCTCCTTTGAGCTGTGGGGCCATGCAGCAGAGACTACCGCCTCACTGTCCCCCGAGAGCGGCTCTCATGGCATTTCCCCTCCCTGTGAGGCTCACCGCAAGCTCACCACTTGAGGTCAGGGGACAGAGCCAGTCATTTCAGTATCACTGGTTGTGGGGGGCTGGGGGGGGCGGGGCATCAAGGAGCCCCATTCCAGCTACACATGACTGCTGAGGGGCTCAAAGTAAGCAGGACACAGCCTACATGCCCTCCCACCATCGTAGGGCAGATGTACACAAGCTCTGGGCTGGGAGTTTTGGGACCCAGGTTCTGGTTCTGGTCTTGTCTTTGGCGTGACTTTGAGCAAGCCATTTGCTCTGTCTGAGTTTGGGTTCCCTGGCTGTAAAGTGAAGGACCTATAGGGCTCTTCTAAGCATGGACATTTTATTTTTCCAAAAAGCCAAGAGACTGAGAAGAACAATACCAATTTTGTGCCGCACGCTGATTTTAAGTGCTGCGGCAGTTTCTAAAAGGAAAAGATTAGGCAGATTAAAAAATATATGTATTTTATGAATTTGTATCAAGTCTTGAAGTGGCCTCTTTACAAAGACTGCTGATGAAAGGAGGGTCTTTAATGAAGGGCCCTGAGGGCAAGGACTTGACTTGGTTTGAGCACTGCTAGCACCTGCTAGCTGGATGACTCTGAGAAAGCCACTCAGCTTCTCTGTGCCCCCACCTTCTAGACTATAAACCTTCCTAGAGAGAATTCGTAGGCAGGAAACATACCTTTTCATGTCTGCATCTCCAGCAGGTAGTGAAGACCCTGGGATACAGCAGGTGCTCAAGTCGATGGGTGAAATCTATCCTTGCTGCCCTGTGAGTATGTGGAAAAATATAGATGGTCCCTGACTTATGACAGTTTGACTTAGGATTTTCAACTTTGCAATGGTTTGAAAGCAATATGCGTTCTGTAGAAACCATACTTCAAATTTTGAATTTTGGTCATTTCCTGAACTAGCAATTTGTAGTCCTCATAATGCTGGGCAGTGGCAGCAAGCTGCAGCTCCCAGTCAGCCACATGATCACAAGGTAAACAACCCAACCAACCCTTGACAGTGTCGATATTTCCAACTTACAATAGGTTTATTGGGAACTAACCCTATCATGAGTCCAGGGGCATCTGTACATTTTTCATCATAAAGCTTCGCACAAATATTAGTTAATATTAAACTAATAGTAATGCTAATGTTAACATTACTATTAAGTTGTTAGTCATACAGTTTTGATTCACACCTAGACTTCTTATTGCTGCTGAAAGCCAGGAGTGATCCAGAGGTGGGGGTCACACATCTGCAGACAGATGAGGGCTTCCCACTTCCCAGGGTCCCCTCTACACTCGGGGCAGAGAGAGGAAGAGGTTAGAGAAAGGGAGGGACACTGGACTGCACAATCTGGTCAAGGGCCAGCTGTTTCTCCCCACGGCAGCAGGCTGGAGCCGGAGCCCTCGGCTCCTTGAAGAACTGCTTCCTTCTCAGAAGAACCATGGGCATCTATCCACTGAGGTCTGGCCCTTGACTGACAGTACTGGCTGGTCACTGGCTGGGGAGATGGAGCCTAGATGATCCTTTTGGCCTATTTCCAGCCATTCCTGGAGATTTGAGAAAACAAGTTATTAGAATGGAATGTTCCTTAATGATCTAAAGAGAGCAAGGCAGCCAGATCGTCGTGTTTGAGAACCCTCACGTCAGGGTCTGGGGAGGCACCTGAAATCCTTAAGCCTCTTTTTCTGAATGAAGGGGCAAGAATTCGTAGCTTACCTCTCCAGAGGTGAAGGGGGCCCAATACCTGGTAGGATGGGTGGGGTGGGGGAGAAACTGTTAGCTTGGAAAGTTGCTAACCTCACATTCTCACCACAAATCATTATTTTTGTTTCAGTTGGAAGGGACCTTAGCGACCACTCCCTTCTTTTGCACAGGAGACTGACTAAGGCTTAGAGAGAAGGAAAGAGGCTTATCAAGAGCTCCTGTCAGGCTCCTCCTGTCTTGCGAGCCTGGATTTCCAACCCCACCCTTTTATTTTTTACTTGTAACACTATATTTTAGGGCATAAGGCACATTCCAAGAGAAAAATCAGGACACTGAAAAAAATAATTCATGCTATTTATTCACTCTCGGAGAAGCTGTTAGCTCTAATGACCTTTCTAAATTAATAAAATCTGTAAATGCTCAATTGTTTATTGCACACACTGAGTTACACCTCTAAATGACTGGAGGGACTGCACGCTGCCTGGAATACTTAGCTGCAGGGCTCCACAGCCAGCAGACTCGCTGTGTACCGTCCTCCCTCTGAGAACCTTGAGGGAACAGCCCACCATGTGCTCAGCCCTGTGGTCAACAAAAAATGTAGTGACGATCCCTGTCCAGAGACCTTGCCAGGGATTTCTTGGGAGAGACGACGCTTTCAGACATGAACAGAAGATAGTACCTAACATAAGATAGCAAATGCTTTGTTGTGGGCTACAGTGTTCAGAGACAGCAGAAGTGGGAGGCGGCCGGAAGGCCTGGTGGAGGCGGCGGACCTTGATGGGGTCCACTGAAAAGAGTAGGATTTGGTCAGGAAAGGGCTTTCTAGGCAGGAAGCACAGGCTAAGCAGAAGGTAAGAATGATAGTGTCATTGGAGGCCATGTGCCTAGTGGAGGAGGCAGGCAGGGGACCTGATGAATGAGACCGTTTGGTTGGAAAGCAGTTACATTCCAGAGGGTGATGGAAGGGATGGGCATGAGGGAATCCTGTTTCTCAGTCCTCAGATACCTCCAACTGAAGCCACACTACGTAAACTCCATGCTTACAAGCCACGAGTTTCCCTGGCCCAGACTCACGCTGTCTAGTTTGTTCCTGAGTCTCGTCTTCTGGGCTCGTGAATGGCACAGGCTGCTTTGACTTCCAAGATGAAAATGGACAAAAGTCTTGTAGAGAATTGCTGTGTATGTTGTGCTGTTATTTCAGGGGCATTTAAAAAATTGTGGTAAAATATATATTACATAAAATTTACCATGTTAACTATTTTAAGTGTACAGTTTAGTGGCATTAAGTACATACACATTATTGTACAGTCATCGCCACCATCCATCTCTAGAACTTTCTCACCTCCCCAGACTGAAACTCTGTACCTATTAAACACTAACTCCCTGTTCCCTATCCCTGGCAGCTCCTGGTAACCTCTGTTCTACTTTCTGTCTCTTTGAATTTGACTACTTAGGAACTTTATATAAGTGGAACCATACAATATTTGCCTTCTTGTGACTGGCTTATATCACTTAGCATAATGTCCTCAAGGTTCATCCATGTTGTAGCATGTGTCAGAATTTCCTTCCTTTTTGAGGCTGACTAACATTCCATCGTATGCATATACTACGTTTAGTTTATCCATTTATCCATTCATCATGGACCCTTGGGCTGCTTGTATCTCTTGCTTATTATGAATAATGCTGCTATGAACATGGGTGTGCAAATATCTATCTAAGTCCCTTGCAGGAGGATGTTGAGCTTTAAAAAAAAAAAAGGTGCTTCAGGATTCCAAATTATCAGAGCTGATCAGCTGGCCCTCACTGCTGTCACTCCACAAGGAGCAGATTGCCAGCTGGCCGTCTCCTACGTGTTAAGGCTCTTCTGCCTGGAGCAGAGCTCTTTATTACCTTCTGCCAGGGACACGGATTGAAGGCTGGACTCTGGCACGCATGACCTTTCCCCACACCACGCTAAGCTGCTTCAGTCTGCGTGTTAGCCAGGGTCAAGGCCTCTTCGCCTTCACTTCTTATCTTGAAACACATCAGTCATGTTGAATTGGTCCCTCACTCAGGTAGCAAGTGCTTTGTGCTCTTACTTAGTAAGTTCTTTCTCCCACCTTCGAAAATGTATTTAGCCATGGTTGTAGAAGCCGAAGGAAATGACTCATGCACTCTTCTCCCTCCTTGTCCTGTATTCGCTGCCTCCCCTACTCCCCCCAAAAAAGAAGAACTAAAGGACATCCTGTCTTGAAACATCACTACCTCTGGGCATTAATTGCTTCTACAGATCCCAAACTCACTTAAAACACATTAAAGTGGTGACACACTCAGGCAGAAAGGCAGGAGAATTCACAGCTCAGGTTGGCATTGTCATTAACTCAAGTCTTTCGTGTCAACTCCCTCCTGCACTGAACGTCCTGCCTGGCCTTACAGTCAACCTCCGCAATGCATTCTCTGGCCTTTGTTGGTTTGTGTCAGCTCTTGAACATTATTTAAATGTAGTTTGGGGCCCATGCATGCAATTACCATTGTGTTATTATTCAGAACCAGATTGTTAAGATTCAGGCAGCTGTACAAGGAGATGCCCTGTGCTGTGAGGTCCAATTTAGGAGGGCCTTCCGAGTTGGCGCGCTGGGTTGCTAGGCAACCCCATGCTACAGAAGAGGAGGCCTCACTCCAGAGTGGGAAGAAGCCCAACGCCTTCAGGGAATTGGAGGCAGTGGTCAATCTGAGACTGGCATGGCGCCGGCGAAGGGGAGGGAGGCGGTGTGGACTAAGCCCACTGCCAGGAGGGGTGGGAGCCGGGGGCGCCCACCCAACTAGCACACGGTATTCCTGGGAGGGGAGAGTGCTGCTGGGAGTGAGGATGCAGAGAAGGTGCAGAAGCCCGAGGTTGGCCAGTAAACTGCCGAAGGATGCCCAGAGCAAATGCTAATATACTTCTTCGTCCCTTTCTTCTCATTGCAGAAAATGAGCAGGTTTGCAGAGAAACTGCTCGCCTGAAATTTAAGACGAAGGCGTCGTTGCTTGTGAGTATGAATTTTGCTCTTTTAGGTCTGTGGTTTGACAACGTTCCTGGGGACCGGGCAGGTTTCCTTGTTTGGGGAAGGACGTGTGACCTTGATGGAATTGGCTTTTGGTTCTTCTTCTGGAAGGTGCCTCTGGCTGGGTGGGGCTGGACTGAGGAGTGTCAGGCTTCAAATTGAAGGCTCATGGTTTGAACCCCAGCTCTGCCCTCTAAGTGGGGAGTGCTCCCACTGGCTCCTGAGAGTCCTCCCTTATGGTCGATTGGTGTGCAGGGAGAGCCGACTTCTGTGGGGGTAAGGAGGATGTTTGTTTTTTCAGTCTGGAGCTACAAACTGTGTGTACAATTCTACGTTTTCTGCTGGGTTGACCCTATTTAGAACAGTGAATTCTCATATAGGCCATTTAACAGCATGTTAAACTAAGAGCAATCATACAACTTAATCCATTCCTTGATCTGAGAATATTATTCATCATTAAGTGCCTGGCACTATCTGGAGGCTCTGAGAAATACAAAAGAAGCAGCAGGCCTAGGCTCTGTTAAGGAGGAGCTCTCAGCCTAGTGTGGGAAGAGAAGACATCTGCACACGAGACCATTAAAGAACTTAACGAACTTAATGAACGGGTAGATAGTCGTGCTCTGGCTCTCATGGCACAGGCAGAAATGCTGGTGACAGGGAGCAGTTGGAGAAGACTTCTTGGGGAGAGACTTGAACTGGGCTGGTGGAGGAGGAAAGAGCAGGGCAGAGGCTCCAGGATGGGAACACCCAACAGCCTGCATGGTGGATGTCATAGACATGGGTCTGACGGAGAGGGAAGAAAACACTGGTGATGTGGGGCACGGCCAGGTGGTAAAGGCTCGAAATGGCTTCACGAATGGTCCATGTGCAAAGAATCATGATGGAATAAAGTATTCCTCATCTATGTAAATAAAATTCAGTTTCTGCCAGTTTGTCTGTGACTCATCATGTGAAAATGACCACATGGATTTTTCAGCAAATTCAAGTTTGTATTTGATATCAATATATACACTGGATAGATTGCAGGAAATTCACATTGGGGATTCTCCCTATATCTCAGACAGACAGACAGACAGACAGACACAGACAGCCAAACCCAGACACACACACACACACACACACACACACACACACACACACACACACACACACACACACACACACACACACACACACACACACACACACACACACACACACACACACACACACACAGCCTTCTCCAGACAGCTGCCTCTGAGGGCTACCAGAGACCCATGAAATCAATGATAGGGACAAACCCTGACCTCCAGGTGGACAGTCACCAGGATAGTGCTCCCAGTAACCGCTTGCTTGTCCCTGGAGCTGCTTCTCCTACAGCGATCTCTAAGCACTATGCCCAGGGTAAGGGGTAGCTGGAATTTATTTATTTAACAAAGGTTATTTAATTATTTGTTCCAAGCAAGCAAGGGAAGCTAGCTGGTTCTAAATCTGATGAACGACAACCAATATTTACATAACATTATCAGTTTGCAGTTCACTTGACAACATTGCCTCATATGAGCTTCACAGAGGCTCCATCAGGTATTGTCATTTTGTAGATGAGGAAGCTGAGGCTCAGAATTAGTTAAACATTTTGTTCACGTTCGCTCAGCCAATAATTGGTAGAGCTGACATTCACGCTGACTTTCTAAGGCCCTGGATATCTAGATATCATTATGGAACACGCCTTCTGGGTCTGCCCTGCCTCCTGCTCATTCATCCTGGGGAAGAAGATGTGCTCCCACAGGGGTCTGGTTGGGATACTCTGTTCTGGATGGTCAGTGTTTTGCTGTGCTGGCGTTTATGGATGTATCATGTCAACCTGATGATCTTTGGCCAGGCAAGAAGGTGGTTATGGTTCTGCCCTCAAAGAGGAAGGCTCAAGTGTGCTTCTACCACCAGGGACAACCCTCTGGAGAGATACAGGAGGGATCCATTTGGAGCCACTGGTGACTGTTGTAGGTTGGGTTTCCTAGAAGCAGAGCTTGAGACAAGGATTCTGATGCACTGGATGTATCAAGGGAGAGCTTTTAGGGAAAACTTGTGAGGGAGAGAGAGGAAAGCAGGATAGGGAAGGAGTGGCTGAGTGAAGATGGGCCAGGGCAAGTTTCTCCTTGGCTTGATTCATGTGAAATGCATTGCAGTGATGTCTGGCTTGGCAGCAAGGGGCAGGTCTCATGCACCCCCTCATTGGTCATGGGCACCCAGAATGGTACTGCTGGTGCAACCTCCAGGGCATCACCTTGACCAAGAATAGAGGATCGGAGAACGCCACAGGTAAAAGCAGCTGGGGATTGGGTGGCCCCAGCAGGTAAAGGGGATCTGAGTGGGGCATCAGTTGCACTTACCACTGTGCATGTGAGCCTCCTTGTTTTGAAGATAGCCAATTTTTAGCACACTTGACCCTACAGTAATTTCCATTCTAGTAAGTTTGCATTTTAAGAGTATAGATATTAAAATAGAAATCAATAGTGTCAAAGTCTGTTTTCACCGAAACAACTATGTGCTTTTTTTTTCCCACTATAATTTTGTTCTTAATAGATAATATAGTCCCATGGCTCTAAATTCAAAAGTACTAAAAGGTATATTGTGAAAAGTCTCTTTCCCACCTCTGTCCCTAAACAACCAGGCTCCTCTCCCAGTAACAACCAATATTACCAGGGTTTGGAGTTACTTTCCAATAATCGTCTATGCATACCAATAATAGTGTGGTTTAAATTTCAAAGGTTTGGTGAGTCTGGTGCCGTATAGTAAAATACCACCCTCTCGGTCCCCAAAAGTTAGCAGTTGGGGCTATTCCAAAGAGACTGAGCTGAAATGTGACTTTTCTTTGGAGAGAGAGAGCAATTCTCCAAGTCACCTCTCAGTGGAATGTTCAAAATGCATAAAAACTTTACAGACATGTCCAAATTCCTTAGAATTCCTATATAAACAATTGATATAAAACTTGCAAATTATTATTATTTCCTCATTAAAGCAAATCACATAAAAGAATTTGAGAGGCTCTATTACAGCCTTGAAATTTTCAAATATTTACAATAATTTAAAATTTCACTAAATTCACTCTTTAATTCAAATGATTGCAGTCTCACTGCATTAATCACCTACTGTCATTTGCATATTGTTCGATGACTTACCAAAATGTATATTGTTCCCAAAGTGTGTTTAGACCTATTGCAGTATCAGCACCCTGTAAATGTTCACTGTGGTTTCCTTTTCTGAGGTGACTGTGCTATAATTTGGAGGTGTTTTCTCATCACAGGAGCGGGTCACTGATGGAACAGGTTTTTTTTGTTAGTAAGCTCCCTGTTGGAGGAGACGTTGAAAGAGTGGCTGGGTCATCTGTCAGCAGAGTTACACAGGAAATCTACCCTACGTGACATGCACGTTTAGAAGACTTCTAAGGCCCTGTCATAGCTAACAGTCTAGTCTGTGCAGTTTCGTTATCATTATTGCCTTTATAGGCCATTTACCTCACTTGAAATCCAGGCTATCAGGCTCACCTTGTGTGCTTATCTTCCTAATTTTGGTTTCACAAGTTTTGTCTACTGCCTATAAATGTCCACGTGGAATTTACTTTTAATCTCATAGTCCTGGCATGTATGTTTTTCTCTTGCCAAACGAGCTCCCTCCTTCCAGTCCTCCTTCAGGTTGCTGTCTCTCAGGCTGCAAGAAAATTCTACTTGGGCACGACCCGTTCACCCAAGACAGATGTGGTGGCACCCCCACAAGGCAATGAAAAAAAATCTCATTTCCGTCCAAGAAATAGAATCATTATCTTGATTGAAATAATATCTTTCTTCAACCTGCAACCAGATAAAGCATCAAATCGGTGAAGTTTCCTTATCACTGCACAGAGTCTGCAGGACACAGAATAATGGCCTGTCAGCTGCCTCTGGTGGGGCAGGTTCTGTAAGGCATGGCCCACAGTTCTTGGCCTGATTTGCATTACACAATGTCTGCTGCACTGTAAAATAATTCCATTGATGACAAATATTATTATTTTAAAAGGGGAAAATAGTGGAGCGCCTAGAACAGTGTAAACAACAAATGCAACTACAATTATTTTGATGATTGTTTTTAATCAGACAACATCTAACATATACGGGCAATTGCAGGAATGACTAAAAGCTGTAGATAGATTTTATATATATACTTTCAGGATGTGAGTGTTCTGGAACTCTGTGCCCCCTAGGGCTGAGCTTCCCAGGACTGCAGAGTAAGGAGGTGACTGGGCTTGAGAAAGTGGACCAGGTTCTGGTTTTGAATGGAAAATAGGACAGCTAGAGGCCAGCAAACAGGAGACAGAAAGAGCTGTGAGCAGGGAGGCAGCCCAGACCCACCATTGCTATTATGTAGCTTTGGGCTTTCAGGGCTCAGCCTCCTCATTGTTCAGAGAGGGTTATTTGAGGGTGTCAGGAGAAGGAGGTGAGGCGATGTTTGTGCAAAGTGCAGGATACCGGCTGTACCCTCTAAACTCCCTGTCCCCTGTGCACCAGTGACGGGAAGCTCGGCTGCATTCCGGGGATTTTTGAGTACTTACTCTGTGACAGGCATGTTCTAACATTTTACATGTATTAATTCACTTAATCCTCACAACAATCCTACGCATTACAAACTCGTATTATCTGCCTTTCACAAGTGAGAAGGAAGAGAGAGGTTAAGTAACTTGCCCGAGGTCGCACAGCCAGAAAGTAATGGAGCTAGAATTTGAAGCCAAGCTGTTTGACTGGAGCTCTTGAAAACTTAAAATAGACTGTAGCGAGACTAAATAATGCAGTTCAAACATGTTGGGCTTTCACCAGACCTTAAACTGTAATCCTGTAATCAGAAGTAATAATAAAAATAAAATAACAACAGCGATGACAACAACAACAACATCTTTGTAATGTTCTAAGAAGCCTAGAGGCGGTTCCTGGGGTAGAGGTGGGAGGTTCAATGACATTCTAGCCAGGGTTTCTGATCTTGGGTACCTAGAGGCCCTCTCTTCCCATATCATCCTGCAGAGCTATCCCAGCTGGATGCACACTGTGGAGCACCATGGTATGTAGGGCTTGCCCCGTTTACTTGGCACCTATCTGGCCCATCCCCAATCTTCTTGCAGAATCCTTCGGGGGCCCTTGGGACTATGCTGTCTGCAAAAACTCCCCCAGAGCAGGAAACCATCCCCGCACACCTTGCCCCACGCCTGCTTCACTCCTCTCTTTCCCCAGGAACGACATAAGTGAAATGAAAGCCCAGATTTTCAAAATCTTGTTTTCAAGAGGAATCCTGGCCTTTAAGTGAGCGCGCCGTATTACCATGGTAATCACCAGCTGAACGGAGTGATTTTATAATACATTTCCATCAGAAATATGAACAGGTGTGCAGGGAAATCAACATTTATTAACAAGATAGGTATTGGGACATTAATAAGGATTTTAGGATTATGCAAGGAAACAAAAGGAAGAAGAGGAATACCTTTGCTTGTAGTCAAGGTCCTTCCAGCCTTACCTCTGACCACTTCCTGCCCCACCTCCCTCCCACCCTGAGCTTTTCATTCACAGTCCTCCATGCCCACCCCTCTCCTCTCTCCTTTCCAGTGCTTAATCATCTGTCAAATCCCAGCTTCTCCAGGACGCCCTCTTTTTGCCACTCAGCCCCCAGGAATCTCTGCCTCCCTTGACACCCTGAAGTCCTTATACTGGACCTTGTGTCCCTCACTCCCCAGCCTGCTGGAAAGCCCCCTGAGAGACAGCTGGGTGCTCTGATTCCACTCATGGTTCTCAAGGACAGTGAACCTCCACTGAGCTAAGAACCTCACTGTCTTCCTCAGGGCCCAATTAAAAATGCCACCATGACACCTCTGGGTGACTCTGGAGCTCAGAGTACTGAAAGCCAGAATTGTTTGTTCCTGTTCCAGAAACAGAATTCATTTGCATTGCAGTATTCCTTCCAGAGGTGAAGGCAGTAGTGGGGATCCAAGAAAACATGCAAAGCAGTTTTGATTTCTAAGCCTCAGAGTCTTGAGTCATCACCCCATTCGCCCGCTTCTAAATCAGTGCTGGCTCTCCATATGGGAAACCATACTCCTGGGACCAGAAGGGGCCTTCTCACTCAGCTCAAGGCCACCCTGGGCTCTTTGGTGGTGGGTCGGGGTTCTAGTGCAGGGGCCAAGGAAGAGGCAGCCTTGCCTGCTGGGCCCTGACACAATGGGCCACTGCTTTGTCCTGGGCCTGCAAATGTCTCACACACAGCAAATCAGGGTTTCTCTGTCACTGTATGAATGGGAGACCAGAGGGACTTGTCAGAGGCCTCTCATGAAAGGCCTTCCTCTTCACTTTCAAGTAGGACAATGCATCAGAGAAGTTGCCAGGCACGCTCTGAGGATACAACAGGCATTAGCTAATATTTTGATTTTAATAGAATGAATAATAGCCCAAGTGTCTCTTGGAACTAATTTTGAAGAATGTGTTCTGCCACATGTTCCTCTTGTTGAATCGGCTCCTAAAGAGTTGATAACAAAAGGTTTAAGCCAAAAAAAAAAAGGAATTCCTGCACCAACTTTTCTCTCTTTTAATTCCCTTCTTGTAATGCTTCTCAGTTAACAGTAACTTAAAAAAACAGTAACTCGAAAAATATGAAAAGATGAAATAAAGTTGGAATAGGAAGCATTGAACCCAAGAAGGAAGCTGGAAGTGGCAGCCCTGGCTTTTGTTCAGCAGCGTGAATGGCTTTGTGGTGGGTCCCCTCACTGAGCCTGGTTATACGGGGCCTTACTGGGCAGACAAATATCAAAGCTATTTATGGGGGAGGCTGCTGCCTCCCTCCACAGGTGTCTGTATGAGGCAGGGCCCTGGCGGGAAACAGATGGCATGCTCGAAGTGGGTGATTCGAACAGAGTTGAGTCCAAAGGCCAGTGCAGGGTGTAGGGCACCCGTAGGACCCAGTACAATATCCCTCAACACTGGGAGCGGTTAAACCTCTAGCGCTGAAGGGGCAAGCGGGGGGGCGGGGGGCAGGTGTTGCTGAAAGAGGAGACAGTGAGGATGCCGTAGAGGAAGCTGTGACCTGAGGAACCCCTGAAGACAGGAGTTCCAAGGAGACCCCCTGGGGACCCCATTGCTGAGCCAACAGGAAGGAGGGCAGAGGGCAAGGAGCCCACTGCTGTGTACAGGGGTCGACCTCCTGGGCACCAAACTGAGCAGAAAGGGTGGCAAGTGGGCTGGAGGAACAAATGGAGACAGTGGTATGTGCCTCTTCCCCAAATGACAGACCTACAGTCCAGGGGCAGAACGGAAGGCCCAACATTCTCATCTGGCAGACCTGGTATAGGGGCCCATTTCAGGGCCTCCAGGAGAGTCCCCAGCCCAAAGAAACATTCCTCCTCTGCAGCCTGTTCTCCAGAGATGACAATTCTTTTTACCAGAGCAAAGCCGTCACAAAGGGTTCCCCTGGGACAGGAGAGATGGGACCATAGTGAATTCATACTGAAATGCCACACCTGTTCCTCACCAGGAGAAGCTGAAGGTGAGGGCCGAAGCAGCTCTAGCAAGGTGCCAAGGGAGCCTAGGAGTAGGCCTTGAAGGAGGGAGCAAGCCGAAGGGAAAGGACTTTGTAGGTGAGGAAAAGTGGGTCAAGACCAAGAGCACAGGGGCCCTGAGTTCAGCCCCTCGGAGGCTGGTTCCAGCTCGGTTTGCTCATCCTGGGCTCACAATTCTGTTGGAGGCCACCTCTTGGAACTCCAGGTAGCTCTCAGCTCTGCACCCTCACCCTACAGGGGTTTATGTTGATGAAAAACAATGCCATGAGGTGACAGGCCACATTGATCCAGCCCTTTCTACGGCTTGACCTGAGCTTTGCATTTGCCAGCATAATGTTTTCATTGTCCAATAACCCATGTAGTAGGTATCAGAGATAAACGTTACTTGTTCAAGAACACATTGGACCCCAGTGGCTTGATTTCAGAACTGACCCCTGACCTGGCACCCAAGGATTCCCTAGACGATGAGAGTCTGCACCTGCAGAGTAGGGAATATCATTCCCATGTGGGCATCATATACATTTAAAATCATTTTATTTGGGAATAACTTCAAAATACAGAAAAATTGCAGAAATAAAAATGCTGCAAAGAATATCCTTACATCATACTCATCCGTTAAATTTTTACCCCATTTTCTTTACCATTTGTGCTGTCCATCATTTACACACACATGCGTTCCGTCTGAACGATTTGAGCACGTTACCCGTAAGTACTTCAGTATGTTTCCTAAGGCATGGCTTACCCTCTGTACGGTTTATCAGTAAGCGTAACGTAAACGCACGCTTCGATCTGGCTCGCCCGTCTACCATTTGTATTTCAGCTTCATCGGTTAACCTCACAGCGTTCTTTATAGCACACCCTGCTCCAGTAGTGGATTCTGTCTAGGGTTGGGTGTTGCATTTAGTTGTTACTCCCTCTGGTTTCTTTTACTCTGGAACATTTTCAAAGTTTTTTCTTTGTCTTTTATGACTTTGACGTTTTTGAAGAGTATAATGTCCTCTTATTTCTAATCAACTATTCCTCGTTTTGGGGGTTTTCTGAGGTTTCCTTGTCATTAGATCCAAGGTATATGTTCTAGGCCAGAAACCTAGGTCGGCGATCTTGGGTTCTTCTCATGCAAGCCCATCTGGAGGCCCTCACTGCATTGGTCTTCAATGGTGACGTTAATTTTGATTTCCCATTCAAGGTATTGTCTGATTTCCCCACTATATGATAATTGTCTTTTTTCTGCCTTGTAACTAGTTAAGTGGTCTATGAGGAGACACTTTAGAATTTTGCGAGTACTCTGCTCTTTGTTGATTTCCCCCTGGATGTAGCATCCATTGATGACTGTGGCCTGATCCAATAGTTAATGTGATGGTTGCAAAATGACGCTTTTCTATTTCCAGCACTGCCCCTGTGTTTACTAATCAGCCCTTGGCATTCTACTGTAGCAGCAGAATATATTCATACTGTAAGCAGCATACGCTTACTATTGTATGCAGTAAAATGTATTTGTGTAATACCTGTATAGACTGGTGAATTCCTGTTTTTCCAAGAGTTTCTTATTTCTCACTATACTCAATTATGTTGGTGCTTAAATTGCCCCAGATTTGACTAATGGGAGCCCCTACATGCTGTTATTTTGATAGACCACCATCCCTGTATTGGGGCACTTTCTTACTTTCTGGCATAACGAGAGGTTTGAGTCATTGTGTACCTGCCTCACACTGGCCCTGCAAGCAGCCATTTCTCTGAGGGGCCTGCTTCATTTGAGTGGAGACTAGTATTGGAGACCAAGCTCCGGGTTCTGGGGGTGCTCATTGCTGAGTGTCTTTATTTCTTGGCCCTTTCAGGTGACAGAACTAGGAACTACATGCATGTATATACACATATACATACAACATATACATGCATATTTATGTGTACACAAACATGCATATACACTTCCATATTCATATGTTAAAAATCATGAGTCTGCACCAATACCTCTAATTTAAATCTACCTCCACAGGGCACTTCTGGTCTTCTCCCATTCCATATTGTCTCTGTTCTTCTTCCACAGTGAAAACCCGGGCTCCCCAAACCATCAATATATTCGCTCATTTGCCCCATATTACATTTAAAATAGTGTCAGAATTGCTTTACTTATGCCACTGCAATCAACGAACCTTCTTCTCCTCACCCCCAGCCTACCCTACTGTGTTCCTAAATAACTTGGATTAGTCCTCCCTCCCTTCTTCCCTCCTCGCTTCCTTCCCTCCTGCCTCACTCCCTCCATCCCTCCCTTCCTTCTTTCCTTCCTTCCTTCCTTCCAGCCTTCATTTCTTCTTTCCTTCTTTTCTTGCCTTTCAATATGGTTATAGTATTTATCTGAAATACAGTTAGGTTCACCTTTTTTAGTTTGCTTTTGGTTTTAGGAACTTTTTTCCCTTCCCATTCTTATCGATTTAATTTAATTTTTTAATAGGTAGAATATTAACATGCTTTCAGAAGTCAAAACTATCTACAAAGGCATACTAAGAGATGGTCACTCTCTCCTGTATTTCTTATGCCCCATCACCCCTGGTAGGTAATAAACTAAATTGTTCTGTGCTTACACAGCTATTGCTTTTTGTAAAGGTAAGCACGTTTTTATGTTTTTAAAATTTTCCTTCTTTTTACGCAAAAGATTGCATGTTATCCATGCTTCTTTTTTTTTTTTTTTTTTTTTTTTTTGTATTTTGATTTATACATTTATTAGCTTCTGGAAGACACTCCATACCAGTTCATAGGATCTTCCTCATTCTTTTTCATAACTGCACAGTACTCCCTGTACGTGCATGCCATAGTTTATCCAACCGCCCTTCTCTGTAAGTCCATTTAGGTGGTTTCCCATATTTTACAATGACAAATAATGCCGCAATGCTGGTACATGTGTCTCATATGCTTGCAAGTGTATCTCCAGGGTAAGTTGCTAGGAATGGGATGAAGAATGAATGGGAATGTAGTTTGGTTAGGTGTTGCCAGGTCCCCTCCATGGGGTGTGCCAGTCCCGTCCTGACCTCTTTCCTCACAACTTTGCCGATGGAAGGTACTGTCAGGTTTTGGGATTTTGCCAATCTCATGGGTATGAAATGTCATCTCAGGATAGTTTTAATTTGCATTTCTCTTATTAGGAGTGAAACTGCACCTTTTTTCATATGTTTAAAGATAATTTTTATATTCCTTGAGTGAGTTGTCCATTTTTTGTCCCATTTTTCTATTGCCCACTTTCTTTGTCCCTCAGTTCTTAAGAGTTGTATTATATACTAGTGATATTAACCCTTTATTGATGCTATATGTGGCAAATATTTTGTCCCAGTTTATCATTTACCTTTCACTACTTATAGTGTTTGCCCTTAAAATTTTTTGCATAGTCAAATTTATCAGTCTTTTATATTGTTGCTGCTGGATTCTCAGTTAGAAAGCTTTTTCTTACACCCAGGTTGTAGAAGAATTCGCCCATATAGAAACATCATTTTAAGGGTAATATTTCACTGAAAAGATAAACTATCATTTTTATATAGATTCTAAAAGACGAATTGGAGTTACAGGGCAGAAGAGGCAGAGGGCAGAAAAGTGCAGATGGGGATCAGTTTCCAAGCTTGGAGGTGTGAAAACCCTGAACCCTACTGTTTTCGGGGTTAAGTCAGAGGACATATTGTCTCTGCTCCACAGAGATGGGCACTCATGCAAGGAATCAAATCTGGCCCCTGTGACACAGTCCAGTGACAGGACCTACCAGGAAGGGCTGTGGGACCTTCAGAGGACGGACAGGTCTTTTGAGCTAGGCAGAGGGACATTGGGACAGAGCTGTGGCTAGGATGGGGCAAATGAAGCTCTTAGGGCAAACTTAAGGAGGCATCCTTCTCAGAGTCATGCAAGTGCAGGGCTGGCACTAGGGAGCGAAGGCCTTAAATTCTGTACCCTGGGTGCCTCGCTCGCCTCCCCCCTGGTCCTGACTCTTTTGGGAGAAGCAGGAATAGAGCGGGGGCTTGAGGAAAGGAGGAAGTTAAATGGATGGGGTGATGAGGCAGTATCGTCGGCCTAGGACTGAGCGTGGTGGGAAAAGCACGTTCTGTCCATCCGGGGACTGGCCAAGTTGGGCAGTGGCATGGCGTTGGAAAGGTGGGATGGGGAGGGGTCCGGATTTCATCCTGGAGGTGGAGAAAAACCACCACAGGACTTTAAGAAATTCTGTCCAATTCGGGGGCATGGGGATGATAACGGCATCTTCCCAGAGCTGATGTCAAGATTAAATATAAATAATCATTGTGGACATTTTCATTTGGCATAAGGCCTGGCATGGAGTGGAAGCTCAATAAACATTAGTTTCCTGTACTTTGAGAGGATTTCTGATTTTCCTAATCAGGTTTCAGATCTAATGCCCTTGACACAGTGGGACTGTTCAAAGCATGATGTAGGAGTAGAAAATATTAATAAACAAAACTGGAAGTAAACTAACTGTTCACTCACCTTGGGAAGAGAAAGAAGGCATTGTTGAGGGGCTGTAGGAAAGTCGCAGCTGGAACCAGCTTCAAGGCATCCATAAGTGGAAACTGAGGCCCAGGCAGGACTTCTCGGCACTTTAATGGCTCACAGCGAGTTAATGTTCGTGCTCCTACTAGTCCTCTCAAGAGGGATAGGACACTCACTCCCACCCGGCACCCGGGCTCCCCTCCGCCAGCCCTAGAAAGCAGGAGCGCCTGAGTGCATCTGCCAGGGGACTCCCGACGGCCTCGCTGGGTGTTTTCTCCCTGAACTGTGCTGACCTGGAAGGAGGAAAAGCGAAATACTAGAAAGAGGAGAGACAGAACAGGGAGAGCAGCAAACCTCACTGGCCTCTCCACCCCAAGGCCGCATCCCTGAGGGAGGGGCCGCCAAAGGACTCCAGGCCTGTCATTTCCCTCCTCTTCCCAGCATCAGCAGTGGGCCCAGTGAAGGCCATTTCCTGTGACCCTGCGTGTGACATCAGTCAAATGCGTAAGGAAAATAATAAGTCTGCAGCCATGTGGCTGGCGCTCGTCCTTCAGAGCTCCCTTATCTGCCTCTCCCCTGGGCTCCGCTGACTGAGGCCGCGAGGTTGGCTGACTGTCCCCAGGAGAAAGGCCATGCAGATGCCCGCTCCCTACTCCCACCCGTCACACCAGCAGGGCTTCTCCCCTCTAGCTTCCTTCAGTCCTAAAGTGCTGGCGAGGAGAACTAAATGATCCTGGAGCGGAGTCCCCAGGGGCCGGCCAGCCCTTGCTCCACCACAGCCTGCTCTGCCCCAGGCTTGTGTAAGCGGCCACCCTGATGACCTGCCTCGTGAAATGCAAAGAGAGCTGGGCAGCCTCCACCTCAGACTCATCTTCTCGACAGGGGACTGCTTAAAATCCATCTCAAAAGTTTCTTCGGCCTCTGTCCATGGCTCACAAAGCCTTCTGTCCTTTGTGGCCCAACCCAGTGCCGCGCCTTCTCAGATGCCCTTCTCAGCTCCAGTCAGAATGAGCTTCTCTCTCTGCCTGCAGCCTGTACAAGTGGGTCTCAGCTTCTTGGGCAGGCCTTGCCATGCCCGTTTTTCATCACAGGTGGTTGTGAACAAGACTGTCTGTCCCTTTCAGTAAGAACTCCCTGAGAGCCAGGGCTACTTCTCATTCAGCTTTGAATGCCCCAAATGCTGAGCCCAGAGCATCGGTGATGATTGAGTTGCTCTAATGCAAATGAAAAGACCATACTCTTTAGAGACAGGAAGGATTAAGCTTGACCTCGGGCCGGACACTTGCTGAGTGGCCTCAGGGAGGACACTTACCTGTCTGAACTTCCATTTTCTCATCCATTATACAGGATAATTATATGTGCCTTGCAAGGCCATTGCACCAGATAAAGTAGGTAGTATGCCCAGCACAGAGCCTGATGCCCAGTAGGCACACGTTCCTTCATTCACAGACACTTACCACGTGCCAGAGGGCAACAAGCTAAGACTCGAATGCAGTTCTGCAAACTGATGCTGAGAGCCCACTCTGTCCAGGTCGAGCTGGGGCTGGTGCCAGGGTTAAGCATCCTTGCTCTCAGGGCACTAGCATCATTCCCATCACGGGGACAGTGGATTTCCCAGGTCCTTCCTGACTGTACGGTTGCTGAGATCAACTCCCCACATTTTATGGCGGAGGATTTCTGGGAAATTCCTCACAGAGTGAAAGGCCTTGCTCGGGTGGGGGATGTGAGGGCTGAGAGAGAGGGCAATTCACAGAGGACTGGGTTCCTGATCTCAAATTGCTCCTGACATGTCACACTCATTGCTCTCCGGGAGCGGGCGAGAGGACCAGAGGCCTGTGTCCCTCCTTTGAGGAAGCTAGGTGTCAGCTAGCCTGGGGAAGAAACCAGGAGAAATGCTCTGTCCTGCTTTAAGAGCCAGGCCTGGTAGCACCGTAGGCCAAGGGTCCACAGCACAGGCAGGGCAGCGAGAGAGTATGTGAGATCCCGCACTGTTTTCTCCTACTGCTAAGGGAGTTTCTGGACCCAGGCCCAGCACGATTGGACCTGCCAACCCTAGGTTCTAATGTTCCACTCCCAGTCGGGCAGTTGGCAAGTGCCCATTGAGTGTGGGCTATGTTCAGAGCCCAGGATGCATTCCCTATGGGATCAGGAAGTGAAGGGTTCCTGCCCCAATGGGCAGTGGGTCATCTTCCAGAGGAAAAACATCATCTCCCCTTGACATGCTGGAGGAGCAACCACAGCAGACCTCTATGGCCTTGTACAAGAGTCTTCTGTCATCTGTCATCTATCTGTGCAGAGAGGGTGGGCACGGAGGATGAGGTGAGCCTCAGGGAGGTGAGTTAACTGAGGAAGGCACCTGTGGAGCTAGGCCTTGAAGGATTCCATGGATGTGTAGGAGGCTCTCCCAAATACTTTGCTGAAGCGTTGATGGTCTTTTTGTCCTCCTGGCCATCTCTGAGTGTCTGAGGACCAGCAGAGGGCCAGCCCCATTCCACCCTCAAATCCAACAGCCAAGCCACATGGGCTGAACATATCTGAACATGCTCATCTCTGGTTTGGTGTGCTCTTCTGAGGGAACATTTCTCTTTGTTCTTGATGCCTCTGTGTCTCCCGCCAACCCAACAGTTCTCTATGTAAAGGGACCTCAGGACCCCTGCTCCCATCTCAGCCTGCCTGTCCTTCTCTGGGAAGAATGCCAGGCCCACTGGGAGCTGTGGTAAATGAGTTCCTGACCTGGGCACCTGATGGGCCCAGGTGACCCCTGCAAAATAGGAGGGCAGGATGCTAGTTAGCCAGGGTGGGATGGAGGCTGCTTTGGCATGAACCTGGCAAAGGGAGGGCCTTTAATCCTCTCCTTGCTGGCGGTACAGTGCTGGGCAGTTAAGCAGCAAGTAACCCCATTATCCCACATGCAGGCAGCGAGAATACTCTTGCTGGCTGACCTGAGCTTTCATAGGTTTTGCTGGGGAAGGTTGCCTTTGGGATGAGCACAGTTCAAATGGGGCTTTCAACGAATAAATAATGAAATGACATTTTAATTGCATTTCTGACAAGTTGAGAGAAATGAAGAGTGGGGGAATAAATGGAGTCAGGGGAACACAGAGTCCTTTCCTCCATTCTCCCTCATAAAAGAGAGAACAAACAATTTATTGTCCAAAATGGGACACTTTTGAAAATGAAAGTGGGCATTATTATCATTATAAGGGAAAACAGGTATAAAATGGGACTTCCTGGCAAACATGAGACTTCATAACCAATATAATTGGTTATATTTTGCCCTCTCCATTTTGTCCATGATGAAAAAGAAAAAACACTTCACACCCCTCTCCAGGTAATTAATGAGTCGTGTAGCCCTTAGGATATCACGTCACCTTTCCAGCCCTTGGAGTCCTCCTCCATAAATTTTATTCCTTCATTCTGCAGATATTATTGTGTGCCTTCCATGGGCAAGGCAATGTGCCAGGTACTGGAAGTTCAAAAGTGACCGTGACAGGGCCTGGGCATCAGTCCAGCACTCTCAGATCTCTGGGGTCCCTGCTGCCTCCAGAGACACAGCTCCAGCTCCTGAAGACATGGGGTCTAGTTTGGGGAGCTGAAATGAACAGTGAAGTAACAACAGGGTAAGGCTCTCTCTGAAACACGTTCAGTGGCGGAGATCGTGGCAAGGAAAGGAGACTGGGAGGTAGAGATCACGTGCCCATTTTGTAGAAGAGGAATCTGAGACTCAGAGAGATGGAATTGTGTGCTCAGCAGCATATAGGCGGGAGGCGGTAGAGCGAGATGCAAACCCAGAGCTGCCTGACTATCAAGTCTGTGTTCTTTCCTCACACCTCACCTTTCTATTGTCTAACCCTTGCTTGTCTCCACTATCCATTCCCTTTGCAGCCATCTGGCCAGCAGACCGTGTGGAACATATAGACCCACAAGGACAGAGCAAGAGCTCTGGGCCATCACCAAGGGATGCCGGAGAGAGGGAAAAGAGGGGGTTAGCTCAGCCACTTTCCTTCTGTGCTCCCAGATTCCACAGCTGGGAAGTGGACCCAATAAAACTGTTGTTTCTCATCTTCCAGAGGGGAGGGCAATGACGAAGGATGTGGTAAACATTCTGGAGCTGCTCAGAGATATAAGAAAAGATATAAGAAGCCCCTTTTATGCTTGATGCAGAAGACACAAGACCAATAGATGCCATTCTTCATGGAACTTCCATTAAATATTAACTAGAAAACTGTCCCAGACAGAGAAAATGACTTGCTTGAGATCCCATAAGACAGAGGAGTAGATCTCAGGTCTTCTGTCTCTTTAATTTAGTGCCCTTCCTCTAAAATATTGTCCCCCCCACCCATTTTTCATAAGCACCTAAAAGTTGGTTTTTATATTTTAAAAAAATCATTAGCGAGATTGAGCAGTTTAAATAATTTTAGTGGGCCTTTGTACTTCGTGTTTTTCCTTATTGATTTATAGGGGCTCTTTGTATATGATAGATTTAAACCTATGTCTGTTACATATAATGCAAATACTTTCTCCTAGTCTGTTGACGTATAACATGGATTAATGTTTTGATCTTTTAATCAAATCCATCACTATTTTTCCTTATGGCTCATGGCATTTTTGTCATATTTAGGAAAACCTGCACATTGACCACGCAGTGGTCAAAAACAAATTTGCCAGAGCTGCAGGATCTGAAAGCTTTGGTGCAGAAATCCAAGGAGATTGTCTTGAAGTAAGCAAACATTTTCTGGGGACCTCTTTGCAGGGAGCCTCTGACCAGGAGGCCTTGGACAGCTGTTGACCAGCCTAGTCTTCATCTTGGATGACTTGCATAGCACCCCAGGCTCTGTGCCAGGCTCTGCCCTTCGCTCCCACAGGTGGAGGCCTGGCTGGTACCCTCAGTGAAGTGAACATTGACCACCGTACTCAGAGTGTATTTTCCTGGCCACCAAGGCCAAATCAAGGCCTGGGGACTAGATTTGTTGTTGTTGTTATTGTTGTTTCTGTAGCCCTGGCCTCCTCCCCTCTCTCTGCCCTGCGTTCTGAAAGGGATCTAAAAATCTACTAAAACTGTTTTATGTGGGCGGGCACCTTTATCTGACTGTTGCTGCCTTTGTGGGAAACTTTTCGTGAAGCCGCATACAGAAAATTATCTTTTCAAACATACCATTCAGTGTAATTTTATAAGATCTGCGGTAATTGCCCTAGCATCTTCTCAAAGAAACCTTGAAATCCAGTGGCGGCTGTGTTACAAAAGAAGCAAGAAGCTTGGGTAACCAGGAAAGGACTATTAATCCTATTGGGGCTCATCGTTACTAACTCATTGTTTCTGGCAGAGGAGAGAAAGATTGCTACACAAAGCTGCTTGGAAGGGCCCAGGGTCTGTTGGTGCACGCATGCACACGCGACTTAGTAGAGCAGTGGCTTGCATTTAACGTTTCCAAATAGGTAACTCAAGCGCTAGGTCTGCAGTGAATCTTGCTGCCTTTGCTGTCCCCACATCATAGTGCATCATACTTTGAGGGGGCCTTTTTTCAGGCAGTGCTGTGTAGCAGTTAATTCCAAAGGGGGGAAAAAAAGTCAAGAAATGGAGGCTCTAGTAAGGAAGCAGCTAGCAGAGGGAAGGAGCTGGACCAAAGGCTCAGAATAGCTGGTTCCGATGCCAAGGGTGAAAAGGGCAGAGGAAGTGGGTAGGCTGGGGCCCGTGGGAGGAGCAGCCCAGACTGGGAGTGGAAGCGAGGGTGGGTGTGCGGCTGTGGCCTGGAGATCGCTTGTCCATGGAAAGTTTTCAAAGAGGAGATTCAGGAGTGGGTGGGAGGCCTATGAGGGTGGAAGAAAAGTCTGGACTTTGCTGCTAGCCAAGGAGGAACCGGACACAGGGCTACCTCCGGATGGCTAATGTACAGAATGTGGGCACAGACGGCTCTGGTGGAATGGGGCTCAGACGGCCAGAGAGAGGCAGGGCTGAGCAGGGACTGGAGCCTGGCTCAGCCCTGGGCTTTCAGCCGAGGACCTCCCCGCAACTCCCCACCCAAAGAAGGAGGGAAAAACTCCGGGACTGTGGGCTAGAGAGTGGGGATTCAGCATCAGGTGCTTCCCTCCCATTCAGTAAGGACGATGCTACTGAGCCACCTCCTTGCTCAGTATACCGGTGCCCAGGAAGTGTTGGTGGCTTAACTGGCTGAGTCCCAAAGGGTTTGTTCCAGCGTGGATGGCAGCTTCCAGGGCCACTCCAGCAAAACCGTCACCAAATATTTATTGAGCACCTACTGGGTACAGTGTTCTGGACAAGCCTCTGCGGAACAGAAAAGGCAAGTGTGCAATAAACAAAAATAACAAATGTAAAATCAGAAGCCCTGAGCAGCCCCTCCCAGTCTGATAGCCAGCTAGAATCAGAATCTCAGGAATTGCCTTCCAAGTCCCCTCACTTCTTCTTTGGGCAGTGCTGACTATTAAAAGGAGCATGGTGGAGTAGATGAAGCATCACTAGGAGTCAGAGACAGGCTCCGGGCTCAGCAACACTTAGTGCCTTGGCCTCCCAGTCCTCATCCCTGGAGCATTCAGCATGTCTCCTGCCCCTTCTGTCTGGAAGGGCTGTGGTAACTACACCTTACACTTGGGGCTCCAGTCATTGTTTACAAAGTGCTTTACTTGCCTGACGTGCCTCCCTGAGCTACAGTGGGGAGCAATGAAGAGCATGTGGGAGTTTCTTTATCCTGACCATTTCCACCAACATGCTCTGATGTCATCTGTACAGAGCCCTGCCAGGAGGCCACTGTTAGGACATTTGTTTTCATTTTGTAAGTAAGTAAACCCAGGCTCAGAGAGGTTAAGTGATATGTTCAAGGACACACATCGAGCTTGTGATGGTGGAGCAGGGACAAAATGTCTTTCTCCCTCATGCTTCCCACCCCAGTGCCTGCGTCTCCCAAGGGAGAACAAGAGACAATATCAGAGGATGTGTCAGCTGTAAAGGGCCACTCAACACAGTGCCATTGCTTTAAATCCTGCCCCCAGAGGAGAGCTTAGACAAAGTGGGCAGTGCATGGCTCCAAGAGAATCGCTAATGTGGCTGGCTCCCAGGAAGCAAGAAATGCCCCGGAAACTGCCCGTTTTGTCTTTTAAAAGCATTGTAAGTTTTTTATTCTTCTCCAGAATTATGTCTTTTTTTTTTTAATATAAAAGGAATGCATTTCCTTCCAAATAGTTGAGTAAAATTGAGCATCAGAAGGATCTGCCATATAGTATCCTGTGTCTTTGCGTAATTTCAGCCACACATCCCGGTCTGTAAGACACAGACAAGCATTCTTTCTCGTTCTCGTGATATCCCATACAGGAGGAATTCTCACATCAGATGCACAGATGAAGCATTTGAGTCTTCGAGTGGTTGAGCAGTGTGTCCTGGGTCAGCTAGAAGATGGCAGCACTGGGACTCAAAGGCAGAACCCTTTCTATCGTACATGCACCTGAAAGACAGCGCCCCCTCCCCCCAATGTGGTAGATTATGTGATGTAGATGGAAAAGGACCTAGTGTGGCTGGAGAAGATTCACCAGGGGAGGGAAGGCTTCCTGGAGGAGCAGGGGCCTGAACTTGGGCATTGCAGTCAGAATACAAAAGGGGGTCATGAGTAATGACTCAGGGTAGGGAGGAGGTGGCCTGGCTGGAACTACAGGGAGGGTCAGACTGTAGGGAGGAGAGAGGGAGAGAGATGAAGAGTCTGTGGGCCCAGAATCAGGAGGGTGGGCCCAGAATCAGGAGGACGGGCCACCCCACTTCTCCCCGGGGGTGCAGTACTACTCTATATAGTCCATCCAAAGACCGCCCTTGAGCCCCTGTGACAATGCAGTGCCCATGTCCCAGAGGCATTGGAGTCCCCTCTTGTCACCTATCCCTGCTAGAGACTTCACGTTCTTTTCCCCTAATATGCTACATCATTAATCTTTTTGGTAAAGCTCAGGGCTGAACAAGGCCCTTCCGCCTTCAGTAGCCAGGGACACTGAGCCCCCAGGGACTGGCCCTCTCCATGATGACACCCCCCAGCATCCTATGCTGGAATTCACACCTCCACAATAACCCCTGTGACAGAGGCAGGCCAAGGATGTAGTGTCCTTTGGCAGGTGAGAAACCGAGGGCCTGAAAAGTTGAAGAGTTCAGCTCATTATGTAAGAGAACTGGCTTTGCAGACAAAGGACAAATGTAGGATTCTACTTACATGAAATATCTAGAATAGGTAAATTCATAGAGATAGAAAGTAGATTATAGGTGCCCAGGGGTGGGGTGGGGGGAGGGAGTTGAGAGGTTATTGTTTAACAGTTACAGAGCTTTTGTCTGGGTTGACGAAAAAAATTTTGAAATAGTGGCAATGGTTGTACAACATTATGAATATAATTAATACCACTGAATTGTGAACTGAAATGGTTAAAATAGCAACTTTTATGTTATATGTATTTTACCACAACTAAAAAAATTATTCTCAGATAAAGAGGTAATCAAAGAGTATCAGTCAAAAAATACGGGGAAAATGTATCATGCAGGCGTGCCCGACAGGTATGCAATAGACCTGGCTTTAAATCCAGGCACCAGCAGGTATTGGCTTTGTGTCCTTGGGCAAGCTACTCATTTCTCTTTACCTAAGTTTCCTCACCTGAAAAATGAGGTTGTGGTGAGGGTGAGATGGAATGCCGTGTGCGTGCGCATCTGGCGAGAGCAATAAAAACTCTGAAGAGGAGCTGTCACAGCCGTGATGATTGGTTAGTCATTCTTATTAAGCTGCTCAAGTTCACAGAGTTAGGGAGGGGATTCGTGCTGGCCTGGGTCCAGGGCTGTATTTTGAGTTTAATCTTGAGGGCAGTGAGAGGGCTGTGTAAGTGGGGAGAGAGCTGGGGGGAGTGACTTGGATGTCTCATTGTGCCACAGAAATAGAGTGGCAGGTTTCGTCTCCTAAGGTGTCCTGGTAGGTTAAGGCAAGGACTTGGGTTCTGATGAGGCTGCAGTTTGCTGGTTTGATCCCTAAAGCACCAGGTCCCCTAACTCTGCCCTAGTTTGCTCCCTGAATACGCACAAGGCCACAGAAAGTGAGCCACTTCACAAGGCAACATGACCATCCCTTGGACACTCCTTGTCTTCTCTAAAGGATGGCCTAATTTGGACTGTTAGTCCCCAGTGCATGAGTAACTGGAATAATCGGTAACTTTTTGCTTTGGGCAGAGATGCTCAGAGCTGGAGGCCAGCAAGAGACAGGGTGCTTTCTCCTCTGAACTGCTGTGTGACCTTCCCCTAGCTGGTCTGCAAATGTCCTCCTCCATGAAATGAAAGGCTGGCGAGTGTCCCTTCCACTGAAGATGCTGGGACTTTGTGACCTTACTCGTTTGTAGGAATATCTTCAAATAGGGTGGTGTCATCATTTGACCAGCAACGGGGTTTTTGGATTGTTTTGGTTTAAGACTTACTGAGAAGCAATATAGCTCTGCTTCCTTTACCAGCTGGGTGCCTCAGTTTCTTCATTTGTAAAATAGGGACAACAACAGTCCTATTTCAGGCTGCGGGCAGGGGGGTCATGGTGAGGACTAAATGAGTTAATATGTATAAAGTCATTTGAGTAGTACACAGTAGGTGCTTAATAAATGTCTGGAGCTCCTTCCCTGTGCAGAACACTGCTGGGCTCCCTGGGAAGTCCAGAGAATGCCAAGGCCCATTCTTTGCATTCAAGGGGCTTATTATCCTTTGCTGGTCCTCCATGAAAGAATTGCCAACAAGAAAGTGCATCATCCAGGTGTATGAGTGTAAGTGCTGGAGGGGTCCTGGGTGGGTCAGAAAAGGAAGAGGAAGAGAAGAGCACTTGGCTGGGGCCATGGTTAGGCAGAGAGAACAAGAGAATAAAATTCTAATTGGTGAGTGTGTGTGTGTGTGTGTGTGTGTGTGTGTGTGTGTGTGTGTGTGTTTGCCGAAAGACCGTGGGCAGTGGCTTATCCCAAAATGGTTGTGTCACCTGAGGCTGTGAGCAGGGACATACCTGCAGTGAGCACAGAAGCAAGCCCCTGTGCATAACCCAGGGTATGATTAATTTAATTATTTCAAAAGCCCCTTTGGTATTTCACAAGGGTCGTGCCCCTGGCTGTGGGCTTGAATACAACTGCAGCAGGTTTCAATATAATCAATTAATTTAATTTGATTTGGTTTTATGTACTTGGAGCTGGTGCCTCTTGAACTCAGTATGAAAATTATTGCAGAATAAAAATGCATATTAGTCCTCAAGCCCAGTGTCCTTGGACTCTCTTTAGGGAACCTGAAGGCTAATCACAACAGCAAATCCCCCCTGGCCTGACAGGAGCCCCTGCCCACTGCCCCACTGGTCACCCCTGCAGTCTCAGACAGTGTTCATGGGGGCTATGTGGGCTGTTTGTATGGTTCTCTCGCTTCTGGAAGCACTTTCTTACCTGGTGATGAAGTGAATGCATTTCCATTTTGCTTTCATGAAAGGAACTCAGAAAGGTTCTGATTAGCCTTGGTCACCAGCTTACTGGTATCTTTTGTAGTCGTTAACTAAATTAATTGGAGGCAATGTTCTGTAGTGGACTGAATCTTGGCTGTGCTCCTGAAGAGATGTGAACTTGGTCAAGTCCATTTACTTCTCTGGGATATTGTTTCCTCGTCTCTAAGTGAGAGGGGCTAGACACTTGCTTGCAAGGATCCTTCCAGCTCAAAGAGTCCTATGCCATGGGACAGCTGGTCTTCCTGCCTTAGGGAAGCCTGTCCCAACGTGCAGCCCCACCTTATTCATTAAACAGCACTCCGGCCTGCTCACAGAATGGTTGATGGGACTGAGCCCTGTATCTCCAAGGAGGAGTGGCTTCTCCTCCGCATTCTTACAGGTCCCAGCAAGTATTGCTTTCAAGAAGGGAAGAGGGGCGCAGTTCAGGGGGCCCAGAAAGCATCCTACCAACCCTGTTATTTTACGGATGAGGGAACCCAGTTCCAGAGTCGCGTGGCCATAGCCATGATGTTTAGCCACATTCACAGCCATTATAAAGGGTGGAGATTTTGATCAGGCCTCATTTTTCAACCGTCATTTTTAGTCCTCTTTCTCCTGTCAGGATGGGAGAGATGGTGAAGTTATCTTTGGGGCCTCCCCAGTACAATGGATGCTGACACCAGTCATTCCAGAGCACTTACATCCCCTTTCAAGCTCAGTGGTTGTCCCCTTGATCCTGGTGTGAGAAGACTGGGGGGCCCCCTTCAGAAACATCCCTCACCAACGCCTGAGAATCACCCTTAGTAGTTTATTCATTCTCATCGATGCCATAGGCACGCCCCCTCCCATAGCCCTTTCTCCTGACTTGGCATTTGGAACTGAGCTTTGATTCCTTCAAGTTAGTAATTTTTCCCCCCACATATATTTTATCTCCCCACAGCTCCCATGTAGCAGAAACTAAATCTGTCCTCTCCATCCCCATCCCCTTCACTTTCTCCATGCCTCTCATTTACTGAGGCACCTATTATGTGCTGAGAACTGCCCTGGACACTCTCCTTACATTATCTCATTTAATGCCTGCACTCGTTCGGCAAAGTGGGCATTGCTGTCACTATTTTACTGTTGGGGGACTATGATTCAAAGAGGAGAGAGAACTTTTTCAAGGTCACACAGCTACTAAGTGACAGGGCTGGGATTCGAACCCACATCTCACTCCCAAGAGTCTTGCACCACACCAAGTGGCCTCCCTTGCACATAATAGGTGCTTAACAGATTATACTATACTTCTGTCTGCAAACACCAAATGCCCCCAGGGATAATATATTTAATGTATACTAATTAACTTATAATTAAGATATTATTATATAGTATATAAATAACATATATTATCTAAATTATTTAGATAATATATAATTTATGTTGTAATTATAAGTAATATATTACATATAATTAATACAAACAAGTAATTAATATAATATTAATAACAATTACTAATAAAGCAACTATTAGGTGCCAGGCAACAAATTCACAACATTCCATGAGCTAAGTGCTTTATTACCCCCACTTTACAGATGCGACAGCTGAGGCACAGAGAAATGACTTGCCTAAGGTCACTCAGAAAAGAAGTGAGCTGAGCTTCAGTCTAGCCCTGCCGGTGAGACTGAGCCCCTAGCCTCCCTGTAACAAGATCTCAAAGTGACTTGGGGTTGTCCGCCTTTGGCTCTCCGTGGCTCTAGGTTTCAGGTAGAAGGTGCCGTCAAGAAAGGAGGGCTGGAGGCGGTGGGGGTGGTATTTGCCCTTCAGGGACGCCGGCAGCTGGCACTGCCCTCCACCCAGCTGATAGCTGCAGCCTGGATGGCTGCCTGCCCAGCCCATTTTGGGCCTTGGCACGTAGCCTTGCCTAGGGGTGGTCGGGCGGGGTTGGGACAGCGGGGCGGGGGTCCGGCTCAGTGCTCTTCCCTCACGGGCCTCGGACCCCATCCCCCGCCCCCCAGCCCCTCTCCCGGGTCAGTGCAGGTCCCGCCGCGGCCGGCGCCGGCCTCCCCAGCATTAACCGCGGGCACGGGAGGCGGGTGGGTGAGGAGGTCAGGCCCGGGCAGTGTGAGAATGCGGGGGAGAGGCCGGGAGAAGCAGGCTGGGGCTGCGGCGAGGGGCGCGGGTAGGACAGAGGAGAGGCGGGGTGCAGGGCCGGGTAGGGGAGGGGTCGAGGGCGCCAGGATGCCTCAGAGGAGGGCCAGG
>NW_006442107.1:4830414-4830742 GCF_000325575.1 Pteropus alecto
GCCAGGCGCCCAGAGCAGGGAGGGGGCGGAGCTCCCGGGAGGGAGGCGGGGCGCCAAGGAATGGGCGGGGACAAGGGCGGGGGCGCCGGGCCAGGTCTTGGGAAGGGGCGTGAGAGGAAGGGGGCTGCGGGAGGGCCCGGAGTCCGAAGCGCTTGTGGCCGGGGTGGAGCGGCTGTGGTTACACTACGTTTCTCTCTCAGGAATCAGGCCAGGGGGGCTGGCGGGGAGGGAGAGGTGGGCGAACCAGTCTGAACTGGCCCGGCAACTCGAGGGGCGTGGGCCCGGCGAACTTCGGTGCTGCCCCGCACCCTCGGCCCTCACCACCCTG
>NW_006442107.1:4830967-4845542 GCF_000325575.1 Pteropus alecto
TTTCCCTGCACCCGCCCTCCCCCCTCCCCCCAGGCCCTCTAGGGCTTAGTCGTGGAGCTTAGTGAATCAGCCCCAGAGGCTCTCCCTCCTGCGCCATGCCTTTAGGGGCCCTACAGGATCCCTCCCACCCCCTTTCTCTTACAGTCTTTGGGGCCTACTGCCCACAGACTGCCAGGCCCCTACTGGCAGGGAGGGAAGACCCAGGCAACCTTAGCAGGGTAAGAACCTCACCCTTCTCTCGGTTTCTGGGTTTTGCACAGAGATTCCTGCAATGGAATAACTTCTCTTCTCCCCCAGTTACTCTCAAATGGTGGAATTCCAAAGGCAGGACACCAGATGGGGGGCGGGGGAACAGATATTTAGGGCAGGAAGAACTTTCAGGGATCCCTAAGATCACATCAAGACAGCCATCACAGTCCGCCTTAGACCCTCCACTGCCCTGTCATTATGTCTGTCTCCCTGTGGGCAATTCAACTTCTACTTCATTCTCAAGGCTAGAGTTCTTATATTTCCAGGTAGCAAACCAGGAACCCTCTCTGTGGCTATGGGGAGCTTCGTGGACTGCTGAGCTTCTGTATTTTATAAGCTTGGAGCTCTTTGATCAAGATTGCCACTATCTATACATGAGGGCTGTTATCTAATAGATTAAATAACTGAGATCTTAAACAGAACTGGACCACAAGCATCATCAGTGCAATCCTGGATTTTATAGACTGAGGCCCAAGTGACCAGAAAAGGCAGTGACCTGCCCAAGGTCACACAACTTGTTAGTGGTGGAGCTGGAACTCTAATTCACCACCTAGCTATCGGTCCAGTGTGCTTTAATTTTAGGGTAGCTCTGTTAGGGACCTAGCTTAGCATGTGCATGGCACAGAGCAGATGCTCAATAAATATTGGTGAGATGAATAAATGTGCCCTCAATGGGGAAACTGGAGAAATACATCATTTGGGAGAAGTGAGAAGCGCCTCCCCCCCACCAGACCCCCACAAGCTTGGAACATTAGCCCTTTCCCACTGAATGTGCTAGTGAAATGTTTCTCTGGCCAGCGGTAACCATTAGAAGCCTGCCATCAGCTTTGGTCACTTCAAGCCCAGTCATTGTGCCTGAGGACACTGTGAGTCTGGAGGTAGATCTAAGCGTGAGCCAAATTGGCAACTCCAGATCAGAGCGATTAACTCCAGGACTCTTTTCCATTCATTGCCCTCAGCCAATATCTGAACAGGTTGCAAAAGACTGAGGCATGTCTGTTCCTGCAGGGGCTCTTGTCATCCTGGGTCCCAGCCAGGCATTGTATTAGGAGACCAGAACCTCTGGGCTGGAGGCTGCTGAGGGCTCTGTGGGACCTGCTCTTCTCCTGGCCTCTGGGGTCCTGCCTGCTGGGCATGGGCTGTTCGGGCGCACTGCTATGGCACTTGGGACCAGAAGAGCAAAAGTGGGAGAAATTCAAGTGAGTTGAGTTACTACTACCAATTTTAATAAAGTATCAGGAGAGGACATAGGCTGAAATGAATGATTAAAATAATACTTTTGGTTTTAGTAGCAGCTCATGAACTTGGACATTACTGATGTGGAATTTAGGTTAGTTGAGCTTGGCTGTGGTCCAGTCACCTTTGCACTGTCTGTGAGCACAGAGTTCTGATGAATGAATTAGCAGTGCACACATGATTTAGAGTAAGAAGGAAAGTGCGTGCATGAGATTTTCTTATGATGACAAATTTTGACCAGAAGTGGGTCAGCTCCATTCACCTAGGTTAAATGTCTTATTTATGTTTACTGGCTATTTTCTGTGTGCCAGGCCGTGTGCTAAGTGTTCTATAAGCATTAATTTTTGAATCCTAAGAACCTTGTGAAATAGGAATTATTATTCTTCCCATTTTATAGGCAAGAAAACTGAGACTGCTAATTCGATGACCACCGGGATTCATACCAGCGCAGTCTGGCTCTAGGGTTCGTGCCCTTAAACAAATGTGCAGGTATTTTATGTGTTAGGACAAGGGGTATAGGAAAGAAAAAAAGCATGGGCCATGACCCTTTCCCCCTCCAGATGCTTCCGATCTAGTTGGGAGAGGTAAACACAGGGCCTGGCATGTAATAGGTGCTCAGTAAGTGAATTAATTAGCTAAGCAGTGGTGAGACATGGGTTGAACTCCTTGAGGACAGATGTGGGCTTGAATCTCTCCACATGCCCCACGTGCTCTCCAGTACTTGTGCATAATAGACAGGAACTCAGGGTAGGAGAAGTCAGCAAGTCTAGTCTGGGCATTTTTCGGATGAAGAGACTGACCTGTGAGAGGGAAGGGATGTGCCCAAGGCTACAGGGGTTCCTGGTCTGCCACTCCCTCCATACAGTGTACTGATACACAGGCGGTGACATAGAGAAGGCCGTGCCTGGCACTCTTCCCCTTGGCCTCTCCTTACCGTCCTCTGCCTTTGGAGTCTACCCTATTCTCTTCCCACCATGGCAGGGTGAGGGACACAGGGACGCTGACTAAAAATCAATAATGAAAACCAAGAGAATCTTGCAGATGAGGGCCCAGGAGTCAGGGAAGGCAGGCCCACCAACGGCCATTTGGAATTCTGCAGGCTCTGGCCCCAGGACGCTTCCTTCAAACTCAGAGATGGGATAGTTGAAAAAGGCCTTCAAGTTCATAACCCCCCATCTCGAAACACCCTGATTTTACTGATAAGAACAATCAGGACCTAGAAAGAAGTACTTGCCCAAGGACACATAGCTCCTTAGCTGCAAAGCTGAGGCCAGAAGCAGGATGCTGGCCTTTCACTTCAGACCCTAAGTGCATGGGCCCCTGGCTTTAGGGAAACAGCGATGAGTCCCATGATCATCCCGTGGCCTGTTAGGGCCAGTGTCATAAGAAAGCCAGCCAGGGTTTGTTTGCCTTACACTTACTTAGCCCTTCCCAAAGGCAAACCTCTTGTCATTTCTGATGGGTGCCCTTGGCAGCAACTAAAACAGATGTAGCAAAGCAAAAAGGAGGAGGAGGAGGAGGAAGAAAAGGAGGAGGAGGAGCAGAAGGAGGAGGGGAAGGAGGAGGGCCAGAGCAGGGAGCTGGTGTTTACCCCTGGTGGGAACCTGGGCATATTGAACTTGTCAGCTCATCCGGCCCAGATACCATCTCGTTCCTGCTTGGCACTGGTTTATCGAGCCCATGTGTTCCTCCTTGGCAAAGTCCTTGAAGGGAAAGGAAGTGACACTATCCCCAGGGCACTGAGAGAGGTTGCCAGATGCCCGCTCCCCACCTCCCCTCCGGCTCTAGCCCCTCTTCTCTATCCCCTGGCTGATATTGAGTGAGATTAGAATTTCTCCCGCAGGATGGAGCACACGCATTTGGGATCCTGCTGTTGGTCCCTTTTGGTTTGCTCCAGAGGAAGGTTTTGAGTTGGGAGTTTATGTGTCTAACATGCTTGTGGGGCATTTTATATGTGTCGGGGGGCTGTTTTGAGCACTTTACAAATATTGGCTCAGGTAATACTTATATCCCAATAACTTTTACAGATGAGGAAACTGAGGCAGAGAGAGGCTAAGAAACTTGCCTAAGGTCACACAGCAAGCAAAGGCAGAGACAGGATGCAGAATCTGGCTCTTGAGTTCATGCTCTCAGCCACAATTCCAGGCTGCCTTCCTACCGGGACAACCAAATTCTTGCCATTTTGACAAGTAATTTAACCAATGGGGGTCTCCATTTCCTTATCTATAAAATGGGGATAATATTAACCCTATATTAACCCCTCATTAACTTTGAGAAATGTCAAGGGCTCTACAGACAGGTGGGTTTGTTCCTATCCAGCCATGTCCCGGCTGAGTTTAATTCATCGCACTGCTTACTTGTCTCCTCACCCCACAGGTCACAGGGGCTCTGGCAGCAATGGCCTTGTGGACCAGTGACTTCCCAAGGAGAATGTGGACCCCCTTTGCCCATAGTGACCTTCCCATGTTCAACCAAAATCCAAAATTATTCTCTATATGATATTTAAATAATATTTCTATTACCTTGGTGTGATTTTTCTTGCTATTAATGCCCTTGTTTATTAGAAAGCTCTTCTCCATGAGTAGAGCAAAAGCCACGCAGGGGAAGCCAGCTGAGGCCCTCAAAGCTCGATTCACCCAGATTTAGTGGCTCTTTTCCTCCCCGACTCGCCTCCCTGCCTCTGCAATCACAGCATACCCATTCCCCACCACTAGTTAACTTTCAGCTGCAACTCTGGCCTGTGTTCGGCAGATGCGTTATTCTACTCCCAACACCTAAGGCTGGGGAACCCCTCTGACTGACAGGTAGGGGCAGTGCCTGCCAAACTGCAACTGGAGAGACCCCTGAAGGGGCCCCCTTTCCCCTTCCCCAACCCAGCTCTCTGCTCTCCATTATCCAACCTCATTCCCACAGCAGAGAATAGAAATTGTTTAAGGGGGGAAATGTAAAGGGCTGTACAGGGCTTTACATTAAAATTTTACATTCTCTGCTGCTCCTGAGTACTTCAGTTTTTCCCAGCTGAAGCAAGGAAAGGGGAAAAGGTGTGATGGTGGAGACGGGCATAATCTGAGCTCAGAAAATGTTACAAGGCTTCTCTGCTGATGTTTGGACAGTGTTTGGTGTTCTTAAGACTGCATGTGGAATTAACTCTGACCGACTTAAACCTGGTGGCCACATCAGCTATTGGAAAATGAGTAGTTTTCAATACATTACAAGGAGACAGCAGGATAATAAAGTAAGCCTTTTGTGCCTTGTACTTTTCAAGTGCTTTCTTTTACATAGAAGCTTTAACTTGATCCTTGCCAAGATCCTACAGGGCAGGATTTGCCCATTTGACACACTGGAAAACTGATGCTTAGAGAAGGAGCTAGTCCTAGAGAACGAGAAAGCAGAGCCCTCTACTCTTGACTGTTGGGCATCTTGGTACCAAATCTATAGCCACGTCGAATTAAGCACACAGCTCTTGCCAGTGTCCATATTTGGTGCTGACCTTAAGCCTGAATCTGTCTTCACTCTTCCTTTCCTCTTGCCTCATTTTTCTTCCTTATTTTTTTATGTGTGTTTACCTTGCATCGTAGGCTCATTCATAAACTAGCTCAAATCCTTCTGGAACAAGATGGGTTATAAACGTGCACCTTCCTACACAGGATATTATTGTCAATCATGTCATAAGGTCTCTCTTGGAGGATATATTTGCATATTAGCCAACAGTTTCTTTTGTAACCTTGGACGCACCCTATTTCCTTAGGGGTAAAGTGAGGGTGTGTGTCTGTAGGGGTTCTGGGGAGCCTTGCAGCTCTGATGGTCTGAGTATGCTTCTATTTCCGACCCTGTTAGGGTCACACAGCTCCGTTTGAGATAAAGTGATACCTAAAAATCTGGTTTTTCTAGTGTAGCTCTGTTTGCACTAAACCAGGGGTTCTCAGCGTGGGCAGAGGAGCAAAGCCTGGACACCGGGAGCATCACACCAAGATGACCACACACACAAATGTCACAACATCGAGAAGAAAATCATTTAAAATTTTAAAGAAATAAAGTCCATATAAAATAGTAAAATAATATTAGAGTTACAGGGAAACCTAATTTATTTGCCTACTTCCTCTACCCGGGACATAGCCAAGAACCTGAGAGAAAACTAAGACAATTTTGAACCACCAAAAGAAGTCACAGAACCTATGCTCTAACACTCATTCCTTGGGGCCCCATGCCACTTGGGGGCCTATTGCTCTTGTTTTATGCACAATTTTAACATGTTTGGTTTTCTGGTTTCACATCTGCCTGGGACCATGTGGAGCAAACGAGAATATAGGGCAGAGGACTGATGATGAAAATCCAGTTTTGTGTCAGCTCTCTCCACATTTGGTGGCTCTAAGAGGTGGCACTGACCAATCAATGGCTGGCACAGTCTGGTAAGGGCTTCTCCGGCTTTCTGTTAAGAAAACTTCAGATTGTTTAAGCAATTTGCATGAAGAGACTAGGACTTAAGCATTTAGAAGTGACAACATGGTTCAGAGGGTATCTTGCTTAATCTGAGTGCACAGATACCAACCTGAGGCACCTACCCGCGGGTAAAACTTGAAACGAGGTGGCAAGTAATGTGCAGGGTTGGGGAACAGGGCAAGTGCATCACGGAAGAATGCTTACCATAAAATGGCTAGTGAGGAAAATGGTAAAAGAGCTGCCTTTTATACTGGAATCATAAACACATAAAGTTTTCTTCAATGCGTGTGTATTACTTTCAAGATCGAAAAACATAAAAGTTGTATTTTCTGAAATGAAAGGAAATACTAGGCCCTGGAGGACTGTAGAGTCGGGAGTGGGAACCTTCTGAGGACTGAATGGGGTGGATTTTGGAGATGCCTTGGAAGAAAGGTAGATGTGGGGGTGCCCTGGCTTGTGGGGCACAGTCACTAGCCGTAGTCTCCTGGGGGCTCCACTCATCTTGGTCAAGCTCAGTCTTCAGCCTGCCCCAGAGAACAGACTCAGGACTCTATAAGTATGGGGTGCTGCTCCATCCTGCAGAGAGTGTTCCCCTTGCCTGGGTGTCCCTAAGGTCCTCCTCTCACCCCCGCCAGGGCCTGGGATTCACCCTGGACTGTCTCCTCCCGCCTTGACTGACCTCCTGACCCCTGCTTGTGCCTGCCTGTTAGGAGCCCAGTTGACAGGGCTACACATCCAGCATCATGCCTGGCCCTGACCCCTGCTTGCTTAGTTGTAACACTTGCGGCAGGCTCTGCCCCAGTGGCCTCTCAGGCTCTGCGTCCAGCTTTGGCCTCTGGACTTGACAAGACTTGCACAGTTCTCCCCTTCAGGGTTTCTCAGCCATGACCCTGAACCACAGCCATGACCCTGTCCATCCCCACCTTTCTAGCTCCATCTTAGGTGTTAACTGTCCCACCTGCCTTCTGTGTGTCATGCCTTCCAGGTCCCAGGGCTTCCAAAATCAAGGTCAAAACCCAAGAAAGAGGGGGAGCTAAAAGGGCCACCAATTTTAATCAAAGGAGCCTGCCCCACTTTCACCTGAACCTCACAAGAATTTTTGAGGCTTTGACCTCAAAGACTATAGCTAAATTTCAAAAAGACACGAGTCATACCTCCGATCGTATCCTGAAGTGGGTGACTCAGGGTAGACTGAGTCACAGCACTGTGGCTAGTGGCCAATGCCCTTTTTTTTTTTAGGGCTTTTGAAGTTGAAGCTCTAGATCTGGATCATTCATCAACATCTTGTGCGACCTGCCATATAGTTCATGCCACATCCATGTTTCCCCCCTCCCTCCCTCCCTTTCTTCCTTCTTTCTCTTCTTCCCTCCTTTCTTCCTTCCTTTCGTTCCTTTTAACCATGGCATTGAGCTCCCTGGCGTTTTTCATGCCCCAGCCGTTAGGCGGCCCCAACAAAGAAGCTGGCACCTTGCACCTCTGTGCCCTGTATTATCCAGCAAGAGGCAGAGGAGCAGAAAGTGTGAGTGCAGTCCAGCCCCTTCCACTCACTAGCTAACCTCAGACAGGTTACCTAAATCTCGTTGGGCTTGGTACTCCTAAATGGACACACTGAGGCTTGTTGTAAGGATGAAATTTTTTAAATGTCTACACAGCCTTTCGTATATTGTTGGATTCATATTAGATGCTCAATAAATGGGAGGTATTACTATAACTACTACTACTATTACTAATTTTGTTTTACAAATGTAGCCATTAAGCCCAGATAATTTCAAATATATTCACTAAACTATCCCTTTAAAGGCAAAAGAACAGTAAGGTAGATATTCAGGGTCAAGTCTTTTGTGAAAGACCGAGATGGGGTCGATTACGGACTGCACAGCATGACTGCTGTCAAAGGCTAGATCTAGCCCTAGCTCCAGGATCCGGTCCACCTGGCTTCTGGTACCTGTTCCACTTATATGTCAAGTCACCGGCTTCAGTGACTTCACATCCCTGGACCTCCATTTCCTCTCCTGTAAAATGGAAGGAATGGCACTGCCTAAAGCACCAGGGCTACTGAGAAGTAAACAAGATAAAACTTGTAAAGCGCTTACTTAGCACAGTGCCCGACACCTGCTAAGGGCTCGAGAAGGACTTGCTGTGATGTTTTTCAAGTGTGTCCCATCTTATGCAAGAGATGGCTCTGGAAAAGTTGTGAAAGCAAATCTCTTTTTCCCACTAACTGACTTCATCACTTCACAAAGGCTTTCTTGTATTTTTGCCTCTGACCGTCCTTGGAGGGCACTGACTCTGAACACCTCAGCACCAGGTTTACCATCTCCTCCCAGTTCCGCTGGCTCCTTGTTACACAGGGGAGAAGAAGAAAACTTAGGTGGCAAAAATAATGACTTATTTGCTAAATGTAGATTTGTTCTCTATCTATCTACCTACCTACCTACCTACCTACCTACCTACCTACCTACCTACCTATGAAGGACTACCTAGAATTATTTCCTCTCCCCTTTCCATGGGTAAAATATATATAACTAATATGACAAACAATTTATATTTCTACTTGACTTTCAACTTCCATCTGAATTTTATTTTTTGAACTCTTGGGAGGAGGAGCAGAAACTTTTTTGAACATCTGATGAATACTATGGGCTGTCCCTTCAGAAAAAGGAACATGCTTACATACTCATGTCACTTTATAGATGGTTTAGCTGGGAGTTAAGAGTCCTCTGAAGCCCATGGAGATACCCTGTTGAGGACCCTGTTGAGGACAGAACCCAGCTTCCCTGTGGAAACAGCTCGTGTCCCAGTAGCAGCCGATGGCTGGTTAGGCATGTGTTCAAGGGCCCTCATCTCTGAACTCCCTAGTCTGGAATGCCAGGCCCCAACCACCTTTCCCCCTCATCGGGCACCCACTGCTCTGGCCAGTCTGGCTGGCCTTGGTCCCTCCCCTTGGCCGTCACCTGGCCTTTGTCCCATTGCTTCCCCACCCACTTATCAACATCTAACCCATAGTTCGAGACTGTAATGACCTACTCTGAGTCATCAGAAGAGGGTTCACAGAAGATAGAGAGCTTGAGCAGAGAGAAGAGAGGCCTCGGTTTTGGAGGCAGAAAAACAACGAAAAGAACTGAAACGTGAGCTCCTGGTGTGGCTGAAGTCAGAGCTGGCGGGGAGAGTAGGACAGAGAGAGAATGATGCACCAGGCTTAATTTTTACCTGCTGCCTGAAGGGCGATTGAGGAAGCCAGCAGCAGCAAAACACCCTGGCCAGTGAATCAGAAATCCCTGGGTTCGTATCCCAGCTGTGGCATTGACTTAAGTGTGTAATTTCAGACAAGTCACAGGTCAATCAACAATCCTGCCTCAATTTCCTTATATTTAAAAGGAGGGGCAGAAATGCTGGCAGCGCTGTGGTGAAGTTGACACTCTCGAGCATTGCAAGGTCAGCCCAAATGTACAGTCTTTTTGGAAAATGCAAGTCGCACTATATGTTAGAAGCCACGAAGATGTTCATACCCCTTTTATCCCTCTTCTGAAAATCTAATCTAAAGCGGCATTCCAAAATATGGGAGAAGTAAGCATAAGGATGTTTGCCCCAACATTATCCGTAATATAGAGAAGCTCCACGTGTTTACGAGTAGGGAGTGGTTAAGTGTGTGATGGAGTGTTCATGCAGCAGCGTCCTATAAGCTATTGAACGTGGTCGATGTAGAGAACATGCTCAAGGTTCAAGCCAGCAACTGGAAAAACTCCTCCTGCTCCCCGCCCCCACTCCCAACACATCCCTGAGGGACCTAGGTCAGTGACAGTGGCTCTTCATAGCACAAACTCAATCAGGGCCGCTAACCAGCAAGGCCAAACCAACTAATTATTGATCACCACTGATGCTACCACATCAGTACGCATCCCCTAGGAAGTCCATGATTTAGGGTTCAGATTCTGATTCAGTACGCCCGACTTGGGGCCCAGGAATCTGCATTTTTCCCAAGAGATTCTAGCAGAGGATCCAAAAATCTATATTCTGAGAAACATTGGCACACGTCCATCATTGCACCCATATGCCCGTCCAAGCCATTGCACCTTTTCTCTTCATCAGTGAAACGTAAAGTCTTTATCGAGGACTTTAAAATTGCCTTTGTCCTAGAACTCACTTCCTGGTGAGCCTGCTAAAAATGCCAGACAAATGGCTATTTAATCCATGCTCTGAGATGCCCCAACTACAGCCTCAAACAAGGACCTGGTCTAATCTCAAACAAGGACCTGGTGTAATGCTTTATCTCTGTTATGATTAACAGGTCTTGCTTTCTGTCTCACTCTAGTTTTTCCCATTCCATTCAAAGTCCAAAAATGCTCCAAGCTACATTATGCAGTTCCCCGGGATTCAAACTGACTTGCAGAGGTGGTCAGTGTGACCTGAGTTCAGGTCCCAGCTCTGAGCTGCCATTCTATAAAAGGGGGATGATAGTATACTGACTGGTAAGATTGTTGAGGATGAAAAGCAATAATGCATGCGAACCTCTTAGCATAAAGCTTGCGGCTATGATAATTATGATTATTTTCCTGTCCTTGGGGGTTAACAGTGAGTCTTTTCTTTGATGTGGTCCTTGTAGGAGGCCAAGGCCTTTGTTTTAATCTCCATTGTGGCTGTTCAGTTCTGCCTTGTTCCCCGTCCACCCTACAGGCCTGACCTTGAACTTATGGAAAACGCCAACTTCAATGAGAAGGTCCCTGCCACCCTCACAACATGGTGAAGGTCACTGTGCTGACTCGCCAGCCTGGCTGGTTTGTCTGGTCCTGGGAAAGGGATGTGGGTTGGCCTAGCCATACTCAGTACCCCGGCAACAGCACATCGACCAGCACTCGAGGCAAGGCCAGCCTCTGCTGGTGCACACCCCTTCCTCAGCTAGCGATGGGCCACCCAGCCCAGCTGCCACCCTTCTACTCACCAGTCCTCCTCACACAGCACACCTGCACGCACGCACACGCACACACACAGCCCTATCTTCATCTTCCCCAAGGAGATGTCAGATACCAATGAGGAAACAAGTGGGCACTCAGAGTATTCGTTATGCCCAAAGGCTCTCAACAGCCTGGTTGGGAAATGAGGCCCTCACACATTTGCAAGGACCCAGGAGGAACAGGCCAACTTTCACCAGGGGAACTTGGGTCAAGGCCGGAGTTTGCAGTTAGTATAGGCTAGACCCACGAGGTCCCAGCTTGCAAGTGTCATTTAATATTAGGCGAGTTAATTATTTTTATAGATTGAAGTTCTTGTTGTTTTTTTGTTTTTTGTTTTTTTTTAAGTTTTCTGTGTATAAATGTCCCCTTAATTAAAAAATTACTTCTAGAAGCACAGAGTTAAATCCTCCCCTCACTGTGCAGGTAAGTCTAGGTGACTGTGCTGGGGAAGAGGGACAGCACTGGGAGCACTGGGCAAGGAGTCAGGCGGCCCATCTCCCATGGAAGCAGCTCTATTACCACTACCGGTGTGACCGTAGGCAAGTCACGTCCCAGCCTTCAACCCCATTTTCTCACTTTACATGGGATCTGTAATCTCTGCCCTCCCACTCCGTCAGGATGGGGATCCAGTGAGGAAAGAGGATGCTGGAGATGATGGTGCAGTTTCTCCAAGGAAGGGTCTGAGGGATGGTGACTTGGCCTCACCCACCTGACTTCATGGTAGGTGAAGTCTTTCTCCTACTAAAAGTTTATTGTCTCTCTCCTACAAGAAGGTCAACAAGAAGGAAGGAAGGGCAGAAAGGAGGGAGCAAGTACGGGAGGAAATGATGGGAGGAAGGAGAGAAGGGGGAAGGGAACTGCCTCCCCCTTTCTGGCCACTTGGCCAGGTCCTGGCTGAGCTTTCTCCCCCTTCCTCTAGGCTCCCAGCCTGCTCCCACCCACCCAGAGCTCAGCCAGGCCTAGCCAAAGCTCTTGGCACCCTCCCTTCTCCTGCCGTGGGTGCCTGACTGCATCGCTCAATATAATCTGGGAGGAGGGTGAGGCTCTGGCAGCCCTGGGGCCCTCAGGCTGTGAGCAGAGGCCTGGGACCCTGCTCACTTGCTCTGTCTATTGTGCAGCCAGCTGGGCTCCAAGCCCTGCCCCACGCCCCAGCCAGGCAGGGTACTTTCCCCCCACTTCCCCCACAGAGAACAATCCATGCACCCTGTGCTTAGCCAGCACCTCCCTCTGAGGTCAGGACAAGCTCCGGCTGGTCTCCCAGCACACCTGAGAAGTGGGAGGCGGGCCTGAGTGTCAGGGCCTCCCCTCTGGGCCTCACCCTCGCCCTCCAGCTCCCACAGTACAGGCAACTAGAAGCCAGTTGGTCACAGGACTCCGCTTCTCTAGATCACCTCTTGAAGAAATGGAGGCATTTGGTCCAGGAGTTTGGCAAACTGCCAGTGGGTTCCAGGTGACTGGGTCTGATCCCCTGAAACACAGTGGCAGTGATGTGTGTAGCATTGGCCACTAACAGATTTAGGTAACCTTTGCCACCATATAAAGGGCTGTTAATGCCTCGCTTAGATTCAATTTGTGGCCCCTCTGTTTCCCATGCTAGACAGCGATGAGTTATTTCAAATCGTCATTTTAATACGTTTCAGTAAAATCTGATCTGTCGATCAAAGAGACAGAGCCACGTGGCCACAGTACAAACAGAAGACTTCAGAACAGTGAGTCTGGAAACTAGAGGACCACAAGGGAAGAGGCGGGCGTGCCCCTCAAGTGCCCCCTACCTCTCCTTGCTCCAGCGGCTGAGTTTTCTCTCAGCTCTTCTCAAAATTTAATTAAACATTTGTTGAGCACCTAAGAAGTGCAAAGTGGGATATCAGGTGAAACCCGTGTTTAAATGTAACATGGACTATTCACATCAGTGAGACAGAGAGAGGGGGACGGGGAGGAAAGAGATGCTCTGAGACTGACTAACCACCATGATGCTACAGATGTTAGCCTGTCTAACGTCGTGAGGTTAGAAGCGAACTTCTCTCCTCTGTTTCACAGATTTTCTCTAATATAGAATAATTTCATATACTTATTTTTCAAAGATATTTCACCTATATTAATATTCTCTTTAAAATTATATATCCACATATATAAATTTGTGAGACTATTAATCTCATTAGAGTTTTTCATCCTTAATTTCAAAGGTCTCCATTCTGCCACTCACTTTTTAATCTGGGTCACAGTTTCCTCATCTGCAAGGTGGGAATAAATTCCCTTCTCGGTGTTCTCTTGGGCTGTCATGCAGGCCAACTAGGATAACGAGTTGGGAATGCCATGAAGGCACTGCACGCATAGGTCAGGCCCTCAGACCTGGTGCACTGGGCAAACAGAGCTTTTGGGGTGGAAACCCCCAGTGAAATCAACCTTGACTTGGTCTTGTGCTCCTTCTGTCCTCGGTAGAAACTGCTTTCTCTGGACATGCCTCAGTTTCCACGCTGGTGTGGCAGTGGATGCCGTGGGGCTGGTCATGGCCCTGAGAATGCCTCAGTCCTTACAAGCTGATTTGTCCAAAAGGTCAGCAGGGCTGACAACAGAAGCAAAGGCTTCTCAAAGCCATCTTAAGTGCATTACGGCCAGGATTCTCTTCTTGCTGGTTTAGTGGCACCTGGAAATTCTTAGAGAATGAAGGCCAACCTGACTGCATAGCATCAGACCTGGCAGGGCTCTTGGTCATTTACAGAGGGCTGGGACTCCCTGTTTACAGAGGACAAAGCTGAGGATCTGGTAGGGCATAGGACATCTCCAAGGACACAGTCCACCAGTGGTAGAGCAGGACTAGATCCATTCTTCCTGTCTCCAAGATCTGGGGTTCTTTCAACAAACCTTTGTTTCCCACCTATTTGTCGGGGGCCTACTGTGTGTATCAGATATACGTAGTGAAAAAGACACACTAGGTCCTTGTCCACAAACAGCCTCTATTCTAGTGGGAGAGACAGTCAAAAAATCATTCAACATAAGCATACAGTTAAATAAAAGTATGCAAGTTGCACGAGTGTTTTGATCAAGGGTCTGGAGTAAGTAATGGTTGAGGGGGCAGAGAGGTTCCTAATTTATCTGCGGTGGTCAAGGAAGGCTTCTCTGAGGAAGTAACATTTCTGCAAAACCTGAAGTAGGGGGAGAGCATGCCAGGCCAAGGAATCCACTCATGAAAAGTTGTGACTGGAGGGTGGGGACATGTCGGAGGCCGGGGTGAATGTGCAGAGAGAAGTAGGAATTTTGCTGTGCCTCGTAGGCCATGGTGAACAGTTTGGGTTGCATTTTAAGTGCCCTGCAACACAACTAAATGCATGTGTTAAGAAGATTCCTTGGGCAGCCATGTGACTGGGCCGAGGAGCAGGTCGGGAATGGGAGCAGGGGGACCCATTGGGAGGTCCCTGCAGAAGTCAAGGTGAAAGGGGGTGGTGGCTCAGCCTAGGGCAGCGGCGGAGGAGGTGGCAGGAAGAGGGTGGATTGGAGATCTATTTTAGAGATAGTCTAGCAGATGGATGGATTGGCTGGGAAAGGAGAGGGAGGCAGCAAGGGTGACTCTGAGTTTCCGGCTTGAGTAACACTCAAACCCAGTTTGCGTTCTCTAGGGAAGACTTGTTCTAGTGCTTTACCAAATTCCAACCTCATCTCTGCCTCCTCCTGGCTAATAATAGCCTAATAATAGATTCAGA
>NW_006442107.1:4845605-4867201 GCF_000325575.1 Pteropus alecto
CAGGTGGAGAAACTGAGGCACACATTGTCAAAGTAAATTGCTCCTTAGAGAACCAATTTTAGGAACTAGACAAACCCCGGGGACAATTTTTGGGCACTAGAGTCCTAAAGACCCAAGCGTTATGTCCACGTTTATGATTTATCAAGCCTTGTGTCCTTGAACAAATGATAAGACCCCTCTGAGCCCATTTCCTCAGAAAACAGGTAAATAAGAGAATCTACCTCATGGGATGGTTGCAAGGATTAAGTGAGGGGTGGACCCTCAATAACTATTGGTTATTACTATTTCTAGATTGTACGGATCATCTCTGCATCCACCTCCTGATATAGGTATGTACATTCGGGATGTATGTATGCGCTCGTACAGAGTCGTCCGTGTGCCTACATCACAGCTGATGCCCAGGTGCCACTAAGGTTTCAGGTGAAGACAGTAGCAGATTTGCTCGCTGTGTTTCTGTTGAGCTTCTGAGCCAGGCCTGGTGGTTGGAGTGGGAGCTTTCATCCTTCCTGGAACACGAGTGAGTTGTGGGTTTGGAGGCAGATGTGAAAAGCCAGGAGTCTGTAAGCCAGCTTGTTTCCCAGTGCTCTGACTGACCTGACCCAGGAATGGCGGTGGGGCAGGAAGGAGCGGGGAGAGGAGGGTGAGTAAGAGGGAGTAGGCCAAAGAGGGCCTAGGAAGGGACCACATTCCAAAAGGAAATGCGCAATAACAGATCTAGAGTCCGGCCTGCCCAAAGCCCCTTCTGCTTTGGAAGCCTCTCTCAGTCCCTTGTTTTCACTCCACCCCTCTGAGATTCCTTTATGGTCCTTTTCCCAGGAGGAAGCTGGCCTGGGGTAGGGGGGCGGCTGAGAACAGGAAGATGAAGCTGGAGGGTTGCTGGGGCAGTGTTCCCCATTTATTGCCCAGAGACTTTCTGAAGGGTGTGTCCCAACAGGGCACACACACACAGTGATTAAGGGGGAGGGAGGAATGACATTCGCTGTCCACTGCGGGACCCAGCAGTGGGCTGGACAGTGGCCAGCTCTCCCCAGGCTCTTGGCTGCAATATCATCAGCCCTGGCACCAACCACTGGCCTACTCAGACACTCCTTCAGATCCAGGGGTTGGAGCCCCACTAGGAGGGGCCGCCTGGGGGCAGGCTGGGCTAGGCAGTGTAACTCTTCCCAACCCCTCCCTATAGCCTCCCTCCTCCACCATCCCCTCTGCCCACATCCAGCTCCAGCTGGGTTTGAAAGAGGTGTTCCAATCCTCCCTCCCTCTTAAGAACGCCTTGCTCTGCATTCTCTCCTTTCAGCCAGAAGCCGCATTAATAAACTGGTTCCACCCTGTAGACCCCAGCCTGATGCTTTATCCATTGGGACAACCCTCTAAATCAGACCAGCTGCCCCCCACCCCCCGCCAGCCTTTACTCCCTGCACCTGACATGCCCTCCTGCTCACAGCAGCACAAACACCCAGGTCTGTCTAGCCCACCTCCTGGAGCTGTCTCCAGATGAGGCTTTGTCTTCATTATTGCTCTTGGCTCCTTGTCTGCTCTGCAAAATGAGCACCCTGTTCCTTAATGGACCCTGCACAATGCTATATGTACCCTGCCCCACGCTGATCAACCCACTGTGCTTTATCTCCCCACTGACTCCAAGGGAGGCACTCCACTGCACCTACCCCACCCACCTCCACCCACACCATTGAGGCAAACCCCCATGGTGTACAACAAATACTTCTGGATTGATACTGACTCCATCCAGGTCATATGTTGGCACCTTTACCTGCCTGGTCTGGGAGTGGAGTGTGAAGTTACGCTTGATTGGATATTTAATTAGTGACTTTGTGAACAAAGAGATTCGACTTTTCATTCTTTGGCTTGGGTGTTCCGGGAGTATGTGGCTTGATAAAAAGCTATGGAGTCATCCAATCTTGGAAACTGTCCACCTGTTCTGATTAAGCGCCTCCCCTTCTAACCTTCAGTGCCTGATTCCCTGACTTAGCACCTCCCCTTCTCCATCCTCCCTGGCTCAGAACCTCTCTATCCCCTCACGCTGACGTCCATGGCCCTCCCACCATAGTAAGGAGGGGCTGATGAATTTATTCTGGCCTCTGTGGAAACTCCCACTCCCTCTTACCCCCTCAATTTTGCCTGCCTGGTGCAGGCACTGTGCAGGGCATGCCCCACGAAGGAATGAATCACTAACACTGAGATTTCAGGCAGGGGGCACCTGTTAGAGGAGACATTTTAGCCTGAACCATCATCCTGGGGTTCTGCAAATCAGAGTCCTGTCCTTGACCTTCAGGGACCGATGGACCTTTGAGACTTACCACTGGCTGTGGGGTGCCTTAAGCCTCGGGGCCTGCCCCTGGACGAGTGGCAGAGGCTGCAGAGTGCCAAGCCCCTCATTGGCCTCATTTGATTTGTGCTGATTCTCTGTGGTGCAAGGGACAGCTGGTCACCAGAGAAGAAGGGCTCCCCCTGGGTCCTCCCTCGTTTCTGCGAAGGTCAGTTCCAGGAGAGAGAGAACTGGCAGCAACTGGAGCCCCCTCTGGCAGTTTTCCAAAAGGCCATGGTGTGGGGCTTTAAGGAACGGCTTGGGAGAGGGTGCTCTGGCCACAGCTCTCTGTGACTGGCCGTCGGCCCACCCCAGATGTGGACTGTTGGATCTCTGGCTGGCATTTCTGAGTCAGTCTGAGAACCAAGACAAAGCAAAGGAGAGCCTGTATGATTTGTGGGTTTGCTGTGAGAGGAGCATCAGTGGGGGTCCCCACCTCAAGCCTCAAGAGTCCATCTGGGCCAAGTCTTGCCGGGCAACGCGGCTGGAGAGGGCTGGGGTCTGGTGCTTACCTCCTGCACGTCCCTCTCTTTCACTTGCCACCTGAATGCTTCTTGTACAGTGTTTGATTTGGTTAAGTTACACTCACGACCCTTTAAGGAGAAAACATAATTCTAGTAATTTTATTGGGCTCAGGTTTCAGGGAAATGGAAATAAAATTGCCTCTAAAAATAAAAGACACACAGAATTGAATGAAACAATAATAATAAGCCGCTCTGATTTGAGAAAAATGGTAAGGCATTTTGTGAAATACAGAAAAAGTAAATAAACGAAGAGACCCAGGAGAAAAGGGGCGGTCGGGGGGAGGGCAGGAATCCTTCACTACCCTTGCTTTCATTTCAGCTTTACTTTTAGAAAGAGCTTAATTTGCGTGTCATAATGAGGCAAAATTGGTCCTTGTCCCGCGCTCAACAGTACAGGTGGACGAAAGGGGCTGTGTGCCAAATACTTCTGGTTGGAGGGAGGGGTGGGAGTGCTTTCTCAAAACCACTCCTGGAATGGCTTAACTCGCCCAGCACAAATCAATGACAACCTCTCGCCGGCTGCGGCAGGCTCCCCTGAGCAGCGCTGCCGCGTGGAGCCCCAGCCTGGGTTCTGGCGGCGCTCAGGACACCGCCCGGGCACGAGCGCGGCGTCTCCGGGGCGGCCAGGTGGGTCTGCGCCGGCATCGGCCGCGAGCCGGGTGCGATCTGGGCTCGGGGGAACCAGGCAGCCCAGCCGCGGGGCGAGGGTGGGGAGGAAGCCCTTAGGGGCGTCGGGGAAAGCTGTGGGCATTCTCGTTCCGCGCAGCCAGGACCCTCTGGCTCCGGGCAGCGGCTCCGACTGGCGCTCGCTGGTCGTGAGTGGCGGCGTCTGCAAGAAATTTCAAACCAGTGCCTGAGCTGGAGCCCGGCGTGCTGGGGACCCGGGGCCGGAGCCCCCGAGCTGACGGAGAAGCGCACGGCCGCGTACCTCCCAGCGAAATGCGAGAACGAATCTGGAACTCTGCATAAAGCAACTCTCCCCGCTTTCTCATTGCCCGTGCGTGGCCCCTCGCGGGCAGGCTTCGGGGGGCGGAGGAGAGGGGACGGCGAGGAGTGCGGCGGGGGCGGGGGGGGCCCCCCGGAACCCTTAAGGCACCAAAGTAAAACAATTCACTAAAGTGTTATTTGAAAGTCATATTTGATCTGGATTTTAAAGGATGTAAAGGAAGTTGTCAAATGGGAAAGTTTGAAGAAAATGCGTCTGACTACCCATTTTATTAAAAACAAGGGGGACAAAAGCCATGGCAACCGATGGCACACGCATAAGTCCAGACAGGGGCAGAAATTAACAGAGGGATCGGCGGAAGTCTCTCTCCGCGAACCGAAGGGAGTCGGGTCTCAGTCCGCGGGCGCGAATCGCGGGCGGAGCTGGGTGGGTGAGGGACCCCTCGCTGTGCTCCAAACCCGGCATCGGTGGGCGGGGACAACTCCCTCCAGGCGGTCCAGTCAAGCTGGGGTCTCGGGGCTCTCAGGGTGGCCTTGGGGGCAAAGGGATGGGGCAGGGACAGGTTCCGTGCGCCCCCACCGCCGCGTCACCCTCTCGAGCGCCTGGTTCCCCGCAGGCGGGTTTAGCCGCTGCGGGGCTGGCCTGGGAAGGACTCAGGAAAGAGCTCGAACTCCCTCACACCCCCCTGCTGGGGCAGTTGTCTCCACGCCGTGCTGAGGGCTCCAGGAGGTGTGGGGGGAGGTTGAGGGGGGGCGTCCGGTTCGGTCGTTCCAGTCTCTGGCTCCCATTGTATCGGCTGTGGGCCGGTGGGCGGGGAACCGCTGCCGTCTTTCGCTTAACCCCTGGTACTGGACTCTGCGCTGGAGGCAGCCCCTTTCCCACAATTCATTGGCTGACTGGTGGCATACTCCTTCCTAGCCTTGCTAAATGCAGAATTTTGAAAATATAAAAGAGGTGGTTGAAACAATCGGGCAGTTTTCTCCAGGTTCTATAGACGATTTCGTGGAAGGGAGGGGAAACGAGGGCAAAGGCTCTGCCAGGTTCAAGTTTCAGCTCCACTCCTTCACCCAGTTAAGTCTTCAGGGGATTAGAGGGGTTCAGGAACCTCCTTTGACTAGATCTCCAGGAAAGGAAAGTAGCCTGGGTGCCACCCTCTCGCCTTAAGGCCCACCCTGGGCTGAAAAAGAAAAGAAACTTACCCTCCCAAAGAACCACTGGGCTCAGCCTGTGCTCCGACTCTCTGAGCACAGTGTCTAGGACTGTTTCCCAGGCTCTCCCAAACCACCGCGCTAAGGACCGTAAAAGGGCAGCCACTACCATCCCTCGTCATCTCCACTTTACAGATGAGGGACTGAGGTCCAGGGGGCCAGACCAGTCCAGTGCTGCTTACACGGGGTGGAGGGGTGGGGGCGCCATGGGGCGCCAGTGCCACAGGACCCTGGGACCACCAGCTTGGGTTCCAGGACTTCATGAAATAGGTAGATTTGAACTCCACTCAGCACCTTCTGAGACCTATGGGGAGATACAAAGAGGACTCGGGCTTGAGCCACCACTGAGGGGCGTCCAGCATAAATAGATGAGGCTTTTACAGAACGAGCCAAAACCTAGGAACCAAGTAGGACATCCTCGACAGACTGCTGCGAGAGCCACTTTGGGATCTGAGAACAGGCACTTTGGGGGCTAGAGAGGTTAAGAAAGGCTTTAAATAGGAGGTGGCACTGGGGCAGGACCTTAAAGGAGGAAGAACTGAAGAGCAAAGGCCTGGGGGTTGCAGAACTAGAGGCTTAACCTGCTGTGTCAGTGCTGGAGGATAAACCAGAGAGGGGATGGGCAGGGAGGAAAGGGACCTACCCTGTGCCAGACACTGGGCTTGTCATATATTATCTCCTCTAACCCGTATAAGCCATCAGATAGGAATCATTAGCCCCACTTTGCAGATGAAGAAGGAGGCTCAACACAGTTAAATACGTTGCCAGCTAGTTAGTGACAGCCTCGAATCAAAGCTACCCATTATATCACACATCTTTTAGAATCTTACATTTTAATGGGGGAGACAGGAATCACCTGGTATTATAATAGCACAACACAAAATAGTATGTAAGTGTTACCCATAATATTAACCTTTTTGAACTCCAGTTTCTTTTCTATCAATCATTTATTCAACAATGATTGTACTGTCTAATGTGTGATTCCAGGCACCATACTTAGTGCTGGGCATACATCAGTAAGTGAAGACAGACCTGGTCCCTGGCCTCTGTGATTGGGAACAGTAATAGCAATAGTATGTCCCTCAATGCATTTTGAGTGAATGAAATGAGACAATATGTGAGAACATGCTACAGAAGCATTGCCATGAAGGAGAAGCAGCAGGAGGCCTGGATGAAGAGGAGGGGTGAGCAGTTGGAACTGTGAGCTGTTCCCATGCTACAGTCATAGGGACCCATCCCTGGCTTAAGCGGATGCTGTGGAGTGCACACAGTGCCCATGAAGCTATTTGAGCCCTTGTCGTTCAGGTTATAGGTTTAAGATTGTGAGTTCCGAGATGGGCCTTTAGTTTTGGTGAATACCAGCTGGAGATGACAAGAGCCTGGTGCAGCCTCAGAGAGGTAGGCCTCTCTCTGGAGCAGTACCAGCCAGGCTGATACTAAGGATCACCCTCCTGATGTATTTTTCAGTGGCCATGATGGCACTTGCCACACTCATAGGTCTGGAGCTGAATCTCCAAGCCTCTCATCCTACCATTGAGGAAGCTTGTCCATCTTCACAGAACTTGGTAGAAAAGCCAGTTCCAGAATCCAGGTCTCTTGGCTGTCCCTACAGTTCTCAGAGCAGCTCACACTGTCCTGCCAGCACGGTTTAGGGCTCAACTGAAAAGTCGACGCTCCATCACTTATATTTCCACTTACGATGCCATTTCCCAATGCTCCTGTCCATCTCCAGTTGGGCTGACCTGACGTATCATATCCATCCTAATAAAATGGTGTCGGAGGGATCTTTCAGACAGAGCCGCCGTAAATATTCTGGGACATTTGGCCTGTTAACTCTCCTTCCGTCCTGAATGGTGTAATAGGTGTAAGATAACTACCTCTAAAATTAACTATCACTTTGGTGAGGAAGGGGCACTGATAAATCTTGCCTTGAAGCTAAGCCTATCTAAGTGGTGCTCTGGCGCCTTCCTTGTTCAGAATTGATACCAACTCTTTCAGGGAGGACGGTTTTCCTTCTTCCTTTAAAAAAAAAAAAAAAAAAATTCTTGGTCTGAGGTCACAAGATCACATTGCATTTTGTTTTGATGTCATGGTGCCAGAATAAAGGCGTTTTTCTGCCAAAATTATCAGCCTGATAGGAGCTGTGAGCAGCCACCTGGCTGTCCCATGTTTACAGCAATGGCACAGGTGTATAATTGCATGGGGATGTTTGTGTGCTCAGGTCTTGCTCAGCCGTGCAGCCCTACAGGTTGGGCCAGGGAGAGAGCTGTTCAGTTTATTTTCCTTTGGCTGGAAACTGTGGAGATGAATAGAGGGAGGGGAATCTGGGGTTGAGAGATTATTGCCAAGAGCAATTTGGAGTCTCCTACATATTAGTCAGAGATTTTGTTTTTCCTTTCTGGAGCCGCCCGCCTCATAGTAACTTCCACGAAGGGTATTTTCCATCTTCACATGTGTGTGTGCATGTGTGCGCGCTTGTTAGTTTTTGTGTTGATTTTTAACTTGCCGAACTTCTCATGACTTAGCAAAAACAAATAGCTTGGAGAATGGGGTGATGAAACAGTCCTTTTATACAATACATTCTGCAGGTCATTGCTTAATAAATTTGAATACTAATAGACCCCGAAGTACCATGATGGAGTGAGATGAGTAATTCCTTCGAAGGGAGAGTTGATCTCCAGTGGATGACTTTCAAAACTGCAGCGTAGTTTAACTTTCCCTCTGCACCTCTTGAGTCTTTGCTTAGAAAAAGAGGAATGTGTGCTCTCCTCTGTCGTCCTTCCTTTTATTCCATTTGGGAGGCCCCTTCCCTGGAGCCCTGCTTGGAAGGGGCCCATCCAGAGTGGGCCTCCTTCTCTCTCTGCAGTCCTGCACCTCTCCCTTGGGGTACGGGCTCTTCCCCAGTGGTGACCTGGCTCAGGGCCGCATGGGGTACAAAATAAGAAAGCTGGCATGACCGAAGCCTGTCTTTCTTCGGGCCGGAACCTGGGGCAGGTTGTTTTTCTTCAGTCAAGAAGTAAATCCATCCTCTGAACAAATTGAGTTGGGGCAACACTGAGACTCTGAACTGGAAAACTGCCTAATCATAGAGTACTCGGTCTACGTCGGCTTTTTCAAATTAGATACAAACCAGAAGTAAATGTACATATGACCGTCCCAAATGATAGCATGGAACTGAACCTGGCCTTCTGGAATATTCTGCCTCTCCTACACACACACATCCTTGCACGCATATACCTGGGGCTCTTGCTTTTCTGGCTGTCCATTTCATAGCATATATCAGTGCTTCATTTGTTTTTATATTTGAATAATATTCTTTGTATGGCTGTATTACATTTTACTATCGATATCAGTTCATGGATGTTTGAGTTATTTCCTTGTTAGGCTCTTCTAAAAAATGCTGCCATGAACATTCCTGTGTAAGTTTACATGGATGTATACCTAGGAGTGGAATTGCTGTGTTGTATGGTAACTCTAGATTTTACCATTTGGGAAAACTGCCAGACTGGTTTTCATAGTGCCTGTTCCATTTTACATTCCCATCAGCAGCGTATGAGAATTCTAGTTTCTCAACATCTTCGCCAATACCTGTTGACCATAGCCACCTATTTTCTAAAGGTTTAGATGCTCAAGGAAGCAACACCAGGAAATATCTTGGATCAGTCACCTTGCATGCCATACCTATGGTAAGAGCCAGTTTGACTTCCTAATTTACATTTTGGCGTTTCCTCTGCAAGTCTCAGGACTCTCACCAGGTTTTCCCTATAAGTCTCTATAGGCAAGTACAGGGTCCTACGGTATGACACAGGGGTTGCTGCTTTCATGACATCTTCCCAAGGAATGCTCAGATGCTCCAGAGATGGCAGTGGGGACCACCCCTTCAGCCCCCCTCTATCCAGATGCAGGCCCTGGGAGGGAAAAAAATAACCTACAGGAAAATGAATGTGACATTCTTAAACACACTGTTCAAAATTTGGAGCTTTGAGTGGAGACTTGACTAAGATCCTAACCTTCTCATTCCCGTAAATCACCCCAAGAAAGCTGTTGGAGAGTCCTGACACCTTAGCCAGGTAGCAGCTGGGCAATGTAAGGCCACCTCATCTGTTTCTTGTTGGGGCCTCGAGCTGCTGGCAAGATCCATTGATTCATCCAAAATTGCTTGGTGTTCCATTTTACACTGGTATTTCAACTCCATGATGAAATAATTTTATCCCATTGTTATATCTGCGGGACTGACTGGGCTAACACTCTTAAAGATAAATTGGAACCAAGTGGAATGGGGAGACTCACCAAGCTTGAAAGACTGTGAAAGATTACAAGAAATTACCCCTTTATCAGAACATGCTGAAGTCTCGGTCAGTGGCCATTCTGTGGCATCATGTTCAATATAAACAAACCTCAGTACCAGAAACCAATTCCAATAGCTTCTTAGAAGTCATTGTCATAGAATTTGGCCTATATGACCCCAAGAGGAGCTGACATCAGGCTCTGCTACTAATTTACTCTTCACTTTCAAACTAGTGTTTCATCCAGCAATTTCTAAGCCTGTCTACAGGTTGTAATCACCTGTGAAACCTTTTGAAAGATTACAGGTGCCCGAAGTCCATCCAAGAAGTACTGAAGTATAATCTCAGGGGAGAAGACCAGGTGTCGGAGATGGTTGTAATGAAGTCTGAGAACACAGGTTGACCTCTCTGGGCCTCAGTTTCCTTACTGAGAAGTTGGATTAGATTGATGTTCTCTTAAGGGATTCATTCAGCCGATTCAAGCAGAACAGTTCTGTGTGGGTCTGTTTTCATACAGAATTTTATTTGTACAAAATAAATTTGGCTTCTGCCACTGGAAAAAAATCAGAGAGCCCTACTGATGGTATCTGAAGTTCAGCTATGACAATTCTGAGTATTATAGTCTCAGAGGACAATTGTCTCAACTTCTTGGAGGATGATTTAGCAGGAGTCATACAGATGGCAGTGACTTGATAATGGAGTCACACTTTTTGAGGGCAGGACCTATGCTGCCCTGGCTGGCACAACACAACTGTGATGTGGTAGAATTTGACTTGTCACCCTTTCTTCTCCCAACCCCTTGGTGGCATTTCTACCTACTTCTCTTGGAGCACCCTGCATTTTCCTCTCCTTCTTCTACTACTATTTCTAATAGTAGCCCAGAATGTCATTCGTTTATTCATCCATCCATCCATTCATTTATTTATTCATCCATTTAACCAACGCTTCCCTAACACCTCTTATAAATGACAAATTGACGACTAACACTCCATTCCTATCCTCAAATAATGTACCAGCACATTTTAACAAGAGAGGCAGCCAGCCTGAGGCTAATCCCTAGAGGTGCAATTTCAAGGCTCCTTGATTTAAATGGAGGAGTTTGGAGAGACCTGAATTCATGGTCTCTGCTCCCCCATCACCCCCCACTGAGGCTCTGCCCTCAGCAGGCTGCTCAGAAAATGCTTCCATCATCCTTGGTCTCAGCCAGAGCTTTGCCCTCCTCAACCCCACCTGCTAGGGAGCAGGAGGGCAGAGCAGGGAGGGAGGGCAGATTTATTCAGAGATCTGAGCTTCACGCTCCAGCCCTTGGCTCCCACCCCATAACCCTGACTAGACAATTCACAGGACAGCTGCGCTCTAAGGACTGAAATAATCACTGTTTATTAAAGCTGTTGGACAGAGGGAGAGCGGGGTGGAGGAGGGAAAGTAGGGTCGCATTTCTGCCTTCCAACAAGAGAGGCCAGGTGAGGCCCAGCAAGCTCTCCCTCCCTTCCTGGTGAATGCACACACGATGACATTAGAGCTGCTGCTTTGGGGTGTTTTGAGAGATTTTTTTTTAATGAAGGAAGAACCTTGAAGGTTCATTTGTATAGGGATTAATGTCTCTGTGGCCTGGACCTGCACTGAAGGAGAAATTCTAGAAGGGTAGAAGTTGCAATAAAAGGAAACGGGCTTGATCTGCCTCGCACGGATCAGTGAGGCCCCCTCTGTTGGCGGTTCAGAAGGGAACAGGTTTGGGGTGGATTTCTGGACATCGCTGTGCTTCCCTTTGGTGTAGGTGGGTGTGTCCTCAGTGAATACTCTGCTCTAAGAACATTTACTGCCTAACCCTCGGGGCTCTAACCAGGTGACAGGGACACCTGGGAAATTATGGGCCCCCCTGAGTAAGTCTTCAACCTCTAGTTTTTTCACACTCCCGTTTGGTATTTTGTGGAGGGCAGCAAAACAGACATTTATAGTACTCTTTTTTTCCATGGTACTTTCATGCTGTTCTTTGGCTCAAATTCCTCTGGGCCCTGCCCGTCCAGGATCCTTCTGTGTTCCAAAATCACCTGCCTCCCCAAGCTCTTAGCAACCGTCCCTTCAAACCTCCTGCTTCGTCCTCTCTTTCTGACGATCCAACCTAGTTATTAGGAGAAAGCCAGTTCTTTATGTTAATTCACATTAAGGTGTGGAAGACGCCAACTACCACGTTATCCGCTTTGCGCGGTGTCTGTCTTCAAAAGAGGAGGCTTATCAGCACACATTTCTAATGGTGAGACTTCATGCAGGAGGAGAAAGTAAATTAAATCACTCTAGGTAGAGTGTGGGGGCAGTTTGGGAGGGCATGGGGGCCTCCTAGAACCACTTTGATCAAGCACGTTGGTACCTGCTTGTGAGACCTGGGTACAGAATTGGCCAGGGTTGGGGGGATGAGTTGAGAGGAGGGTGAATGAGGGCGCCTTAGGGAGGACCGTCAGTTGGGGTGCATTGCAGGCGAACCAGAGGCTTTGAAAGGATGATCTTGACTAAACAGACCTGAGGTTGTGTTTGCAGTTGGGAAACTAATGAAGTAAATACGAAGATGGAGCTTGAGGGGTGCTCCAGAGGACGTGGGCCTTGGGGCTGTGGGCCCCTCGGCTGGGCGGGCGGCCCCTGGCTGGCCCTCATGCACCCCCGCTGTGGGGTTCTCAGCTCCACCGCCTCCTCCTCCCTGCCTTTTTCTGTCAGGGCGCCCTGCTGAGAGGCGCTTCTCTACACCATCCCACCCCCCAGCCTTCCCCACTCCTGTGGTGCACCCTCTGAATGAACCTAGCCTTCAGCTCTTGGAAGCCTTTCCAATAACATGGTGGTGAACTTTTAGCAAACCCAGGCAGAGGAGAGGGGCTGAGTGTCAGCCAACCCTGAGCCCATGCTGGGATGAAAGGCCAGGCCAAGTGAGCCTCATTTGGGGGAGCCAGGAGAAGATGGGTAAGGCCCTGGGAGGAGAGATGCTGGCCCGTAGGGCCTTCCTTGCAGCCAGTTGGGGCAATCGCAGGTGCCTTGTCCGCAAGTACAGAGGCAGCCCTTCCCGGCCCCCGCTGTCCAAAGTTATCATCTGTTTATCCAGTTAAGACCAGAACTTGAAATAAAGCAAGATTCTATGGATTCAAGTGTTATACTCAGCCAAGTGGTCTGGAAAGATGGTGCTGTTCAGAGAAGCTTCACGGAGGTGATCCGAGTTGAAACTGAAGGCAAGCAGCATGGCACAACCTCTTAGCACAGAGGCTCTGGAATCAGGTCGGGGGTTCGAGTCCCAGCTCTGTCATTTACAGGCTCTGTGGCCCTGGGCTAGTTACTTAAGCTCTCCATGCTGCAGTTTCCTTATTTGTAAAATGGGGATGAAACCTCGTAGAGTTGCTGTGAGGTCTGAATGAGAGAACCCCTCTGTGCCGAGCCTGTAAGTGTTGGCCTTCGCCATTTGGACAGGACAAATTGTGATGCATCACGATGGCCTATTCCAAGCAGGTGTCCCCAGGTAACACGAAACTGGATGGGGACATTAACTTGGCCAGGATCTCCCCTGGGGACAAAAATTTCAGAATTTTATAAATAAGCTGAGTAGCACCCTGTGGAAAGCAATGGAGGCGTAAATCCACAATCAATTTCAGGTGGCTCAATTTAAGAGCTGCTGGTGGTCACACAGGCAGGGCTGGGTCTGAGCCCTGCCCTGATGAGGACAGAGGGGTCAGCAGACCAGGCCCCAGGTATCAGGGGGTAGATTAAAGATACAGTTATTCTGGTGTATTTAATAAGAAACTCCTTAGACCTGTCTATGACAAAATCCTGGCCTGCTCTTAGACTAAGTCAACTTATCAGTGATAGTGAAGGATTATCATATTCAAAGTAATTATTACCAGGTACCGAACCAGAGCAGGTAATAACGGAGGAAGAGGGGGAAATCAGCATGAGAGGCAATAAAGGAAATAGAAAACATCTGCATGTAAGCTTTTAAATGGTGTCCTTTGAGGAGATCAAATGTTATAAAAAGGATGCATCACCAAGGCACTGGCCAAGTTTGCAGAGCTGCCCAGAGCGTTCTCGTGGCGGCCCTGCTTTGGGCACCACCCTTCCAAGATCGCTTGCCCGAAGCACAATGAAGGAAGAGTTCTCCAAGTTGCGAATTCTTAGAATGCACTGCTGGCTCCTACAGTGCAGCCACACCACACCAGAAGGACATCGGCTGGACAGTGTCCCCTACGGCCGTCTCGGCAGGGCCAGTGCCCTGGATGGCCTAGTCCTCTGGACCATCTAACAAGGGGACAGGCAGACAACGTCAAGGCATCAGAAGGGCCTCCTCCTCAAAAAGTTCTTCTCCTCGGATGGGTGGCGGAGCCAGAATATGGGTCTGGCTACCCTCAAGACCACACTCTGGCCATGGTGCTTGACCGCCTCTCACAGCCATTGAATTGTCCTGGCCAGCCCCTTCCATTATGTTTCCCCAGCCTGCTGGGATCTCAGGACCAGCGTGGAATAATCCTGAAACAAGTTGCCTTGAGTGCCTTTCCCAGGCACAGAGGGCCATCTGTCCTCCCTGGATCAAGGGGTCTCCCCAGCAGGGCGGCTGGCAGCCAGTGGCTCGAGAGGGCAAGAACAGATATAAGGTAGCCAGAGAAACACATCTTTCAGGGCTGGGGAATCTCATTCCTCGAGTCAGTATCTAGTCCAGAACCGTGCTCAGGAGCAGGATCCCTTCTGTGGCTCCCACAGCAGGAGGTGCCGATTGGGTGAGAATCACTCAGACCTGAGTTCCAGTCTCAGCTCATCTGCTTTCCAACTTGGAACCGCTGAGGCTCAGGTTATTCACTTGTACAATGGGAAAATTAGAGCTGCCTTCTGAGCTAATGAAAGAATTAAAAAGATAAATTATATACCATATCCAGCACATATTAACCATAATTCTGAAAATAGTTTTCAACTCAGAGCTTCCCATACAGCAAACCTCTGGGTCCCAACACCCTCCCACCCCAAACCCACCAAGAGCCTCTCCTTCCTCCAGTGGCTCCTGTGTTCTGCTCATGACCATGGCATGTCTCCTGCCACCACTGTGGGAAGCTGAGGGCCTAGATCAGCAACCACTGCTCCTGCCTTGCTCTCACCCTAGATTTCCTCCTGGTTGCCCCCAAGTATAAATCATTGCTATTCTCATTAGAGCAGAGGGGCTGGAAAAGAGGGTGATAGTGACTCTTAACACCTTCACATGGGGCGACCCGTTCCTGCCTCCTCCCATCTCCCTTGCCCAAGGGTCTCAGACAGGCAGACAAACTGTAAGCTTTGCTTGGCTCTTCATCAACCCTGCAAAGTTCAGCATTACTAGGTAGAGGTCACCACGCCCCAAAGGAACAGATGCCAATTAAAGGGGCCCAGTTTGCCTGGAGAGTTGGGGAGAAAGTACCCAGCCTGTGATCCCCAGGTCATGGGGGTTAATGTGACAACTGAAATGCTGCCTCACAGACAGCTTTGCCTTAATTGGCATTTTTCCTGGCCGGCTGAGCCCTGCAGGAAAGAAACCATCTCAGTGTCCCCAGGCTACATCACCTCCTGTCCATCAGGGACCCCAGAGCTGAGCATCATACATAAAATATAAGAGAAACCACGCTTCATATCATAAACAAGACTGTAATATGTTTGTGTTTTACAAATTAATTAAAATCTTACGTAGTAATTTCTAAGGAGAACTGTATTTCAAAGATGCATCTTGCTGCATTTATTTCTACAGCCACTGTTCTTCCAGCACTTAGAGTCCGTATTGCAGACTTAACCCTAGATGTTATTGTAGGGATTATATTCGGTATTCTAGTTCCTGTTTCTCCAAGGCCAGGGGCTCTGGGCAGCTGACTAGGTGGCAGTTTAGTTAGGAGTGCCCTGGGGATCGACTCCTGCAGGAGGCCGATGGAGGGCATGGCAGGGGCAGAGGAGAAGCCGATAATGATGCAGCCTCAGCCAACCGCACAGGGACCCCTGGGGCTGAAATGGCCCCCTCAGGTTTGTCCCATGCCTTCATAGAGCCCGTGATGCCTCAGGCAGTTGATGAATGTGGGTGTCCCTGGATGGGCATGACTTTGGGCCAGGTGACTCAGCAGCCCAGGCAATCCTTGAAGTGCTGACCTCTGACCGCACTTCCAGCAGCAGGGGCCACCAGTCCTTCTTGAAGGAGGACCTGGGTGGCTTATCTCTGTGCCCTCTGCAAGCTGTAAATGGCTCATCTTTCTCATTAGTTTGTAAGCTCTCTGTAGACCTGAGGTAAGTCCCATAATGCATTCTCTGTCTCCCTAGTCCCTAGCATGGAACTGAGCACATAATAGATCATCATAAAGCAGTCTGTGATCCATGTTGAGGTATAGCCACAGGCAGCAGGCTTGCTGAAGGTCTCTGTGCCTGGGGACCAATCACCCAGGCCACAGCTACCAAGAAGGAGATGCTATAGCTCGAGGTGTCAGCCCCTCTGCACAGAGCTCCAGGGACAGGGTCCCCCAGCCCGTGGATCCACACCCCTTCCTTCTACAGGGAGTCAGTATTCAGGAAGGACTATTCTAACTTTCTTGGAGGTGGCGATAAGACTATGTGAGTTACATAAGCTCTCATCTCATCTGTCCATTCATCCGTTCATTCACTCATTTACCGAGCACCTCCAATGAAGCTAGCACAGTGCCACAGAGGCACAGGGGTGGACTGTATGTACAGCTGGACAGGAATCCTGGGCTATGAGAACTCCCCACCCTGGAACCTGCCCCCCCAGAGAAATATTGCTCATGTTCATTGGACCTCTGGTCCCCACATGCCAGAAGTAGCTGGTTCTCTGCTCTCACTTGGGGTGCCCCTGCTCAGATCCACCCTTGCACTTTGCTGCCCATTTCAGATACTTCACCAGAGCAGGTTGTTTTGTGTGAAGTCTGCCTAATGCCCATGCTCCCAACCTCCACCAGCCTCAGCTATCTGGGCCCCCTAGTAGAATGGGCATGGCACCGTGAATGTAATGCCCTCCCCATCCCCCCGACACACACCATGCTCCAGGAGCCATGTGCCTATAAAATAAAGAGAAAACAACCCCTAACTTTTCACAAGAGGAAAAAAATTAGTAATAAGTATAGCCAAAAATAGGAGAATGGTGGTATCCATGATCATAGTATATACCACGCAAAAGACAAATGCAGATGTTGCACAGCAACATGGAAGCGGGTTTATGAAGCATCATTAAAAGAAGAAACAGAACAAAAACTGCGCTGCCCACATGCTGGGCCTCCACTGGACTGTGCTGGCATCACTGTCCATCCGTGTAGACTCCAGTTTCCAAGAGAAATCCCATGGCTCCAGGCTCAGTGATCCCAGCTGCCGGACCCTTGACCTCCCCACCGCACGTGCAAGAAACCTCCAGTTACTGCTGTGAGTCACCAGGCACCTCAGTGTCACCAGGCCCCAAACACAGGCCAGCTCAGACTTAAGTTCTCCGGCCGCTGCTGCTGTGCAGTCAGAAGACCACCTGTCCAGGACCATCCAGAGCCCTCAGGACACCAGAGCCACTGTGCACCCAGCACAGCCCTCTCCCTCTCTCTGCGCCCCCTTCGGCACAAAAGCCTCACAGTACTCAGCCTCTTCCATAAGCCCTAATTTCACAGACTCAAACCTGCCTCCACGCCCAGGTAGGGGCTCACGCCATCAGTCTCACTGTCTCTCCTGCCTGTCCCCGGCCCTGCAAGCCAAGCTTTCATCAATCCAAAGCTTCCGTGCGAATTACTGCCCATCAGTTCCACACACAGCTAAGTCCAGAATCCCATTTGTATCAATGGGAACATGTGGAATGACAGCTCAAAGGGAGCTAAGAAACAGAAACAGGTGTGTTGAAGTGTGAATATGGGGGAGGGATTCTAGCGTGTGCATTTTTAAAATTGCCCTTTCATATCATGATAATGTGTGTGTATCTTTTTAAGGTGAGCATTAAGCCAATCTTAGAAACAAAAAAAGGAGGGACAGAGCAGTTGTAGGTCATAGAAGATTCAGGATACACAACAAGAGCAGCTGGTGTGTGCTGAGAAGGGACAGCCTCTGGTGACCGTGGAAAGGTATGGGCTGACTGTGAAGATACAAACACATCGATGCCTAGGAGCTTATGTAATGATTTTGTCACCTGATGGGTGGTCCGCCTTCTCTTTCTCCCACACCCATCATTACCAGGTCACTGTCCAGCTCAGGGCCTGGGTCTCTGTCTCCCAGGGGTAGCTCTTGTTCAACTGCAGCGAAAGACGGAGGATCAGCACTCCTGGACATGGTCCCGCAGGAAGCATAGGAGTGGGCACGGGAAGCAGCTGCCTTCCCCTAGAAGAGCTCCAGGACCAGGGGACAACTCTGGAAGGGCCATGCCAGCCCAAGAGTCCTGGCAGACTCCTGAGGTGCCCACTTACTCTCCTGGACCTCCCAGACCCAGTCTGCCACCTGCAGCCATGTTCCTTCCTTTTAGAGATAGTGCTCAAACAGGAAAGCTTATGATATGCCTTCTGCAGGCAAGTCAGGAAAGGCCTGGAACTCAGACTCCGTGCATGGTGCCAAAAGAGCCTTATAGTTCAGTCCTTGAGTAAATCCCTGATGATTGATGGGAGGATGAGACTCAGCACAGTCCTGCCCTTGGTTTGGGTTGTTGCAGACCTCCCTGCTGGGTGGCAGCTTAAATCTTCTTTGCTTCCCCCTTTCTTTGCTCCCCAGTGTCCAGTCCCACAGCTTGTCCTACCAGCCCTGGTTCCTACATCCTGAACCTGACCACTTCTCTACCCCTCCACTGTCACCTCCAGTGAGCTAGCACCCTGGGCTCCCACACAACTCCTGCCTCCCTGCTTCAGCTTGGGACTCTCATCCATTCTCTCCCTCCAGAACCATCTTTATAAAACATGCATAAGATCTGTCACTCTCCCTGTGGTCTCCCATTGTGATTAGGTTAAATTCCAACCCTCCTTACCATGGCCTTCAGCCTTGCTACTTAGAGTGTGGTCCCTGAACCAGCAGCTTGGACCGCACCTGGGAGCTTGATGGAAACGCAACATCTCGAGCCCACCCCAGACCTACTAAATCAAGGTTCCTAGGCCATGTACCTGTTACAGTTTGAGAAACACTAGCCTAAGGGACCCAGCAAGATCTGCCCTGCCTGTTCCTTTGACTCTACTTAGGACCATCACACTGCAGACTCAGAAGGCCCTCTCTGAGCCCCCAGCTAAAGAAGTCCCCCTCCTCCAGTCACTTACTATTCTTCTGTTTTATTTTCTTCGGAATGCTCATCACATCAATGAAATAATTTCTGTTTTTGTGATATTCCCACTAGAATGAATGTAAGCTTCACAAGGGATGGGGCCCAGCCAACCCTCTCCACCATGTCCTCCCAGCCTGGAGTCCTAACAGTCCCTGGAGCACAGGAGGGTCCCAATCAAACCAACACACATTTACTGGGCACCTGCGATGGGTCTATGCAAGGTGCCTGGGCCCACCAGGAGTCTATAGTCAGGCTGGGAGGACCTGCCTGTCACAGGGAAAGTTAATTTAAAATATAGGAGTTAAATACTAATGAGAAATGACCCCATTCTCCAAAGTTCATTTGGTTGGAAAATGAGAAGGAAAGGGAGGTGCCCAGTGATTTCGGGGAAGGAATGCGAGGAACGTAGGTCTTCCAAGCATGTGGGGCTGGTGGTGGGAATGAGGATGTTTGAACGTCGGGCTTGCGGTGATGCTCTAGCTCCCCTCTCAGCTGGGAGAAAAAATTATCAGTCTTCAAAGATTAAGAAGATCAGGCACCAATGCTCTTTATTTCCTTAACCTAGATGTAAACAAAGCAGCGGGAGAAGAATACCCTTTAGTATAGAGCGTGATTCTCAAAGTGTGTTTCCTAGACCACCAGCGGCAGCATCCCTTGGGAACTTATTAGAAATGCATAATCTCAGGCCCCACCAGACCTACAAAATCAGAAGCTCTGGGGTGGGACCCAGCCATCTGTGTTTGGATAAATATCCAAAGTGAGGCATCTGATAGGTGCTGGATTTTGAGAGACCGATGTGGTAAAAGTAAATCTCTCTTTTTTTTTTTAGTTATAAAATAATATATTTATTATAAAAAATTTGGAAAATCAGAAAAATACAAAGAAGATTAAGGCATCAAGAATTCTACCACTCCAATTAATACTGTTACTATTTTGATGTATCTTCTTGCAACCCTTTTAAAGCGTATGCGTAATTTTTTTTTTTTTTTTTTTACTTTACCTATTTGGGATTATGCTAGGCATTATGCTGCTTTTATCACCTAGCATTTTAGTTGTGAGCATTTCCTAATCATTCATAGAAAATTTCATTTTAATGGCTTCGTACTATTCACTCACATTAATGTACCATAATAGCTATACATTTGGGTAGTTTCCAATTTTCTCTAACATATGGAGCACTAGAATGAACATCCTGGCTCAAAAAAAAAAAAAAACAAACCAAAAATCTGATTATTTTGTTAGGATAAAAGGCTAGAAAAAGAATGACTAGGCAAAGACTAAATATTATTCGTATTTCTTGTTGAATGTTTTACTACTAAAAATGTTTAAAAACATATGTATGTATTTGTAACACATATGGCAAAAAAGTTACTATATTAACCCTATAAAAAAAAAGCTTCCATAAACCTTAAGAAAAAGGTACACCTCTCAGTGACACAAAAGGAGAAAAGGAGCTAGCTGACAGTTCACAAGCGTAAGATTACATATGGCAGATGGCCAATTCGCATAGGTGGCAATGTTGAGCCTCATTACTAGTGAAAATAACTCGAGTTACAGCTCTAAGATACCCTTTTTTAAAACTCATCGATTTCATAAAACTCAATTTAAAAAAAATTAGGCTGGCAAGCAAAGGTACAATGAAGTGGATATAACCATCCATGTGTTCTGGAAGGAAGAGAAGTCAGTAGCGCCTTTCCGGAGGGCAGTTTGGTATGTTTTACCAAAGATTCATTCCATTTGGATAGCTCATTAGACGTCATCAAGGTTGCATCCACAGATCAATGTTTCATGTGGTGAAATGAGTAATTTTGTTGTACAATAAGTAAGAGCTACCTCCAACTTAGGGCATATGATAGTCCAGGCACTTTTTAAGTCTTTTTTGTTTGTTTGTTTTTCAATTACAGTTGATCGTCAATATTGTGTTATATTAGTTTCAGATGTACAACATAGTGGTTAGACATTTATGTAATTTACGGAGCAATCCCCCTGATAAATCTAGTACCCACCTGGCACCATACATAGTTATTACAATATTATTGACTATATTCCTTATGCTGTACTTTACATCCCCGTGACTATTTTGTAATTACCAATTTGCACTTCTTAATCCTTTTACCGTTTTTCAACCTGTCTCCCAACCCCGCTCCCATCTGGCAGCCATCAGTTTGTTCTCAGTCTATTTTTGTTTTGTTTGTTCATTTATTTTGTTCTTTAGATTCCACATATAAGTGAAATCATATGGTATTTGTCTTTCTCTGTCTAACTTATTTCACTTAGCATAATACCCTCTAGGTCTATCCATGTTGTCACAAATGGTATGATTTGATTCTTTTTTTATGGCCAAGTAATATTCGATATATATTCCTTATATATGTACTACAACCTCTTTATCCGACTGTCTATTGATGGGCGCTTAGGTTCTTTCCATATCTTGGCTATTGTAAATAACACTGCAATGAAAGTAAGGATGCATATATCTTTTCAAATTAGTATTTTGGATTTCTTCAGACAAATACCTGCATTTATTTTTTTAGATTCCACATATAAGTGAAATCATATGGTATTTGTCTTTCTCTGTCTAACTTATTTCACTTAGCATAATACCCTCTAGGTCTATCCATGTTGTCACAAATGGTATGATTTGATTCTTTTTTTATGGCCAAGTAATATTCGATATATATTCCTTATATATGTACTACAACCTCTTTATCCGACTGTCTATTGATGGGCGCTTAGGTTCTTTCCATATCTTGGCTATTGTAAATAACACTGCAATGAAAGTAAGGATGCATATATCTTTTCAAATTAGTATTTTGGATTTCTTCAGACAAATACCTGGAAGTGGAATTTCTGGGTCATAAGGTAGTTCTATTTTTAATTTTTCGAGGAACCTCTACACTGTTTTTCATGGCGGCTTTACCAATTTGCAACCCCAACAACAGTGCGTGAGGGTTCCCTTTCCTTCTCATCCTCGCCAACACTTGTTTGATTTACTAATGATAACCATTCTGACAGGTGGGAGGCGATGTCTCACTGTGGTTTTAATTTGCATTTCCCTG
>NW_006442107.1:4867227-4870141 GCF_000325575.1 Pteropus alecto
GTGTTTGATTTACTGATGATAACCATTCTGACTGGTGGGAGATGATGTCTCACTGTGGTTTTAATTTTATTTCCCTGATGATTAGTGATGTTGAACATCCCATCATATGTCAATTGGCCACCTGTATGTATGTCTAGTCAGGTCCTCTGCTCATTATTTAATTGTATTGTTTGGGGGTGTTTTTGGTGTTAAGCTATATGAGTTCTTTATAAACAACCCCTTATAGGATATATTATTGATGAATATATTCTCCCATTCAGTAGGTTGTCTTTTTGTTTTATTGATGGTGTGCTTTGCTGTGCAAAAAATTTTTAGTTTGATATAGCTCAACAAAATATTAGCAAACCAAATTCAGTAATACATTAAAAAGATCATACACCATGACCAACTGGAATTTATTCCTAGGATGCAAGTGTGGTTCAATATCTGCCAATCGGTTTGTGTGATACACCACATAAACAAAATGAAGGATAAAAATCATACGATCATATCAATAGAGGCAGAAAAAGCATTTGACAAAATCCAGCATTTGTTTATGATAACAACTCTCAGCAAAGTAGGCATAGAAGGAATATAACTCAATATAATAAAGGCCATATATGGCAAACCCACAGCTAACATCATACTCAACAGGAAAAAGCTAAAAGCATTTTCCTTAGGGTCAGGAACAAGACAAGGATGTCCACTTTCACCGCTCTTACTCAACACAATATTGGAAGTCCTAGCCACAGCAATCAGGCAAGAAAAAGAAATAAAAAGCATCCAAATTGGAAAGGAAGAAGTAAAATCGTCATACTATGTTTGCAGATGATGCGATACTTATAGAGAACCCTAAAGATACTACTGAAAAAAAAAACCAAACTATTAGAACTAATCAGTGAATTCAGTAAATAGCAGGATACAAAATTAATATTCAGAAATCATTTTTATACACCAATATTGAACTATCAGAAAGAGAAATTAAGAAAACAATCCCATTTAGAATTGCATAAAAACTCCAACAACTTAGAAATAAATTTAAGGCAGTAAAAGACATGTACTCAGAAAATTATAAGACATTGAAGAAAGAAATTGAAGAAGATGCAAATAAATGGAGGGATATACTGTGCTCATGGATAGTAAGAACTAACATTATTAAAATGTCCATACTACTCAAAACAATCTACAGATTTAGTGCAATCCCTTTTAAAATACCAATAGCATTTTTCACAGAACTAGAACAAATAATCCTAAAATTTATTTGAAACACAAAAGATCCCAAATAGCCACAACGATCTTGAGAAAGAAAAAGTTGGAGGTATCACAATATCTGATATAAAACTATACTACAAGGCTATAGTAATCAAAACAGCATGGTACTGGCATAAAAATAGACACATAGATCAATGGAACAGAATAGAGAGTCCACCTACATGGTCAATTAATCTATGGCAAAGGAAGCAAAAATCTACAATGGAGTAAAGATAGTCTATTCAATAAATGGTGTTAGGAAAAGTGGACGGATACATGCAAAAAAAAAAAAATGAAACTAGACCAATGGTACTGGCATAAAAACAGATACATTGATTAATGGAACAGAATAGAGAGCTCAGAAATAAATCCACGCCTATATGCTCACTTAATATATGACAAAGGAGGCAAGAATATACAATGGGGTAAAGACAGTCTCTTCGATAATTGGTGTTGGGAAATTGGGCAGATACATGCAAAAAAAGAAGAAGAAGAAGAAGAAGAAGAAGCTGGACCATCTTCTTACACCACATACAAGAATAGACTTAAAATGGATTAAAGACATAAATGTAAGACGCAAAACCATAAAACTTTTAGAAGAAAACATAGGCAATAAACTCTCTGATATTATTAACAGGAATTTCTTTTCAGATATATCTCCTTGGGCAAGGGCAAGGGAAACGAAAAAATAAACAAATGGGACTACATCAAACTAAAAGATTTTTGTCCAGGCACTGTTTTAAGTCCTTTACTTGTGTTAACTTGTTGAACATTCACAACTATCCAGTAAGGGGCTATTTATTATTTCTGTTCTGTAGATGAGACAGTGAAGCCAGAGAAGTCAAGTAATTTGTGTATGGTCACACAGTGGGAGAATGGCTGAGCTAGGATTTGAACCCATACGTCTCCCTCTTAACACATGTGCTCTTAAACTCCATGTCAGGCTGCCTCTCAATATGACGGAAACGGAGAAACAGAGGTTCAGTGACCCTCCCTGAGCCACCTGAAGCTGGGAGGGCCTTCTCTTGTTAATTCATCATTCATCCATCCCTTTCATTACCTTCCATCTACTGACCTGGGTTCTGGTCAGCCCTGCCTCCAAGACACCCTCTTTGCTTATGAAGCATCTGAGTTTCAGATAATGATAAGGAAAGACTCATGGTTTACAGAGAGCCGAAAACTTGCATTGTCTATTGAAGGACTGGTATGTTCTGGTGTAGCCTGTTTTTCTTGAAAATATACCTACATTTTCTATGGCTGTTGAGTCCTTGGAGCAAGGGGAAGTAGCTAGCTAGATTCATTGCTTTAATCCATTCCCAGACCAGTTGCATCACTGAAACCTTCAGAAAGGTAAAAGTGAAGGTCACAGCTTTTTCTTGGGTACCCAGGGGTATGCTTAGTGCCATGGGAAGTGCAAGAGAATTAGAAAGTAGAGCCCCTGCCCTCTGGAGCAGGTCAGACCTACTCTCACAGCACGACTGGGAGAGAATGAGGTGGACTGAGTAATGCAGGCTTTATGCTTTCCCCATTCAGATATAAGCTTCTGGTGGGGTTAACCAGGAAGACTTACTAGAGGAGGTGCCACCTGAATGGGGCCTTGAAAGATTTCAATAGCAACAGATGAAGAATGACAAAAGAAAAAAACACACATTGGTGGCAGGCTCAGGTTTCCTCAGATTAGATT
>NW_006442107.1:4870190-4877646 GCF_000325575.1 Pteropus alecto
AGAGGAATTTAAGGGACAAGCCAAGGATGTGGCCATGATTTCTTTATCTTTGAGTCTCCTAGTTCCTAGCACAGGCTGCACGAGTCCTAGGACTTGCTGAGGGCTCATTGTGTATTTGTGATGGAATGAATGGCTAAATCAAGGAGGTGACAAAGGATGCTGAAGGTGTTAGAGCCAGGGAGTTTCATGATTAAGTGAGGTTTTGTTAAGACAGGTATTGCTTAGCTCTACTGATATAAAGAGAAGTCCCAGGCAGGGTGGCAAAGGACAGATAAGGTGATGCCCAGTAGGAGGAATTTCAAGGCACCAAGACTAGAAAAGGAGAACTTGCCAGCACTGGTAAAGGCTGCACCCATGGGAAACCATTGCTGGGTGTGTGTTCATCCTTTCGCACCTGCATGGATCTCTGGGAGAACCACACCCCTTTGGTTCCCAGCCACCCCCAACCCTTGTGCAGGTATTATGGGACTTTGATGGGCACAATTGTATACCAATTTGCTCTGGCTCCTGCCTGGGTCTCAGAGTGTTTGCTGGGCCACTTCTGTGAGGCAGCCTCTGAACCCAGGGTGCCAGGGACCTCTCCACCCTGGGAAGGAATACACAGGAGATGGAGGCTGGGATGAAAAGTGGAAAGGACTGTGTGTGTCAGGGCCCTTGGCCAAGGGCGGTTTGGTTGTGTTAGAAGAATTGGTTCCATGTGACAGGCAGGATGGGTGCCTGCCTTATAAGGAGAGCAGCAGAAGGAGGTGGGGAGTAAAAGCAGACCAGACCACACAGAGACCAGCTGGCTGTCCATTATCCATGCCCCAGCACTGTCAGCTGTTCACCATGTGACAACAACGCAGACGCCGTGCTTATCCAGTGTCCGCCAGCCATTGGGCAATGAGAGTGTGATGTGCACATAATAAAGGGATTGCTTTAAGTGTGGGCTTAGACTGAAGGTGATATGCACAGAGGGCCAAGGTCCAGACACACAATGGCCAGAGGTGGTGGGTCAGAACAGGGACTCTTTGACACTCTGGCAAGTAGCAGGAATCGGGAGAGGCACTGGCACAGAGGGAACAGGCCATGGTAGCCATAAGATCAGCACCTGGCTGACTCCCATGCAGCTGGCTTAGAGATTGGAGGTGACAGTGACAGAAAGCAGCAAACTCAGCAGAGATTGGGGACAGAAGCTGACTTTGGGCCTAACAACCCCTGTTTTCGTGTGCTCTGAGGACTGAAGCAAAAAGGTGGCCTCAAGATTGTGTCTGGACGCGTGTGGTGTGGATAGAAGGGCAGCTTTCTGAAAGCCACGGCTGGTAGCTTCCAGAAGAGGCTACTGGGAAATCTCGATATATTCATTACTCATTGAACAAACATGTATCGAGCAGGCACCATAGGCTAGAGCCCAAAGATAAATTAGACTCCATTGCTGCCCTCAAGGGGCTTGCAGTCTAGTAGGAGAGGCAGGAGACATGCTGACACAGGGCTTCTGACCTTGACCGTACCTGAACGTATGGGGGTCTCCCTCCCGTCAGGAGCTATCACACCAGGGAGAAGTGTTTGTGTGCTGGTCTGTCGGGGTGCAGGGGAATGAACTGACTTTTTAATTTACATTTTAACTTTTTAATGTAGCATTTGATATGTGCAATAGAATATCTGCACATATTAATAATAAAATTGGTTGCACAGAATAATAATAAGATAAACTACTGCGAATCCATCTCTCGGTTTAAGAAATAAAACACGACCAACATGATTAAAGTTCCTTGCTCTCCTTTTTCCTCAGCACCACCTCCCTGTCTTTCAGAAATAATTATTATACTAAATTTTGAGCCTATCATTCCCTTGCTTTTCTGGTGGTCTTCCCACATGACTCAACAATTCCGCTCCTAATATGTACCCAAAATAACTGAAAATAGGGAGTTAAGCAGGTACTTGTACATGAATACTGATAGCAGCATTATTTCTAATAGCCAAAAGGTGGAAACAACCCATGCCCGTTAATAGATCAACCAGTAAACAAATACATATCTGTATTTGGATTATTCTGTGTGTGTCTGTGTTTGTATATAATGCAGTCAGTTTGTGTGACAAAGGGTCTACTGGGCAGCAGGTCCAGGGCCTTTTCCCTTATGTTACGCTCCTGTCCACAACAACAGTGCCCATTCTTAGGACCATAGGAAGGACACCTTTAATGATTCCTCACGAAGTATCACCCTATCCACTTAATGGTTTTGTGCAGGCAGATTTTCCCACGGTGGGCACCCAAAGTCGGGCGCTCCACACGTATGGGCCAGTGTTACCTGCACAAGCACCCTGTATTCCCTTTCCCTAAAGGACTGAACCCACTTTAACCGCTCAGCATTTGCAAGACCACCCAGTGATTGAGTTCAAAAACTTTTCACATTAAAACACATCATTTTGTAAAGACAAATTTAAATCGGGGGTGGGAGGGCATGGGAGGGGACACTCATAGTCCCACGGCTTTTAAATGTGATCCTGAAAACCGTGTTAGATGTTCGCAGTATTTTCCTCACTTTTTCTCTCAGTGTATACGAATCCACACTCAAGGGATTTCTTACATATACTTTGCAAAATTATTATCCCAACCGTCTATAACTGGTCTTCTTCTCATGGAAAAAGCATATGTAATTCTAACCCTTTTTTAAAGTAGAAAAGTAGCACATGTCCATTTGGAAGGAAGGAAAGAATGAAGGGAAGAAATAAGAAAGAAAATTAAACTACTGTAATCCTGATACCGAGTGTTGTTGCTATAAATATATGTTACTCTAGATATTTTTCTATGAACATATATTTACTAAACAAATTGAGATCTTTCTGTACAACACTGTGCACACTATGACATAGCATATTTCCATGCCAGTAAAATACTTAACCTGTGTTATTTCAATGGCTACAAGTCATTTCATTGTATACATGTGAAAGCTCATATTTTATTGAACCTTTTTTGTTGGACGTTTAAAGTTTTTTCCATAGCATAACAATATTGAGCTTAATATTAGGTAGTAAAACCATTGCCAATACTTAATTGTTAGGATAAACAATAACAAGTGGGATTGCTGGCTCAAAGGCAATGCACACAATTATTTTAGGGTCCTAAATTTGCCTACCAAACGTGTATTTGCGTTTCCTCTCTTTTTTTCTTCACTGGCTATGTCTGAGTTTTTTTCTGTGTGTGTGTGTGTGTGTGTGTGTGTATTTCTGTTTGGTCTCTAAAAATGAATGAGCATGGGACGTCAATTCACAAGAAAGCCCCAGACTCAGGGCCACTTACATGGCTAAGCTGCCTCTGCAGCCACCTCATCATCTGCCACATCTAAGTTTAAACAGAGTACCCCTCCCTGTGTATCCTTCCTGCCCGCCCCCCACCACCCAGGGCTCCCACCTTCTCTGCTCTGCCTCCCTCCCCTGGAGAACTGCGACAGGATCAGAACAGTCCTGGGTTGTAGCTCATCTTAGGTTCCCAAATACTTAAAAAAGGAGGGGAAATGCCATCGGAGGACTCTTGATGTTTCATATTGAGTTTTTAATTTTTAAATGAATTGTTCATTTCACAAATATTACATGAATTCATTCTACTCCTCCATTTTGTATCCGTATTGAACTTTCATGATTTGTTGAATCTGGGCTTGTTTTTTATTCCTACTCAGATCCACAAACGTTCATTGAATACCTGTCCTAGGAGCTGTGAGAGGGGCTGGGGACACAGGCATGAGTCAGGGGTAGCCTTGCCCTCAGGGTAGGGCTGGGGGTGACAGACAGATCCAGTCACAGCCAATTCAGGGTAGAAAGCAGCACAATAAAAGGGAGCGGTCTTCTTGCACCTCAGAGGTTGGGGATGTAGCCACCAGAGGCTGGTTTGCTGTCCTTGGCACAGCTATGATTGTCAGAAAGTTATTCTATGACACCCAAATCGAACCTCCACACAAGATACTCATTAATACTAGTTCTGTCCATGGAGCTGAATAAGCCTATTTCTCATCTACCTGACAGCCCCATCAGATTGCTAACAACAGCTGCACCGTGCTATTCCCCCTGCCCTGTCCAGCCTTCCCCACCCCCCGTCTTGGACCCCCTCCTTGGGTCCTCCTGTCCAAGCACACCCTCCCCAGGACAGGGCCCGCTGGCACAAGCAGACCTCAGCCTCAGCAGCCTGGCTTGTAACTGCAGATGCTTTCAGGTCTGGGCAGAAGGAATGGCTGCTTGGCTAGATGGAGCCATTCTCTCTGTCACCCTGGAGAAGAAAGACATTCAGAGCTGTGTATTCTAGGAAGGCCAAACGATGAAGCGAATTAAATCTCAGGGGTTCTGACGGGAAAAGGAGTGATTAAGAATCGTAATTAATAATTTGACATAGACAACAAGCCTGACAGCAAGGAGCCGCCTAGCACAATTGTTCCGTGGGTTTTGCCTTATTATCAGCCTCATAACTTAAGCCTTCCTCTAGATGAACTAATTAGGTAATTAGCTCCCTAAAGAGCATGCCTCTTAAAAACAGACTGCAGGCTGGGTAAGAGGTGCCAGCCACAGAGAGGCTTTTAGAGCTCTATTCTTCAAAGCAGGTAGGGGGACAGGGCAGCCAGGGCATGGACAGCAAATACGGATGTGGTCAAGGAAATTACAAGGTGTCCACCCTCTCTGATCAGTGTGGTGTTGGACTGTGAGGGGCCCCAAGGACTGTGTTTAACAGACATACAAAAAATGAACACTCTTGTGCCTGTGAGACAATAATACTGTGCTCAAGGATGATTATGATAATGATGATGATGATGATGATGATGATAAATTCAATAAAGCAGTATATAGAATAGAAACAATCACTGAGCTGATATTAAGGATCCATGGTCTCTCCCACTAACACCGTCCCGCGGGCCTGTGGGTAAGTCACGTGACCTCTCTGTGCCTCAGCCTCCTAGCCAGTGACATGGAACCATCCCTCCAGCCTGCAGTTCCATTCAGCACCACATCCCAGGAACGGAAGGAAACCAGGTTCCCCAGGTCTGGGGCGAAGGCAGAGTAGTGTGGAGAGGGTAGCTGCTTGTGGGTGAGTCGTCCTCCTTACAAGAAGGTGCCTCTTTTTCTCTCTTGGAAATTTAGTAATTGTTTTTCTTTCCATAAATAACAGATATCTGCATCCATTGTAATAGTAACACATGCTCGGTATAGAACATCTAGAAAATATCCATCCACAGTCCTGTCCATCCTCATGCCGGGCCCCGCCTCAGACAACCTCGCTCATCGTTTGGCTGTGTCCTTCCCGCTCCCTTTTCCACACATGCACTGTGTGTGTGTGTTTGTTGCCACACAGTGAGGATTACACATTTTACGATTTTGCATCCTGCTTTTCCACTCATCTTCATGAGTATTTTCACATTGTAAACTGCTCATCAGCAGCATTTTTATGGGTGGCAGTCACCTCTGGATCTTTCCAATTCTAGAAAGGGAAGGAGCCCTATAGAAAGGGGACACAAGCTCCAGGTTTTCAAAAATGGAACACCAAGGGTGGGGCGGGGCTGGCTAGCTGCGGTCACTCTGCTCAGGGGCTGCAGGCTTTGGCATGTCCTTGCTTCCTTTCTTTCTTCCCTGAATGTCCATTTGGCCTGTGACTTCCACGTCTGGTCTGAGTTCTAGCGGCGTCCCAAGGCTGTTGCTGGGGACCACTACCTGTCACCTTAGCCCACACCGGGGGCCGTGTGGCCTTCCTCTCCGAGCTCTTCTCCTCTAGGAAATCTCCCTACTCCAGAATCTTCCGAGATGTCTCCTGCCAAGGCTTTGTCTAACTATAGCTCACTGCCCCCCACCCCTATGCAGGGTCCCCCTTTTCCACTTTTTTTATTAAAAATCATTGGGGTGACATTGATTAATAAAGTCAAATAGGTTTCAAGTGTACAATTCAACAGTATGTAGTATATATATTGCATTGTGTGTTCACCACCCAAAGTTAGATTTCCTTCCATCGCCAAATATTTGACCCCTTTTTTATACGGGGTTTCAAAGACATTTAACAACTCTAGTAATTCACCGAGCCTGTGGCAAGGGGCAAGTTCACCTCACTGAGAACAGAAAGTGTGGATCAGGACACGGAGCAGGACAAAAAGGGCAGAAGGCCCTGCCCACAGAACTCAGTCTGAAGCAGGCCACGGCCACTCGGATCACATGGTAAGGGCGTGATACACACAGTGTGCAAACACGATGCCTCAGTTTCCCCAGTGTGCCTTCCTGGAGGTCCATTCTGGCATCTCTTGAGCAATGCTTCCTTGTTTTGCCACTCACCTCCCTGTTCGCTTTCCCGTGCTTACCCAGGTTCCTTTGACTTGCTAGCGCTTATGAGTCCTTGGCCTCGGAACAGCGAAGAGACAGCTCAGGCGGCGAGTCGGGGAACCTGTGGTCTGGCTCGTCTGTCCCAGACTCACTGTGGGCAGGTCCTCTCCTCTCTGAGCCTAAGTTTCCTCAACTGTAAAAGGGGGTCACTAGACTAAATGAGCCTCGAAGTCTGTGCAGCTCCTGCTCCCTTTGACCCAATATTCCTGCTCAGCCAGACGAGCTCCTTGCACTTAAATGTCTACTCTGCGAGGTTCTTCCACTTCTTATTTCCCACTTTCCTACCCTAGGTTTCCCCTGCACGAGAAACTCCGGGCCCTGGAGTCTTGCGATCCCCCCACATCAGCCCGCCGCTACTGTTCCTGGGTGCTCACCCCGAAGGGCACCCCGCCGTTCCCCTCAGGTACAAAGGGCATGGGCTCTGGAGTCAGACACCTGTGACCATGAGCAAGTAACTTTACTCCCCTAGCCTCAGATGAACTCAAAGGAATGACTTTCTAATGGTGGAATTTCATGTGCTCTGACACATATTTGGGGGGAAGTTTTTATCTTGGTGAGAGGAGGAAGAGGTAGTGACATGTGTCTGGGCATAAAATCAAACCCTGGGAACTTCTGGACTCCGTTTGAGAGCAAAGGAGGATGGGAGCTAAGGAAATCAGTCCTACCAGCCAATTCTACAGCTGCTCTCGAGGTAGTGCTGGTTACAGGTAGCTTGCCCTTTACTGGACACCTGAGCCATGCTCATGCACGAATTCCGAACTACCTAGACTCAGTCCTTATTTGACAATGAGCGCCCAGGGGGTAAGGGAAGCTGTCCAGGCAGGATCATGTGTGAGTGCAGTTCAGAGACTTGCCTCCTGACCCCCAAGCATTCAGGCCCTGCCAGGGACCCAGGTTCTCCCCATCCTAGCCTCTGGGTGCCTCTGGCCTCCACCCCAGCTGCACTTATCTCCAGAAACATCTCCAGGCTCCCCCTTCCATCCTGGCTGCCTGAAAGGTGTTGGCGACCTCCAGGCATTTTCTCAGGCAGCCCACAGTGCAAACTTCGTCTGGCCTTGCTGAGTCAGCACCTTTCCTGATGCTTCTCAGCCCTCCCCCACCCTCCTCCTCCTCTTCCTTCTTTCCCCCC